>NC_138768.1:469250586-469438086 GCF_965119305.1 Pelophylax lessonae | reverse complement strand
TGGCAGTGTAATGTGTTGGTGCTCTTCTGCATGCTGCTACTGACAACATGCGCCGATGGGCTGGCTGCACCCGGAGCGATTGCACCACCATTGGATGTTGTAGCCTCAGGAGATGGGCGCTGCAGCACTTCAGCATGCCGCCCCCAACCACACTGCAAGCAGTATAATTTTTTTCAGTGATGTTGACCTGTTGTCTATCCAAGTTGTTGCCAAAAGATTTATCAATGATTTGTTACAGTGACACTAAAGGGTATTATTAATTTTTCTTTAAAATAAAAAAATATATAATACTTACCTCCTGACCATCTCTTGTAGTATGTCTGCAGTCTCTGACCATCTCTTGTAGTATGTCTGTAGTCTCTGACCATCTCCTGTATCATGTTCGAAGTCTCTGACCATCTCCTGTATCATGTCCGCAGTCTCTGACCATCTCCTGTATCATGTCCGCAGTCTCTGACCATCTCCTGTATCATGTCCGCAGTCTCTGACTATCTCCTGTATCATGTCCGCAGTCTCTGACCATCTCCTGTATCATGTTCAAAGTCTCTGACCATCTCATGTATCATGTTCGAAGTCTCTGACCAACTCCGGTATCATGTTCGCAGTCTCTGACCGTCTCCTGTATCATGTCCGCAGTCTCTGACCATCTCCTGTATCATGTCCACAGTCTCTGGTCATCTCCTGTATCATGTCTGCAGTCTCTGGTCATCTCCTGTATCATGTCCGCAGTCTCTGAACACCTCTGCATCATGTCCGCAGTCTCTGAACACCTCTGTATCATGTCCGCAGTCTCTGACCATCTCCTGTATCATGTTCGAAGTCTCTGACCATCTCATGTATCATGTTCGAAGTCTCTGACCAACTCCTGTATCATGTTCCCAGTCTCTGACCATCTCCTGTATCATGTCCGCAGTCTCTGACCATCTCCTGTATCATGTCCGCAGTCTCTGGTCATCTCCTGTATCATGTCCGCAGTCTCTGGTCATCTCCTGTATTATGTCCGCAGTCTCTGAACACCTCTGTATCATGTCCGCAGTCTCTGAACACCTCTGTATTATGTCCGCAGTCTCTGAACACCTCTGTATCATGTTCGCAGTCTCTGAACACCTCTGTATCATGTCTGCAGTCTCTGAACACCTCTTGTATGTAACAAGATGTCCATGGAAGTATTTTTGGTAGCTCTCAACAGATGTATTCTCATGTATAAAACCAATCTTATTTTCTGAATTTTATAATCACCAAATCACCCTGGCCCTTTTGTAAAATACACAACAAGTCATGCAAAAAAAGATAGATAGATAGATCTACAGTATCTCACAAAAGTGAGTACACCCCTCACATTTTTGTAAATATTTTATTATATCTTTTCATGGGACAACACTGAAGAAATTACACTTTGCTACAATGTAAAGTAGTGAGTACAGCTTGTATACGGGTCCTTTCACATGGTCCGTTCCGTGTACGGAGTTCGTTCTGCTCAGCGGGGGGATCGATCCGCTGATCCCCGGTGAGCAGGCGGATGACAGCTCTGTCTCCTCTATGTGTGTGGAGATGGAGCTATCAGATTCCCCGCTGTCCTCTATGGGGAGATCAGATGAGAACGGACTGCCTGTCCGTTCTCATCCGATCCCATCCTATCCAATCCGCTGGACGGATGGAAAATAGGGTTTCCATCCGTCCCGCATTTCTCCGCTGACATCCGCTGCTCTATAGGGATACATGGAGCATCCGGTCAGGTCCACCTGAAAAACTGACAGGCGGATCGGATTGGATCACCTGTGTGAAAGGGGCCTAACAGTGTAAATTTGCTGTCCCCTCAAAATAACTCAACACACAGCCATTAAGTCTAAACCACTGGCAACAAAAGTGAGTACACGCCTAAGTCATAATGTCCAAATTGGGCCCAAAGTGTCAATATTTTGTGTGGCCACCATTATTTTTTAGCACTGCCTTACCCCTCTTGGGCATGGAGTTCCCCAGGGCTTCACAGGTTGCCACTGGAGTCCTCTTCCCCTCCTCCATGACGACATCATGGAGCTGGTGGATGTTAAAGATCTTGCGCTCCTCCATCTTCCATTTGAGGATGCCCCAAAGATGCTCAATAGGGTTTAGGTCTGGAGACATGCTTTGCCAGTCCATCACCTTTACCCTCAGCTTCTTTAGCAAGGCAGTGGTCATCTTGGAGATGTGTTTGGGGTCGTTATCATGTTGGAATACTGCCCAGCGGTCCAGTCTCTGAAGGGAGGGAATCCTGCTTTGCTTCAGTATGTCACAGTACATGTTGGCATTCATGGTTCCCTCAATGAACTGTAGCTCCTCAGTGCCGGCAGCACTCATGCAGTCCCAGACCATGACACTCCCACCACCATGCTTGACTGTAGGCAAGACACACTTGTCTTTGTACTCCTCACCTGGTTGCCGCCACACACGCTTGACACCATCTGAACCAAATACGTTTTTGTTGGTCTCATAAGATAAGATAAGAGATAAGAGAAAATAAGATTCTCTGGTCTGATGAGACCAAAATAGAACTTTTTGGCCTTAATTCTAAGCGGTATGTGTGGAGAAAACCAGGCACTGCTCATCACCTGTCCAATACAGTCCCAACAGTGAAGCATGGTGGTGGCAGCATCATGCTGTGGGGGTGTTTTTCAGCTGCAGGGACAGGACGACTGGTTGCAATCGAGGGAAAGATGAATGCGGCCAAGTACAGGGATATCCTGGACAAAAACCTTCTCCAGAGTGCTCTGGACCTCAGACTGGGCCGAAGGTTTACCTTCCAACAAGACAATGACCCTAAGCACACAGCTAAAATAACGAAGGAGTGGCTTCACAACAACTCCGTGACTGTTCTTGAATGGCCCAGCCAGAGCCCTGACTTAAACCCAATTGAGCATCTCTGGAGAGACCTATAAATGGCTGTCCACCAACGTTTACCATCCAACCTGACAGAACTGGAGAGGATCTGCAAGGAGGAATGGCAGAGGATCCCCAAATCCAGGTGTGAAAGACTTGTTGCATCTTTCCCAAAAAGACTCCTGGCTGTATTAGATCAAAAGGGGGCTTCTACTAAATACTGAGCAAAGGGTCTGAATACTTAGGACCATGTGATATTTCAGTATTTCTTTTTTAATAAATCTGCAACAATGTCAACAATTCTGTGTTTTTCTGTCAGTATGGGGTGCTATGTGTACATTCATGAGGAAGAAGAATGAACTTACATGATTTTAGCAAATGGCTGCAATATAACAAAGAGTGAAAAATTTAAGGGGGTCTGAATACTTTCCGTACCCACTGTATATATATATATATATATATATATATATATATATATATATATATATATATATATATTGTATATATGACAAGATGTCCATGAATGCATATTTGTAACTTTCAGGAGATGTATACTCATGTTTAAAAACCAATATTCTTTACTGAGTTTTATTTTTACAATAATCACCTTGTTACCCCGACACTATTGTAAAACACGCAGCACGCCAAATCGGAAAAAAAAGCTTTTTTTAAACAGTTCTACTAATATTTCTCTTTGTGCTGTACGACTGCTGTTATTATATCACCATGTGTGTTATTACATAATTTGTGTTTGTAGCATATTATATCCCCTGTGCATTATTATAAAACGCTGCATGCTACTATACTACTTGTCAAGTGCTAGGTATTACTCCATTTTCCAAGTTAACACTAATCGTGTCATTTACCCTTTTTTCCCCATTTGGTTTTATCCCAGCCTGATTATTCCAGGATAGGCTGTGCTGGGAATGAACCTTGTTTTGGAATGTAAGAATGTGTCTCTGGTTCCGTACTGAGGCCACTCACTCCCTGTTCCCTTTCCTGCTCATTCTGTCTACACTCCATGATGCCTCCCTCCCTCCCTTTCTCTCTCCCCCACAGCTTCTCTGCATTCTTCTATGCACAGCCCTTCCCTGATTTCTCTGGCTATGGATCCCTTCTTGCACCTTACATCCTAGTCTATTTTCTGCATCCATTCCACCCCCACAGAGCAGAACAAGAGGCGTTTTCAGTTAAGGGAGCTCCCGCACCAGCAGTTATGTACATACAAATGGAAATGACATACAAGGGCCCCACAGACAAGTCAGTGGAGGTGAATCCAGGAATGCCAACAGGTGGTAACGGGGGTACAGGGAGAGTCTACCTCCTCATGCTGCAGCCATCGTAGAAACCTAAAGGGATACCCCACAACCATCTTATTTAAAGGACAGACAGCAAAGGTCATGTAAATAGAATAGGTGCAGCACCTAATACAAGGGAAGGAGACGGGCAAAGGTGGAGAATTCAGGGACTGCTAGAACTGTTATCATACAACTGTAATATAGGGAATATAGGACAGTCAGATGGGAATCAGTGGCAGCTTTGATATACAAGGAGGAGTGGCAGAACAGCAGCAGGGATGCAGGGAGTTGATGTGATTACAGGAAGAACAGGAATTTCAGAAAGCACTACAGGGTTCAAAACTGCATAGGGTGGGGGGTGGTGCACTGAGATAAGGGGGGATGGCAGAGGGACCTTAGGTATTGGAGATAGGCAGGGTTGCAATATAAAAAAAGGATTGCAGGAATTTAAAGGGAGGGAATGTGTAATGGATGGGCTGTGATATAAATAACATCAAAGGGGGGAAAAAGGGAATACAAGAACGCAGGATTGCAAATGTGTTCTGCTTGTAGAAAGCAGATGATACAAATGAAGGAGTATAAAGAATAAGCATACAAGAAAACTAGAAAACAAGACTATGTATGGAAGGTAAGATGTACACAGGAGAGGGACCTGACAGAGGAGGGGATGGTGACCAGAGGGGTTCTCGGCAGTATAGAGGAGTGTTGACCATATGTGGTGGTAGGTGATAAAGGGAGACATTAGATGTATGTAGGATGATCAGATATGAAGGTAGGCAATATGGGGGGACTGGGATACACTGGAGGTGTGTAGGATGGCCAGATAAGAGGGTAGGTCATACAGGGAGACTGCGAAACATGAGAGGTATGTAGGATGATCAGAGGTGGTGGTGGGTGATACACGGGAGGTATGTAGGATAATAGGTGATTGTAGGTGATACAGGGAGGCTGGGATACATGAGAGGTATGTAAGATGGCCAGACGTGAGGGTAGGTGATACAGGGAGGCTGGGATACATGAGAGGTATGTAGGATGGTCAGACGTGAGGGTAGGTGATACAGGGAGACTGGGATACATGAGAGGTATGTAGGATGGCCAGACGTGAGGGTAGGTGATACAGGGAGGCTGGGATACATGAGAGGTATGTAGGATGGTCAGACATGAGGGTAGGTGATACAGGGAGGCTGGGATACATGAGAGGTATGTAGGATGGTCAGACGTGAGGGTAGGTGATACAGGGAGGCTGGGATACATGAGAGGTATGTAGGATGGTCAGACGTGAGGGTAGGTGATACAGGGAGACTGGGATACATGAGAGGTATGTAGGATGGCCAGACGGGAGGGTAGGTGATACAGGGGGACTGAGATACATAAGAGGTATGTAGGATGATTTGAGGTGGTGGTAGGTGATACAGAGAGGCTAGAGTATGTAGAATGGCCAGATATGAGGGTAGGTGATACAGGGAGACTAAGATACATGAGAGGTATATAGGATGATCATAGGTGGTGGTAGGTGATACAGGGAGATTAGGATATATTGGAGGAATGTAGGATGACCAGATATGATACAGGGAGACTGGGATACATGAAAGGTATGTAGAATGGCCAGATGTGAGGGTAGGTGATACAGGGAGACTGGGATACATGAGAGGTATGTAGGATGGCCAGATAAGAGGGTAGGTGATACAGGGAGACTGGGATACACTTGAGGTTTGTAGAATGGGCAGATGTGAGGGTAGGTCATACAGGGAGACTGGGATACATGAGAGGTATGTAGAATGGGCAGATGTGAGAGTAGGTGATACAGGGAGACTGGGATACATGAGAAGTATATAGGAAGATCAGAGGTGGTAGGTGATACAGGGAGACTGGGATACATGAGAGGTATGTAGGATGATCTGAGGTGGTGGTAGGTGATACAGAGGGAGTGGGATATATTGGAGGTATGTAGGATGACCAGATATGAAAATAGGTGATAAAAGGAGACTGGGATACATGAGAAGTATATAGGATGATCAGAGGTGGTAGGTGATACAGAGAGGCTGGGATACATGAGAGGTATGTAGGATGGTAAGATGTTAGGGTAGTTGATACAGGGAGACTGAGATATATTGGAGGTATGTAGGATGATGACATATGAGGGTAGGTGATACAGGGAGACTGAGATACATGAGAGCTATGTAGGATTATAAGAGGTGGTGGTAGGTGATACAAGGAGACTGGGATACATCAGAGGTATGTAGGATGACCAGATGTGAGGGTAGGTGATACATAGGGACTGGGACACTTGAGAGGTATGTAGAATGATCAGAGGGGATGATAGGTGGTACAGGGAGACTGGGATACATGACAGGTAGGTAGGATGACCAGATGTGAGGGTAGGTGATACAAGGAAACTAAGATCTATGGGAGGTGTGTAGGATGATCAGATATGGTGGTAGGTTATAGAGGGAGCCTGGGATACATGGAAGATATGTAGGACGTTCAGAAGTAGTGGTAGGTGGTACAGTTACACTAGGATACATTGAATATTTGTAGGATCATGGGAGGGGGTGGTAGATGACACAGGGATACTGGGAGAGATGGGGAATGTGCAGGAGTAGCAGAGGGAATGATAGCTACAAGTAAACTGGGATACATAGGAGGTATGTAGGATGACCAAAAGTGGTGGTTTGCGATACAGGGAGACTGGGATACATGGGAGGTAGGTATGATGACCAGAAATAAATGTTGGTGACACACAGGGACTGTAAAAAATGTGTGATGAGCAGGATGACCAGCGGTGGTGGTAAGTAACACAGGGAGGATGGGATATATGGGAGGTATGCAGGATACACAGTTGATACAAGGCATCTGGAATAGGAATAGGAAGATGTACAGAATGATGAGAGGTGATAGAAGGAGACTGGGATACATGGGAGGTAGGTAGGATGATGAGAGGTGGTAGGTGATACAGGGAGGATAGGATACAGGGATGGTGTACAGAGGTTGTAGTAGGAGATCCAGGGAGGATGGGATACATGGGAGGTAGGATGATGAGAGGTGGTAGGTGATACAGGGAGGATGGGATACAGGGGATGGGAGGTAGGATGATGAGAAGTAGTAGGTGATACAGGGAGGATAGGATACATGGGATGGTTGTGGTAGGAGATCCAGGGAGGATGGGAGGTAGGTAGGATGATGCGAAGTGGTAGGAGATCCAGGGAGGATGGGAGGTAGGTAGGATGATGAGAAGTAGTAGGAGATCCAGGGAGGATGGGATACAGGGGATGGGAGGTAGGATGATGAGAAGTAGTAGGAGATCCAGGGAGGATGGGATACAGGGGATGGGAGGTAGGATGATGAGAAGTAGTAGGTGATACAGGGAGGATAGGATACAGGGATGGTTGTACCGTAGTAGGAGATGCAGGGAGACAGGGATACATGGGAGGTAGGTAGGATGATGAGAGGTGGTAGGTGATACAGGGAGGATGAGATACAGGGATGTACAGAGGTTGTGATGGGAGATACAGGGAGGATGGGATACAGGGGATGGGAGGTAGGATGATGAGAAGTAGTAGGTGATACAGGGAGGATGGGATACAGGGGATGGGAGGTAGGATGATGAGAAGTAGTAGGTGATACAGGGAGGATGGGATACAGGGGATGGGAGGTAGGATGATGAGAAGTAGTATTAGATACAGGGAGGATAGGATACATGGGATGGTTGTGGTAGGAGATCCAGGGAGGATGGGAGGTAGGTAGGATGATGCGAAGTGGTAGGAGATCCAGGGAGGATGGGATACAGGGGATGGGAGGTAGGATGATGAGAAGTGCTAGGTGATACAGGGAGGATAGGATACATGGGATGCTTGTAGTAGGAGATGCAGGGATGCAGAGCATGCAGAAGGAAGGAAAGATTTGAGAGTGTTAGGCTCTTAGTATACAGAGCTTGTAGTACTCACTCCATGGTGCACGCTCGTGTACAGCTCGGGGTGATGTGCAGGCGGCAGAGCCTGGTCTGGCCCTGAGTGTGTATTCGTGTGTATTAGTATGAGTGTGAGAGGAGGGAGGCACCGAAAGGGCAGTAGCCTCTGCACATCATCGCTATGTGTTTGGCGCCCTCTGTTGGCAGCAGAGGTTACAGCGGCTTCAATACATATTTGCATTCAGAATACCTTCTACAAGTGAGACGTCATCGGATTGGATATATTGCACCTTGTAAATGTCCTTCCCGTGTGTACAGACCGAGTTTTCTGTGCTCTACGGGGATCTTTGATTTTATCTGCCACCCTGCTGCACTGGATTGCCTTCCCTTGGCCCTGACATTTGCTAATGCTTTTCTTGCTCACTCCTGACGATGGGCTCCTGAACATTTAGAAAATAAGAAAAGCTACTTTGTGACAGCTCCTGATCATCACACCAAATGTAGAATGAATGTGGAGGATTGCATGTCTGAGATGGATTTTCTATGCTCCAGCTTTTTATTCCAGCCCAGCCCCTCTGCATGCTGAACTCTATACATGGCTTTATTTTTCCCTGTCTAAATAGGAAAACCTGCTGAAATCATTTCTACTGTTCAATAAAATGGCCAGTTTTGTTTTTTTTAATAAATCTATTCGAACTGATTGGAGCAAACTGTCATTTGAATGACATTTAATTGATTATATTACATGTATAGAGCCCCCCACCCCCAACACACACACAAACACACTGCATTGCTGGTTTAACCACTTCTGGACCGGAAGATTTTCCCCCTTAATGACCGGGCCATATCTTGCGATTCGGCACTGAGTTACTTCAACGGACAATTGCGCGATCGTGCGATACTGTACCCAAATAAAATTAAAGTGTCCTTTTTTTCCCACAAATAGAGCTTTCTTTTGGTGGTATTTGATCACCTGTGTGATTTTTATTTTTTGCGCTATAAACAAAAAAAGAGCGGCAATTCTGAAAAAAAAAACAATATTTTTTGCACATTCTGCTATATAACATTCTCAAAAAAATGTAAAAATCAAACGTTTTTAACATTTTCAGCCAATTTGTAGTCTGCTACATCATTTTGGTAAAAAAAAGTAAATCGCAATAAGCGTATTTTGATCGGTTTGCCCAAAAGTTATCGCATCTACTAACTACGAGAAAGATTTATGTCATTTTTGTTTTTTTTACTAGTAATGGCAGAGATCTGCGATTTTTTTTGCAGGACTGCAACATTGCGGTGGACAGATCGGACCCCTGACTGACATATTTGACACTTTTGGGGGGACCAGTGACATTACTACAGTAATCAGTGCTAAAAATATACACTGTTACTGTAATAATGACACTGGCAGGGAAGGGGTTAACACAGTAGGTGATCAATGGGTTAAATATGTACCTAGGGGCATGTTTCTATCTGTGTGTGGGGGGGGGGGGGGCGTAGCTTGTAAAATTACCTTAGAGAGCTGTGATCCTATATAGAAGGATCACAGGCGCTCTGTGATCATTCCAGAGAGAAGAACGGTCAGTTGTGTTTACAACAGCTGACCGATCTTCTCTCTCAGTGGGGAACGATCGCAGGTGTCAGGCGGCAATTGGAGCCACCTGCCCCATGCATCAGCATCCCCTCTGCCGAGTGGGCATGGGAGTGCGCCGCCAGCCTCGCACGTTCGCCCCCTAGCTACAGGTGCGCGCCCAACTTATACCTACGTCGGTTCACGCAGGAGGGCCGCCCTGCCGCAGTATAACTCCAGCGGGCGGTCAGGAAGTGGTTAAAAGGATTACTAAGGCAGTATTAAACCCAAAAACTATTTAGTATATTGATTGCAGCTTACCAATTCTTAGCTCTGATGGCTGCATTTGTTTTCTTTTTTAGGGTTTCTTTCCTTTATTATCACCTGATGATCTGGCCAGTAAGTCTTTTTCAAGAGAACAAGCTGTCCTGCAGATGTAGCAGCTGGAGGGTTGAGGCAAACCATTTATCAATGACAGGAGAGCTTACAATGTTCAGCTTTTATTGAATTTTTTTCATTTAAAACCTTTATCTCAAAGGGGAAAAAAAAAACAGTTTGCTGTAACTGTTATAAAGTATAAACTGGAGTTTGGCTTTAATGGTTTAGTGTATCTCTCCCCCCAGACTGACAATGCTGCTGTCCAAATGTGCCTCCTTTGCTCCTTCAGATCACCAGGTGAAAACAGAGGGAAAAATTCTAAAAAAGAAAAGAAAACAGAGTCACCACATCTAATGATTGGTAAGCTGCGATATATTACATTTTTGTTTTGGGTTTAATACTGCTTTAAAGTATGTATTTTTAAAAGAGTTGTAAAGTCTCAGGGTTTTTCACTACTGTATAATGCATTCTATGCCTTAGGGTAAAAAACCTTTGGTGCTGCAGCTGCCCCCCCAGACCCCCCCCCCCTTATTCTTACCTAAACCTGATCGTTTCAGCAACGAGCACAAACCCAGCGACTCCAGCCGCTGTCTCGGGTCTTCATTGGATAGATTGATAGCTGCTGTCAATCAAATCCAGTGACACGGGAGCGGGGCTGAGTCCTGCTGTCTGTGTGAATGGAGGCAGCAGCAGGACTCATGAGCACGCCCGCACGAGTGCCCCCATGGAAAGCAGCTCTCTGTAGGGGCACCCGATGAAGAGGAGGAGCTAGGATCAACCCCAGGGCACCCCAGGGTGATCAGGGCTGCTCTGTACTCTTGCACAGAGCAGGTAAGTATAACATTTTTGGTATTTTGCAAAGAAAAACCTTTACAATCACTTACTCCTCAAAGTACTTTCTATTGTTCATATCCTCCTTCAAATCTCTAAATCTTTTTTTTTTTAATCTCTCACATTCATTCTCCATGGCTCCACTGTATGTAGGAATGTAGCCACCCTCTCTTGCTCGCTCCCAGGATGGCCTAGGAACTACAGACTCTGGGATTTGTAGTGTGCATAGAGCAGTATACATCAGGCATGTCCAACCTGCAGCCCGGAACCGCGGGCAATGCGGCCCACCGGCCATGAAACTCCAGACAAGGGGCAGGCTGGGCCACCCTAATTTATATTTAAAACGGCCGGTGGTCGCCCACTGCCCGTGTCCGTTTTTCTTTTTGGGTTTGAAGGAACTGGCTAAAAGGCCGTGTCCAAAGGGTAGTAATAAACAGCGCATACTCAGACTGGTCTGAGGTAGTAAGTGGGGTGCCCCAGGGCTCAGTCCTGGGACCAACCTTGTTCAATTTATTCATAAACAGCATTGAGGACGGGATCAGTAGTGCGTTATCAGTTTTTGCAGATGACACAAAATTGGGCAGGGCAATAACTGCACAGCATGAAGCAGATATCCTACAGAATGACCTGGACAAAATAACGGAATGGGCAACGACATGGCAAATGAGGTTTAACGTAGAGAAGTGTAAGGTTTTGCACTTGGGGACTAAAAACATAAAAACACAATACACGTTAGGAGGGGAACCCTTGGGGGAATCAAAAATGGAGAAAGATCTGGGAGTCTTGGTTGATGATAGATTAGGCAACAGCATGCAATGTCAAGTGGCAGCTGCCAAAGCCAGCAGATTATTAGCATGCACAGGGCCGGATTAACATAGGGGCTATTGGAGCTGCAGCTCCAGGCCCCTCCCTGAATATAGGCCTATGCCAGTGGCTTATCGATAGCTATGTGTGCTGTCTTGAAGAAGAAGTCCCTGCAAACGTGAAGGAGAGAAGTCTCAGCTGCTGCAGCTGAGTCCTGTTCCTGCCGATGCTTGGGTCCTATCACAGGATCTGTTACACTCACACAGATCCTCAGTGTAAAGGAGATGCAGATAGCTGTCTGGGGGAGGGGTGCTGATGTCATCCTAATCAGCAGAAGCCCGGGAGAAAGGAAATATTTCATGCTGCTGAAATGAGGTTAGTAAATAGGGAGAGAGGATTGTGCAAAAACTCTCCTGGGGGCTGTGATGATTGTTGGAGAGACTGCTGCTTTCCCCCATGTAATGTGTTCCCTATTGCCCACAATGTAATGTGTTATGCCATACAGTGCCCACCATGTCAAATGCTGTGCCATGCAGTGCTTGCAGTGTAATATGCAGTGCCCACCATGTAATGTACTGTGCCATGCAGTGTCCTCTATGTTATGAGCAGTGCCCACTATGCCATATGATGTACCATGCAGTGTCCACCATGTAATTTGCTGTGCCATGCAGGGCCTACCATGTAATGTGCAGTGCCCATCATGCCATGTGCTGTGCCATGCAGTGGCCACCATGTCATGTGCAGTTCCCACCATGACATGTGCTGTGCCGTGCAGTGCCCACCATGTCATGTGCTGTGCCCAGCATGCAATGTGTTTTGCCCACTGTGTAATGTGCTATGCAGCAGTGCCCACCATGTCGTGTGCTGTGCAGTGCCCACCATGTCACATGCAGTGCCCACCATGTAATGTGCTGTGCCCAACATGTAATGCGTTGTACCCACCCTGTAATGTGCTATGCAGCAGTGCCTACCATGTCATATACAGTTCCCACCATGTAATGTGCTGTGCACTGCCCACCATGTCATGTGTATTGCCCACCTTGTAATGTGCTATGCCATGAAGGCCTCCCATTTCAATTGCTGTTCAGTGCCCACGATGTCATGTGCTGTGTTATGCCTATCTTGTCATGTGCTGCACCATGCAATGCCTACCATGTAATGTGCTGCACCCACTATGTAATGTGCTGTGTATTGCCCACCATTTCGTGTGCCGTGCAGTACCCACTATAAAATATGCTGTGGCGTGCAGTGCTCACCATGTCATGTGCTTTGCCCACCATGTAATGTGCTGTGTTGTGCAGTGCCCACCATGTCATGTGCTGTGTTGTGCAGTGCCCACCATGTCATGTGCAGTGCTCACCATGAAATGTGCTGCACCCACAATGTAATGTGGTGCAGTGGAGTGCCCCAGGTAATCTGCTGTCCAGTGCCCACCATGCCATGTGCAGTACCCACCATATATTGTACTGTGCCCACCATATGATGTGCAGTGCCCAACATGTAATGTGCTCAGCTGTGCCAGTATGTCATGTGCTGTGCCCACCATATAAGGTGATGTGCCCACCATGTGCTGTGTTGTGCCCACCATGTAATGTGCTGTGCAGTGCCCACTATGTCATGTGTTGTGCCCACCATGTAATGTGCTGTATCCATGTATCCACCATTTAGTGTGCTGTGCCCACCATGTAATGTACTTTGCTATTACCCCCATGTATTGTACTATACTGTGCCCCCCCACAGATTCACCTCCCCTCTACCCTTTCTCTCTCGCCCCCTTAACCCCCTCTCTCCTCCCACCCTCTCTCTTACCACTCTCTCTCTCACCCCCTCTTTCCTACCACCCACTCTCTCTCTCACCCTCTCTCTATCCCCATTTTTCTCACCACCTCTTTCTCTCTTTCTTTCTCTCGCTCTCACTTTCACCCCTCTCTCTCTCTCTCTCTCATCCCCTCGCTTTCAGCCCCCTCTCTCTCTCTCTCAACCCATCTCTCCAGTGCCATCTTAAGAGCATTGTAGGCCCCCGGGCAATGCAGTACACTGGGGCCCTGCCTACACAATTGCCCACGAGAATAAAAATGCAAATTATCGATAAGGCAATATTTATTGGTACAGCAGTGCCAGGCTAATAACAGCTAGGATGAGAATCGGACTCGACTGTGTGCGCCTGTTCCCGTGGAGGTGGACAGACATTCCTGCAGTTGTGGGCTCCCCCTCCATGGCCCAAGTGGCCTGACAGCAGCGCAGGGCCGAAAGGCGCTTGCCACCTGCTAAGTTTGGCGGCGAGATGCACGTGGGAATCAGGACTAATGCTTGGCTGGGGCTGGGTCGCTGGGCAGGTGGGGCCCCCCGGGCAAGTGGGGCCCCCGGGCAACTGCCCAGCGTGCCCATTCGGTAAGATGGCCCTGCATCTCTCACTCTCTTTAATTTATTTTAACAAAAAAATGTTTGCGTTTTCATTTTATTTTTTTTCATAAAAAGGCCCACCAAAATCCTCAGCACCAGGCCCATGATGCTCTTAATCCGGCCCTGAGCATGCATAAAGAAAGGGATGTATTCCAGAGATAAGTCTATAATCCTTCCACTTTATAAAACTCTGGTCCGACCGCATCTGGAGTATTCTGTCCAGTTCTGGTCGCCAGTCCTCAGGAGGGATGTGTTGGAGCTGGAGAGATTCCAGAGAAGGGCAACTAAACTGATTAGGGGGTTGGAGGACCTTAACTATGAAGAGCGGCTGCAATCGCTCGATTTATTCTCCCTGGAGAAGAGACGTCTGAAGGGGGACATGATAGCAATTTATAAATATCTTAATGGGGGTCTCAGCTTAGAAAAAAAGCTGTTCATTCGAAGGAATTGCATGAGGAGTCGAGGACATACAATGCGATTAGAGGAGAAACGTTTTAACCTCAGGCAACGAGGAGGGTTCTTTACTGTTAGGGCTACAAGATTGTGGAATTGTCTACCACAAGAGGTGGTTTCTGCAGGTAGTATGGTGGCTTTTAAAAGACTCTTAGATGTACATCTCAAGGATCAGGACATTAAGGGCTATGTGAGATGATTACAGCCACACACACCTACACAGGTTGAACTGGATGGACTATTGTCTTTATTCAACCTCACCTACTATGTAACTATGAAGTCGGGCCAGGGGCACGGCCGCTGCGGCCAACTATTGCATTCTAGAAGTTGTAGTCTATACACGCTCAAGCTCCCAGTGAGTGGAGAACTTAGAACAGCGCAGGTAGCAAATTACAACTCCGGCATCTCGGAGGCAGGCAGAGGAAGGGCCCGCCAGGGAGTCGGGAAGCATGTGACGGGCTCAGGCTGCTGACTCTTGGCTGCAACTCTACTTGACCCCAGGACAGGAGCATCAACCCCTTCAGGACTGGAGGAGGTCGCACAAGTACCTGGAACTGAGCTGGCAGCTGCCATCACTGATGTGAGCGACCCTGACATCCCCACATGATCATCCCATCTATCCCCCCCTATTTGCCCTGCCCCAGTGCCCACCCAGTAACCTCAAAGTAGCCACTGCTGGTCACTAGCCTAGGGTGACCAGATGTCCCTAGTTTTGTCCCGCTTTGCAGGGCTGATCCTGGGCAGGTGCACCACAAGATGGGGGAGAGGGGGTCCCCAGGGCCGGCCAACCCTACCATGGGTCCCACTGGGCCCATTGGGCTGTTTTGGAGGAGAAGGGGGGGGGGGCGAGCGCTGGCAGGTTACACAGAGCGGGGATCTCCCGCTTACCCGGAGGCCGCTGTCATGCAACGTCCCGCCTCCTGGACTGGCTCCTATCATAGATAGCACAATGGTGACGACGTCTATCATAGGAGCAGGTCCAGGAGGCAGTACTTTGTATGACAGCGGCCGCACCAGGTAAGTGGGAGATCCCCGCTCTGTGTAATCCGGTGGCTCTCCTCCCTCTAATCCCCATGCACTTAAAAGGCTGCATTTATGGACACTGGTGATTCTGAGCTTTTGGGCACTGATCAAGCTGCATTGATGGGCACTGGTGAGACTTTTCTGATTAGCACTAAAGGGGCTGAGCTGATGGGCACTGATTAGGCTGCATTGATGGTCACTGGTGAGACTGCATTGATGGGCACTGATGAGGCTGAGCTGATGGGCACTAATGAGGCTGAGCTGATGGGCACTGATGAAGATGAGCTGATAGGCACTGATCAGGCTGCATTGATGGACACTGGTGAGGCTGCATTTATGGACACTGGTGAGGCTGCATTGATGGGCCAGCACTACCTGCCAGCAGTAACCACCAGCACTACCTTTCAGCAGTTACCACCAGCATTACCCGCCAGCAGTAATTGCCAGCAGTACCCACCAACATTTCTCGCAAGCACTACCCACCAGCATTACCCGCCAGCAGTAACCGCCAGCAGTAATTGCCAGCAGTAACCGCCAGGATTACCCACCAGCAGTAACCGCCAGCAGTACCCTACAGCACTACCTGCCAGCAGTAACATACTTGTAATCCAAAGCACTCGTATATCAAAGTGAAACTCCACTTTCCAACCATTTATTTATTTACAGTATTTATAATAATAAATAATAAGTACAGTAGAATGTTGAGATTGTGCCAAGCATACAGCTGACTGCTAGAAATCAGCGGTTGTGCGACGCTATACCTAAACGAATTTGACGTCCTTTTTTTTCCCACAAACAGAGCTTTATATTGGTGGTATTTGATCACCTGTGCGATTTTTTGATCATGCGCTATAAACAAAAAAGGAGCATCAATTTTGCAAAAATAGCAATATTTTTCAAATTTTTTTATATGAAATTCCCCCAAAAAAATGTAAAAATCAAAATTTTTTAACATTTTCGGCCAATTTGTTTTATGCTACATATGTTTGGTAAAAAAAATCGCAAAAAGCGTATTTTGATTGGTTTGCGCAAAAGTTATTGCGTTTACTAACAAAGGGGAAGATTTTTGTCATTTTTGTTGTTTTTTTTTAAACGCATAATGGCGGCGATCTGCAATTTTTTTGCGGTACTGCGACATTGCGGCGGACAGATCGGACCCTTGACTGACATTTTGACACTTTTGGGGTTACCAGTGACATTTCTACAGTAATCAGTGCTATACATATGCACTGTTACTGTAAAATTACACTGGCAGTGAAGGGGTTAACTTTATTTGAGAGGGAGGGGCTGTGTGTGTCCCTAGGGGCGTGATTCGAACTGTGATTGGCTGTGGCTTGAGCTGTAGGAACAATGATCAACGGTCCTACATAGTAGAACCATATGATCATTGTTTCTACACAGGGGAGAATGACAGGCGGCTTGTTTACACTAGCCACCTGCCTTTCTCCCTCTCCCCCGACGATCGCGCGCTCGCTCCCCAGAGCCTCACAGGCTAGTGACGTATATATACGTCACTCTGCCTGTGAGGGGCTGACCGCCGCAGTATATGTACTTGCGGCGGTCGGCAAGTGGTTAATAACTGATATAACTTTAACATGTTTAACATGTACTTTAAATACATTTAAATATGTATTTCAGCCATCTAGCTTGACCTTGCTCAGATTATCTTAAAGTGGTATTTAGGGTTTGGCTTTTAAAAAAAATAAAATTAAACCAAACATGTTATACTTACCTGCTCTGTGTAATGGTTTTGCACAAAGCAGCCGCAATCCTCTTCTTCTTGAGATTCTTCTCTAGATTGCTATTGGGGCACTGGTGTGTGCTTGTTTTTGAGCCCTGCTCTATGCCTCCATAATACACATAGAGCTACCGCTCAGCCCCAGCACCCCACTCTCTCCTCCTCATCACTGTGATTGACAGCTCCCGCTGCTGTCTCACCTAATGAGGAGAGTGAGTCCCGGGACAGCCGAGGCTTTTGTGCACATCGCTGGATCAAGAGGGAGCTCAGGTGAGTATTGGGGCGGGGGGGGGGGGGGCTGTGGGGGAAGTAGCACACAGAAGGCTTTTTATCTTCATGCATAGAATTTTTATGGACTTCCCGTGTCACTCCTGATTGACTGGGCGCGACCGACGTCTCCACCCACATTCCTTGTTTGGCGGTGGCTCCTCCTGCTAGGCAGAATCTTCTAGCTCACGCTTTCCCGCGCGGTGCAGTAACCCCTCCAATGCCGCGCTCTCTCACCTCAGCCGACACAGAAGTTACTACAAAGCAGACCATATCCCTCACCAGACATGCATCCACTCTTTTTGCTTGTAGCAGGGCCCCAGCTGCGCCTCCATCACCTTGAGCCAGCTGTCCATCTTTGCCAATCCAGAGAATTGTCCCACTGTCATATGAACGGTCAACAGTCCTTCAGCCTTTACAATCACTGTAAAGGAGAAGTGTGGAAAAAAAACAAAACATACATACCTCTATTGCTATGGAGGTCTATGGCTATCCGTATGATGCTGCAGCTGACCCCTGCCAGCTCAAAGCCAGAGGACTGAGAGATAACATAAATCCTAAATTCCTCAATTCTCAACTCCGTTCTGAGCATAGAGCCTAGACTCTCACCACTCTCAGTCTTAGTCACCACTCTCTGCTCTGCCCCTCCAGTGCTCACTGGAGCGCCGGGCTGTGGAGGGGGCACGAGCAACTGGCTCAGGCTCTCAGAGGTGCGCTAAGAGGCTGAGGCAGCTGGTGATCAGGTATCTAGGTGAATCCTGACATTTTTGCCGGGATCCTTCCAGAGCCTAGAGCAGCTCTGTGATGGCAGCAGCCAGAAGGCTTAAGCCTGCTGTTGGCTGATTATGGGCAACAGTAGAGCACAAATAAATGCACTCCTGTGACCCACAACAGAAAGATGGCCAAAAAAGATTTGGTTATACTCCTCTTTTAAAACTGAACTCCAGCCATCAATACATTTTGCTGCTTAATTTAAAGTTATTGTAATGTCTAGTTTTTAAAGAAAATAAAAATAAACATGTTATACTTAACTGCTCTTTGCAGTTGGTTTTGCACAGCGCAGCCTGGATCCTCCTCTCTCCTTGCCCCTCCCTCCTGTTGAGTGCCCCCACAGCAAGCAGCTTGCTATGGGGGCACCTGAGCCACAGCTCTGTGTGTCCATACAGAAATGGAGCTGGGGCCCGGCCCTGCCGTCTTTCCCTATTCATTGGCTCACTGACTTTATTTGAAAGCAGCGGAAGTCAATGGCGCTCCACTGCTGTCTCAGCCAATGGGGAGGGAGCCGAGTCTCTCCTGCAACATCGCTGGATAGAGATGGGCAGGTGCTTCCACTAGGCAAACTAGGCGTCTGCCTAGGGCGCACTGCCACCTAGGGCGCAGCCATAGCCAGTGCCACATTCCTCTCCTGTCACCTCCTCATACCCTGTGGATGTCACCTCTAGAGAGGGCGGCACTTTGTATATGAAGGGGTGTGTACGGTTAAAGGGGGGCAGTGTGTATATGAAGGGCGTGTAGGGTTAAAGGGGGGCAGTGTGTGCAGGAAGGGGGTGTAGCATTAAAGAAGGGCAGTGTGTGCAGGAAGGGGGGGAGGGGCAGTGTGTACAAGAAGGGGTGTGTAGCGTTAAAAGAAGGTAGTGTGTATATGAAGGGGTGTGAAGAGGGTTAAAGGGGGGCAGTGTGTAAATGAAGGGGGTGTAGGGTTAAAGGGGGGCAGTGTGTATAGGAAGGGGGGTGTAGGGTTAAAGGCAGGCAGTGTGTATATGAAGGGGTGTAAAGGGTTAAAGGGGGGCAGTGTGTATAGGAAGGGGGGTGTATGGTTAAAGGGGGCAGTGTGTATATGAAGGGGGTGTAGGGTTAAAGAGGGGCAGTATGTGCAGGAAGGGGGTGTAGCATTAAAGAAGGGCAGTGTGTGCAAGAAGGGGGAGGGGCAGTGTGTACAAGAAGGGGTGTGTAGCATTAAAGGAAGGTAGTGTGTATAGGGTTAAAGGGGGACAGTGTGTATATGAAGGGAGGTGTAGGGTTAAAGGGGGCAGTGTGTGCAGCAAGGGGGTGTAGGATTAAAGGGGGCAGTGTATACAGGAAGGGGAGTGTAGGGTTAAAAGGGGGTGTCATTATGTACAGGAAGGGGGCAATGTATACAGATTTTTTAGGGGGGGGGGGGTGCAAGTATCTGGTCTTGCCTAGGGTGCCAAATAGTCTAGCACCGGCCCTGGAGATGGGCTCAGATAAGTATTAGGGGGGCTGCTGCACACAGAAGTTTTTTTATCCTAATGCATATGTAGCACCCTACAGGTAGGTGCTAGGTAAAACATGGTGGGCTTTGTCTGCCTAAAAGCAGAGCCATGTTTTCTTTTTTACGGGTAGGTTGCCATGGCTACCAAGTGTGTCTGCTGTGAGGGAAGTGTCCCCACTGGCTCCTGTGAGAGGTTTCTCATAGGGCAGTGTGGGAAGCCCAATCAGGGGACACATCCCAGCTTGTAACTACCCCAGAAGGCAGATTCTGCCGCAGAGGATTCTGGGAGTGGATGTAAGTTTGAGGGGAGGTACATGGCACGTTGTCTTTGACGGGAGCAGACTCCCAGGAAGGAGAGTGCGGCTGTCTCTCCTCCTGTCAGAGGAAGTGGATGTCTCGAGGTGTCGCCTGAGTATCCAGAGAGTGCTGAGTTGAGCTGAGGGGATCCGGTCTGTCGAGAACCTGCGGGGAGAGAGGGGTCCAGTCCCAGGAAAGCCTACACAGGTCGTGAGTACTGCGGATTGCCCCTGGGGGTCTGCCTAGAGTCAGAGGGGACCACTCCGGAAGAGGTTCTGGGATCCAGTGTCAGCTAGCTGTGAAAGGTAGTCAGTGGACCCTGAAGAGTTCAAGTTGTAAAGGGGGCATCTGCAGTCTGGGCCCTGAATTGTGCAGAGCATATCAGTTATAGTGACACAGAGTTCTACAGAGTTCTACAATATACTTCCTCAAGCTATACCAAGTGGGGGAAAGTATTTAGTGACTTCCACAGCACAGCAGTGTCAGGAGTTCTACAGTTCTCAGCAGGGCCGGACTGGCCTACCGGGATACCGGGAGATTTCCCGGTGGGCCGCTACCGCCGCTTTAAGATGGGGCCGGCGCCGGCCGCTACCGCCGCTTTAAGATGGGCCTGGCGCCGGCCGCTACCGCCGCTTTAAGATGGGGCTGGCGCCGGCCGCTACCGCCGCTTTAAGATGGGCAGGCTCCAGCGACGGATCTTCTCCTACACCAGCCAGCCGATGTGAGCATCACACGTCACATCCGGCGGGCGGCGGCGGCGGCGGAGGCGGGGGCGGGGGCGGATCATCATCATCATTCATCACCTGCATCACTGAATGATGGCGCCTATCCCTCCCCCAGCAGCAGCAATGCGTCATCATCATCATCGCAGGAGGACACTCAGGACAGGACAGTGTGAGGCTGAGCGGAGCAGCAGAACCTGAGCTGCCACATGTAAACAGCCATCAGCCAGGTAAGAGTAAATGCCTGGGGCGGGGGGCTAATACAATGCTGACCCCCTAATACAGCTGACCCCCTAATACAATGCTGACCTCCTAATACTGCTGACCCCCTAATACTATGCTGACCCCCTAATATACTGCTGACCCTCTAATACTGCTGAGCCCCTAATACAATGCTGACCCCCTAATACAGCTGACCCCCTAATACAATGCTGAGCCCCTAATACAATGCTGACCTCCTAATACTGCTGACCCCCTAATACTATGCTGAGCCCCTAATACAATGCTGACCTCCTAATACTGCTGACCCCCTAATACTATGCTGACCCCCAAATATACTGCTGACCCTCTAATACTGCTGACCCCCTAATACTGCTGAGCCCCTAATACAATGCTGACCCCCTAATACAGCTGACCCCCTAATACAATGCTGACCTCCTAATACTGCTGACCCCCTAATACTGCTGACCCCCTAATACAATGCTGACCTCCTAATACTGCTGACCCTCTAATACTGCTGACCCCCTAATACAGCTGACCCCCTAATACAATGCTGACCCCCTAATACAGCTGACCCCCTAATACAATGCAGACCTCCTAATACTGCTGACCCTCTTTTACTGCTGACCCCCTAATACTGCTGACCCCCTAATACAATGCTGACCTCCTAATACTGCTGACCCCCTAATACTATGCTAAGCCCCTAATACTGCTGAGCCCCTAATACTGCTGACCCCCTAATACAATGCTGAGCCCCTAATACAATGCTGACCCCCTAATACTGCTGACCCCCTAATACTGCTGACCCCCTAATACGATGCTGACCCCCTAATATACTGCTGACTCCCTAATACTGCTGACCCCCTAATACAATGCTGACCTCCTAATACTGCTGAACCCCTAATACTATGCTGAGCCCCTAATACAATGCTGACCTCCTAATACTGCTGACCCCCTAATACTATGCTGATCCCCTAATATACTGCTGACCCTCTAATACTGCTGAGCCCCTAATACAATGCTGACCCCCTAATACAGCTGACCCCCTAATACAATGCTGACCTCCTAATACTGCTGACCCCCTAATACAATGCTGACCCCTTAATATACTGCTGACCCTCTAATACTGCTGAACCCCTAATACTGCTGACCCCCTAATACGATGCTGACCCCCTAATATACTGCTGACCCCCTAATACTGCTGACCCCCTAATACAATGCTGACCTCCTAATACTGCTGAACCCCTAATACTATGCTGACCCTCTAATACTGCTGACCCCCTAATACTGCTGACCCCCTAATACAATGCTGACCTCCTAATACTGCTGAACCCCTAATACTATGCTGAGCCCCTAATACAATGCTGACCTCCTAATACTGCTGACCCCCTAATGCTATGCTGACCCCCTAATATACTGCTGACCCTCTAATACAATGCTGACCCCCTAATACAATGCTGACCCCCTAATACAGCTGACCCCCTAATACAATGCTGACCTCCTAATACTGCTGACCCCCTAATATACTGCTGACCCTCTAATACTGCTGACCTCCTAATACAATGCTGACCTCCTAATACTGCTGACCCCCTAATACAATGCTGACCCCCTAATACAATGCTGACCCCCTAATACAGCTGACCTCCTAATACAATGCTGACCTCCTAATACTGCTGAACCCCTAATACTATGCTGACCCCCTAATATACTGCTGACCCCCTAATACAATGCTGACCCCCTAATATACTGCTGACCCTCTAATACTGCTGACCTCCTAATACAATGCTGACCCCCTAATACAATGCTGACCCCCTAATACAGCTGACCCCCTAATACAATGCTGACCTCCTAATACTGCTGACCCCCTAATATACTGCTGACCCCCTACTATACTGCTGACCTCCTAATACAATGCTGACCTCCTAATACAATGCTGACCCCCTAATACAGCTGACCCCTAATACAATGCTGACCTCCTAATACTGCTGAACCCCTAATACTATGCTGACCCCCTAATATACTGCTGACCCCCTAATACAATGCTGACCCCCTAATATACTGCTGACCCTCTAATACTGCTTACCTCCTAATACAATGCTGACTTCCTAATACTGCTGAACCCCTAATACTATGCTGACCCCCTAATACAATGCTGACCCCTAATACAGCTGACCCCCTAATACAGCTGACCCCCTAATACAATGCTGACCTCCTAATACTATGCTGACCCTCTAATACTGCTGACCCCCTAATACTGCTGACCCCCTAATACAATACTGACCCCCCTGCCCCCTCCACCTAATGCAATGGTGACCCCCCTTGCCCCTCCCCCTAATACGATGTGGATTCCCCCTCCCCTAATACAATGCTGTTCCCCCCCTAGCCCCTCCTCCTTATACAATGCTGCTCCCCCGGCCCCCTCCCCCTAATAAAATGCTGACCGCCTCCCTCCCCCTAATAAAATTCTGACCCCCCCCTCCCCCTACATTTGGGGGGAGGGGGGGAGGTGGCGCATCAGCATTGTATTAGGGGGTCAGCATTGTATTAGGGGGTCAGTAGTATTAGGGGTCAGCATTGTATTAGGGGGAGGGGGCCGGGGGGGATCAGCAGTGTATTGGATAGTGGGGAGGGGGGTCTGCAATGTATTAGATAGTGGGGAGGGGGGTCTGCAATGTATTAGATAGTGGGGAGGGGGGGTCAGCAGTGTATTAGATAGCGTTGAGGGGGGTCAGCAGTGTATTCGATATTGGGGAAGGGGGTCAGCGGTGTATTAGATAGTGGGGAAGGGGGCCAGCGGTGTATTAGATAGTGGGGAAGGGGGTCAGCGGTGTATTAGATAGTGGGGAAGGGGGCCAGCGGTGTATTAGATAGTGGGGAAGGGGGTCAGCAGTGTATTAGATAGTGAGGAAGGGGGTCAGTGGTGTATTAGATAGTGGGGAAGGGGGCCAGCGGTGTATTAGATAGTGGAGAAGGGGGCCAGCAGTGTATTAGATAGTGGGGAAGGGGGCCAGCGGTGTATTAGATAGTGGGGAAGGGGGCCAGCGGTGTATTAGATAGTGGGGAAGGGGGTCAGCGGTGTATTAGATAGTGGGGAAGGGGGTCAGTGGTGTATTAGATAGTGGGGAAGGGGGCCAGCGGTGTATTAGATAGTGGAGAAGGGGGCCAGCAGTGTATTAGATAGTGGGGAAGGGGGTCAGCAGTGTATTAGATAGTGGGGAAGGGGGCCAGCGGTGTATTAGATAGTGGGGAAGGGGGTCAGCAGTGTATTAGATAGTGGGGAAGGGGGTCAGTGGTGTATTAGATAGTGGGGAAGGGGGCCAGCGGTGTATTAGATAGTGGAGAAGGGGGCCAGCAGTGTATTAGATAGTGGGGAAGGGGGTCAGCAGTGTATTAGATAGTGGGGAAGGGGGTCAGTGGTGTATTAGATAGTGGGGAAGGGGGCCAGCGGTGTATTAGATAGTGGAGAAGGGGGCCAGCAGTGTATTAGATAGTGGGGAAGGGGGCCAGCGGTGTATTAGATAGTGGGGAAGGGGGTCAGCGGTGTATTAGATAGTGGGGAAGGGGGCCAGCGGTGTATTAGATAGTGGGGAAGGGGGTCAGCGGTGTATTAGATAGTGGGGAAGGGGGCCAGCGGTGTATTAGATAGTGGGGAAGGGGGTCAGCGGTGTATTAGCTAGTGGGGAAGGGGGCCAGCGGTGTATTAGATAGTGGGGAAGGGGGCCAGCGGTGTATTAGATAGTGGGGAAGGGGGTCAGCGGTGTATTAGATAGTGGGGAAGGGGGCCAGCGGTGTATTAGATAGTGGGGAAGGGGGTCAGCGGTGTATTAGATAGTGGGGAAGGGGGCCAGCGGTGTATTAGATAGTGGGGAAGGGGGTCAGCGGTGTATTAGCTAGTGGGGAAGGGGGCCAGTGGTGTATTAGATAGTGGGGAAGGGGGTCAGCGGTGTATTAGCTAGTGGGGAAGGGGGCCAGTGGTGTATTAGATAGTGGGGAAGGGGGTCAGCGGTGTATTAGCTAGTGGGGAAGGGGGCCAGCTGGGCTGTTCCTAGAGCTTGTGGCCTCCCAGCTGCGCTGTCCTTAATTCTGTATGAGTGGTAGGGAGCCAGAGAGTGCTAAATGTCCGTTGGTTAGGGGCGCAAATTACTTGCCTTGCCTTGGGTGCTGACAACCCATGCTACGCCACTGGGGCTGGTATAATAATGCTGTGGGGCTGGTATGAAATTATTTCCAGGGCTGGTTTTTATTCCCAGTCCGGCCCTGGTTCTCAGTCTTGGATCTACAGGACTATATGTCGGGGATTCAACATTTCTTCTGTTATACAGAGTGTTCTCAGAGTCAGTGAGCGTTGGCTGGTGCCGGCTGGCGACGAGGAAGCGCCAACGGGCATTTTTGGATAAAAGTCCCTATTGTAATTAGTTAAAGCCTCAAGGAGTATCCCACTATTTCCCTTCTCCCATCCCCTTTATTTCAATAAAACTGCAAACAAAGATGCCGGAGTTTTCGCTACTTCAGTTGTCACACCCAGGGACTCAGCGCACATGGGCTGGAAAGGATTCCGGTACTAATGGCAGACGCACATCAGGCCATAGGCCTGGAAACCTTGCTACACATAGAATGCATTAAGATAAAAAAACCTTCTGACTTTACAACCCCTTTAATCTGGAGCTATCTCCAGCAGAGATGTGAATGGTGGTTTCCATAACTCAACCCTTTTCCTGTGAGCCCAAGTCATCATGAGCCTGTGCCTGGACAGTGAAAGAGACGCAGCACAGTGATAAACTCTGTCACTCTGCCTTCCCCTTCTATCAACATGCTCCTTGTCAGCATATGATCTAAATTGGCTCCTTGTTTTGCTACTTCATCTCCCACTTTGCTGTACAGTGAATTTTCGGCCAACGTCCGATCGGCTGATTGTCGGCTTGTTAGTATGATGCTTCCGACAACCGACTGCGACTTTTCGGCCGAAAAAAATCTGGTGTGCATGCTATAAAATTTTTGTTGGCCGTCACCACAACGGCCGATTTTCCGTCAGTCAGTACAGATTTCGGCAGACAAAAATCAGATGAGCAAGACTGGGCATGCTCAGAGAAGAAAAAACACACGGAAAGTAAACCAGCACATGACATCACTTCTGCAGTTGGTTGTTGTTGGCTGACAAAATTAGTGTGCAGTCTAGAGCACATTTCAACCAACACAACAACACTGGACATAAGACGGCCGATCGGTCGGCCAACAATCGGTGCGTGTGTACGAGGCTTTAAGGCCCGTACACACGTACCGATCGTCGGCATACAAACGTCGGCGGACGAAAGATCTGCCGATTGTACGCGTGTTAGTATGGTGCCTCCGACAGCTGTCTGCGCACAATCCGCGGACAAAAGTCTTTCTTGCAAACATGAAAATTTTTGTCTGCGGACACCAGAACGGACGATTGTTCGCCTGTCAGTACAGAATTCGGCCGACAGACCGCAGATTTGCAAGACTGGGCATGCTCAGAAAATAAAAAACACAGGGAAAGTTAACCATTACATGACATCACTTCTGCAGTCAGCTGAAGTCTGCAGACAAAATTCTTGTGCTGTCCTTGTGCTGTCTTTGCACTTTTCAACAGACACCGACATCCCGGGGAGAAAAGACGAACATTTGTATGACGACGATCTGCGTGTGTGTACGGGGCTTAAGTCTGTCTGTAAGGTTTAATATTGAGTTGGCCCACCCTTTGCAGCTATAACAGCTTCAACTCTTCTGGGAAGGCTGTCCACAAAGTTTAGGAGTGTCTATGGGAATGTTTGACCATTTTTCCAGAAGCAGTCTCTGCTCTAATTCATCCCAAAGGTGTTCTATCAGGTTGAGGTCAGGACTCTGTGCAGGCCAGGGAAGTTCCTCCACCCCAAACTCGCCCATCCATGTCTTTATGAACCTTGTTTGTGCACTGGTCATGTTGGAACAGGAAGGGGTCATCCCCAAACTGTTCCCACAAAGTTGGGAGCATGAAATTGTCCAAAATGTCTTGGTATGCTGATGCCTTAAGAGTTTCTTTCACTGGAACTAAGGGACCAAGCCCAACCCCTGAAAACCAACCCCACACCATAATCACCTCTCCACGAAATGATTTGAACCAGTGCATAAAGCAAAGTCCATAAAGACATGGATGAGCGATTTTGGGTTGCAGGAACTTGACCTCAACGTTCTGGAAGAACGGTCAAACTTTCCCATAGACACACTCCTAAACCTTGTGGACAGCCTTCCCAGAAAAATTGAAGCTGTTATAGCTGCAAAGGTTGGGCCAACTCAATATTGAACCCTACAGACAAAGACTGGGATCCCATTAAAGTTCATGTGTGTGTAAAGACAGTCCCAATACTTTTGACATTATAGTGTATTTCTCAGCCAAGAGTGAGAACTAAAAAAAAACGTTAAGCTATAGATATAGATAAAGATATCATATATAAAAATAGCTAATAGATTAAAATATTTACAGACTCACAGGGACCTTCAAGGGCTTGTTTACATGTGCAGGTACACTGCTGCCCCTTCCCGCCGCCTGTCAAACACCCACTGAAAGCAATCCGCTGAGGAGCAGCAGTATAGCTATGGCTGCTTTAATGCTCAAAATGCCGACGCACAGCACCTCAATTACAAGCACTGCAGACTGTTGTAGAGCGGTTGCAACGCAATGCAATTCACTTGTGGTAATACTGCCTACCGAAAGTGACATTCTGTTCAAATATTACCATGGCATGCGTACAGCCCTGAACAGCCCTAGATTAGATGGGTGGTCAGGGGAAGGTAAAGCTACACCTCAACTGCCATGCTTTTACTGCCCCCGTGCACCTGTGTGAATGAGCCCTAATGGTGTGCATTTACTAATGTATACTAATGTATAAACATTTCAAGTCGAATTTCAGGGAAGCTAAAAAAACAGACACATTAACCACTTTACCACCGGAGGATTTTCCTGCTAAAAGACCAGGGGGTTTTTTGCGATTTTTTACTGCGTGAATTTAACGGACAATTGCGCGGTCGTGTGACGTTGTACCTAAACGAATTTCACGTCCTTTTTTTCCCATAAACAGAGCTTTCTTTTGGTGGTATTTGATCACCTGTGCGATTTTTTGATCACGCGCTATAAACAAAAAAAAGAGCGTAATTTTTGCAAAAATAACAATATTTTTCACTTTTTTTTATATATGAAATTCCCCCCCAAAAAAATGTAAAAATCTAAATTTTTTTAACATTTTCGGCCAATTTGTTTTACGCTACCTATGTTTGGTAAAAAAAATCGCAAAAAGCGTATTTTGATTGGTTTGCGCAAAAGTTATCGCGTTTACTAACAAAGGGAAAGATTTTTGTCATTTTTGGTGTTTTTTTTTTTAACGAGTAATGGCGGCGATCTGCGATTTTTTTGCGGTACTGCGACATTGCGGCGGACAGATCGGACCCTTGACTGACATTTTTGACACTTTTGGGGGTACCAGTGACATTACTGCAGTAATCAGTGCTATATATATGCACTGTTACTGCAAAAATGACACTGGCAGGGAAGGGGTTAACTGTATTGGACAGGGAGGGGTTAAGTGTGTCCTAGGGGCTTGCTTCTAACTGTAGTGGGACATTGCTATTGGTGTAAAAACAAAGATCAACGGTTCTACATAGTAGAACCGTCTGATCTTCATTTTTACACAGGGAGAACTGACAGGCGGCTTGTTTACATAAGCCGCTCTGTCTTTCTCCCGCTGTACCGGCAATCGTAGTGTGACCGGCGGACATCGGGTCCGCCAGTCACACTCCCGCACTCCTCCGTGAACGAGCCGAGGCGGGCGCGCGCCTCGGCGGGCGCGCGCTCGCCCACTATTGGCTCTAGAAGGAGTGACAGGCGAGCGATGTAGACCTACGTCACTCTGCCTGGCCGGGGCTGACTGCCGCAGTAAATATACTGTGAGCAGTCGGCAAGTGGTTAAAGGAATTGTAAAAGCAGACGTTTTTTTTTTTTTTTAATCTTAATACATTCTATGCATTAGGATAAAAAAACGTCTGTGTGCAGCAGCCCCCTCAGCCCCCATAATACTTACCTGAGCCCATCTTTATCCAGCAATGTTGCAGGTGTTCCTCAGCTGCCCGGGACTCCCCTCCTCATTGGCTAAGACAGCAGAGCGGCATGATTGGCTCCTGCTGCTGTCAATCAAAGCCAGTCAGCCAATCAGGAGAGAGAGGGGTGGGGCCAGGTCACGGCTCCGTGTCTGAATGAACACAGGGAGCTGTGACTCTGTTCGGGTGCTCCCATAGCAAGCTCCTTACTGTTGGGGCACTAAACAGGAGGGTGGGGTTAGGAGCACAGAAGAGGGACCCGAGAAAAGGAGGATCTGGGCCACTCTGTGCAAAACCAACTGCACAGAGCAGGTAAGTATAACATGTTTGTTATTTAAAAAAAAAACTTTACAATCACTTTAACTGATACTAACTTTATCTGGACACATTTCAAAAGAAAGAACTTAGTTTTTGTATGTACAGTGAGTTCTACTCTGGCCTTCACTGTGTGGTCTCTTGCTGGAGATGGGAGAAATCAAGCTGTAATGTCTATAAAAAGTCTAGGCTAAAATTTGAATTAAAAATATATATAAGTTGCGCTAGAAATGACGTGAGATTATAAAAAAAAATACACTTGTGAACGTGACTATAGGAGTGTATAGGTCCAATACACTAGTTAAAATATAAATATGGTGCAAAAAATATTGGCATACATGGGTGACCATGCAATATAAATAATTGATATGAGTGCAAAAAAACATAAAAAGCAAAAATGATATCAATAATATAACAACGTTCTGCATATAGACCATGCAAATTAGACAAATGACATAAGAGAAAAAATGTGCAAAAAATAAACATAAAATCCAGTGCAGGTGATAAGGAATATCAAATAAAAATCAACTTTTATAAAATCATAAAATTAAAATTACTACTGTATACAAAGACATGTCTTTACATTATGGGGCCCCGTAGAAAAATGTTGATTCTCATCTCTCCCTCCTCCAACGCTGCTGTCTGTTGCATGTTTGGTAAGCAGGTGACTTCTCTTCATTCTTGTTCTCTTGTAAAGCCTAATGACAGGGTAGGTAGGAACATGATAGAACTGGTTGAAGGGGCGTGTCCAAAGGGTGGTAAATAAATAACGCGTACTCAGACTGGTCTGGGGTGGTAAGTGGGGTCCCCCAAGGCTCAGTCCTGGGACCAATTTTGTTCAATTTATTCATAAATAGCATTGAGGATGGGATCAGTAGCTCGATATCAGTTTTTGCAGATGACACTAAATTAAGTAGGGCAATAACTTCACAACATGAAGCAGATATCTTACAGAATGACCTGAACAAAATAACAGAGTGGGCAAATACATGGCAAATGAGGTTTAATGTGGAGAAGTGTAAGGTTTTGCACTTTGGGACTAAAAACATAGATGCCCAATATGCTTTGGGGGGGAACCCCTGGGGGAATCAAAAATAGAGAAAGATCTGGGAGTCTTAGTGGAAGATAGACTTAGTAATAGCATGCAATGTCAAGCTGCAGCTGCAAAAGCCGGAAGAATATTAGCATGCATAAGGAAGGGTGTGTATTCCAGAGATAAGACTATAATCCTACCACTTTATAAATCACTGGTCCGACCGACCACATCTGGAGTATTCTGTCCAATTCTGGTCGCCAGTCCTCAGGAGGGATGTGTTGGAGCTGGAGAGAGTCCAGAGAAGGGCAACTAAACTGATTAGGGGATTGGAGGATCTTAATTATGAAGAATGCTTACAAGCGCTTGATTTATTCTCCCTGGAAAGGAGATGCCTGAGAAGGGACATGATAGCGTTATACAAGTACCTCAATCGTGATATCAGCATAGGAAAAAAACTGTTCAGTCGCAACGAATGTATGAGGACACGAGGTCATACAATGCGATTAGAGGAGAAGAGATTTAACCTCAGGCTGCGCAGGGGGTTCTTTACAGTAAGGGCTACAAGATTGTGGAATTCTCTACCACAAGTGGTAGTAACTGCAGAGAGTATGGCTACTTTTAAACGACTCTTGGATGTACATCTCAAGGATCAAAACATTCAGGGGTATGTGAGATGATTGCATCCACACACACCTACACAGGCTGAACTGGATGGACTATTGTCTTTATTCAACCTCAACTACTATGAAACTAGTGGGTAGAGGTTGTTGGCTCCTGCTTCCTCGAGGTCCTATAGCAGCTGCCTGTATTGCAATAGCTGTTGTTACATGCCTTTTTGGGAAACTAAGTGAATGTTTCCTTGTGTAAGTAGATTGAGAGGGGCGTGGCTGAACCGTACATGTGAGAAGACGTGCATTGCCTCGGCTCTGTCATCCTGATAGCCATTATCCTGTTTAGTGGACCCGTATACCCGCAAAAATTGCCAGGCTGCTTCGGGCTCGTGTCTGCATCGTTCCGGCGGCTGTTCCGGGCGTCTATCCATCCCGCTCCGACATGACCAGGAGGAAGGAAGACGGCGCATCTGCTGCCAGGCAGGCCCAAAATGGCGGCGCCCCGCTCCCTCAGCGCGCGGCCCGCGAAAAGGAACCCACCGCCATCTCTAAGCTGGGGAAGTTCGCCCGGGATCCTGCAAAGCATAAACCGCTGTCCTCACCTCCGGTCTCCTCGGCTGCTGCTCGGGTGCATGCTCCCTCTCCTGCGGCTGTGTTGTCCCCTCACCATGATGGCCCGGCTGAGATCTTGCAGGGGGCAGTGGTGACTGCTCCGCCCGAGACCCCTCTACGCCCGGGTCCGTCGGAGGATGCTGCCCAGGCTGTCCCTACCATTCAGGACGTCTTAACTGCGGTGCACTCCTACGGTGCCTCTCTGACTGAGCTATCCACAGAGGTTAGGAGTATGAAAGAGGGTCTTCTGCATATTAGGCATGATATGCAGAAGATGAGAGAGCGGACCACTGCGTTGGAGGGCCGGATGAGTGCTGTAGAGGACGATTTACCCCCCTTGATACAGGATGTCCGCATTAACTCATCGGGGGTTTCTGAGGCGATTAATCGTCTGGAGGACATGGAGAACCGGCTGCGTCGCAGCAATTTGAGGTTGGTGGGCATCCCTGAGAAGGCTGAGGGGAAGGCACCTGTGGAATTCATTGAACAGTGGCTCCTTACTACTTTTGGGAAAGACAACCTCTCCCCATTTTTTTCTGTGGAGCGAGCACATAGGGTGCCTTTCCGGGCCCCGCCACCGGGGGGCCCTGACCGACCGTTCCTCCTGAAGCTCTTGCACTACAAGGATCGTGACATTATACTGAAGCTTGCCAGGCAGCAGCCTCGTTTGGAAATACAGGGTGCCAGGGTTTCTATCTATCCTGACTTCTCAGCGGCTCTCCAGAAACAGAGGGCCAGATTTAATGACATCAAGAAACGCCTGCGTGCCATCCCCTTGGTATACTCTATGATGTACCCGGCTAAGCTTCGTGTGGTCGCCAATGGAACCGTCCACTTCTTCGAGACCCCGGCATCGGCGGCCCACTGGTTGGATCGACAGGAGCGGCACCTGGGGGCGCCCGCGGAGTGATCTGCTCTTCAAGCAAGTAAGAGTCCATAATGTTCGTTTGGGTCCATCACTCCACTGCTAGGAGCCTGCCGCTATGCTTTGTTTGTTGCACCATGGCTCCGTTGTTCTCACACGTTCTGGGACCCGTGGATACGCTATTACGGGTCTCTGAGATTGTCCGAGTTCGGGCCCTCTTTCTACACCCCCATGCCCCTCTGGGGCCAGAAAACTGTTCCCTGCGGGGATTGGATGGCCGTGGCCTGGTTGGCTGCCAGCCATCCTCTGTTTTTTGTTCTGTGTTGTTTTTTTTTTTTTGTTTTTTTCTCAACTATTTTTTTGGTGAATTCCTACTTGCCGCCCTCTCCACTGGTACAGTGTCTCCTGAGTGGGTTGCTGTCTTCCCTGTCACACCGCTGCTTTTGCTGCTGTTACTGCACAGGCCCCCCACTGGGGCTCTGGAATACATACCTTTTGGCGGCTTGTCCTGCCCCCCTACCTGGTTGACAATTCCACATGGCTGCCACTGAAGGATCACTCCTCTCATGGAATGTGCGGGGACTTGGTGACTCTCGTAAACGCACAGCAGTGATGTCCCTGTTGTCGCTCCATGGACCCGCTTTGGTTTGTCTACAGGAAACCCACCTCACCACGGACTCGGTCGGGTGCCTCCGCTCACGGAGGTTCCCGGTTCAATTCCATTCTTTCCACAGTCAATACTCCCGGGGGGTTTCTATTTTAGTCGCTGCTACTGCTAAGTTTGAATCTCTGGACTCCCTGATAGACTCACAGGGTAGATTTATTTTTCTAGTTGGAATGTGGGATGTCTTTAAATGTATGGTTGCGAATGTGTATGTTCCCCCTCCGTTTTCTTTTGAGGTGCTAGAGTGCCTGTCTCGATTCATTGGTAAACATCCCCAGGTCCCGATTCTAGTGGTGGGTGACTTTAACAATGTCCTTGACCCGTCACTGGATCTACATAAAAAGTTCTGCCCCGGCGGATCCAGGATGCCCACCCCCTTTGCGAGGTTCATGGGTGAGCTGGGTCTTGTGGATCTCTGGCGCTGTAAACATCCCCTTGATGCCGGATTTTCCTGCCACTCCCTATCTCATTCTACATTGTCCCGCATTGATTTGGCCTTTGGCTCTGACTTGTTACAGTCCCTAGTGCCTGAGGCTGAATACCTGGCTAGGGGTCTCTCTGATCACTCCCCGCTAAAAGTATGCCTTAAATTCCCTGGCACTAAGCTGCCGATGCACTGGAAGTTAAACCCCTTCTGGCTCCAACTGTTTCCGGACCTGGCCTCCTTCGCGGAGCAATTAACGAATTTTTTTACTGACAACAGGCACTCTGCAGCTCCGGGTATAGTGTGGGATACTATGAAGGCCTTTTTGCGGGGATTGTGTATTAAGGAGGTATCGGCCATCAAGTCTAGGAGTAGACGTTGGGCGCAGGATGCTAGCGATGCCGTGCTCCGCGCTGAACGTGAATTCCTGCACTCCCCCACGCCCGACTCGGAGGCCAAATGGTTGGACGCGCAGCGTCTCTTCCGCTCTGTTCAACATCAGCAGGCGGACCATAAACGTTTCTTTACTTCTCAGGCCCACTTTGAGGAGGGGGAGAAAACAGGTCACATGCTCGCGCTCATTTCTAGGGCCCAAAACCCCCCGTCTATCATACATCGACTGGCTCTCCCCTCGGGTAGGGTGGTATCTGACACAGCTGATATTTTGCAGGGGTTCAGGGTTTTTTATGAGGATCTGTACTCCTCCAAGGTCTCCTATGACCCGGAGGATCTCAGTCAGTTTTTACAAGGGCTACACTTGCCGCAGGTTTCCGCAAGGGACAGGGATGTACTGGACTCCCCCATGGCATTGGAGGAACTCCAGGAGGCTATGGCTTCATTTCCCAACTCCAAGGCGCCGGGTAAGGATGGCATCCCCATTGAGCTGTATAAGGCCTTTGGTGGAGTCCTACTTCCTGAGCTACTTACTGCTCTCCTGGCTGCCTTTGAGGTGGGGGAGCTCCCACGGTCCATGTACGATGCGGTAGTGGTGGTCATATTGAAGCCGGGGAAGGATCCGACTCGACCTGAATCTTATCGACCGATTTCCCTGCTGCCCACCGATTTGAAACTGCTGACCAAGGTCCTGGCTAACAGGTTGTCTAAAGTAATTGCCAAATTGGTGCATGGGGATCAATCTGGGTTCATACCGGGTCGCTCCACGGCTGCCAATATACGTAGACTATATCTGAATATGCAATTGCCCTCAGATAATTGTGGACATAGAGCGATACTGTCACTGGATGCTGCTAAGGCATTTGATAGCGTGGAGTGGCAGTATCTGTGGGCGGCCCTTGAGAGCTTTGGTTTTGGCCCTTCCTTCATTCGCTGGATTAAGATTCTATATGGGGCACCCACGGCCTGTTTGCGGATTAACGGCTCTATTTCCCGGTCATTCCCGCTTCACAGGGGCACTAGGCAGGGGTGCCCGCTGTCGCCCCTGCTCTTTGCCTTAGCTGTGGAACCCTTGGCAGCAGCTGTCAGGGCCGACCCGACTATAGTAGGTTTTCGGAGGGGTGAGGGGGAGGACAAAATTGCTTTATACGCGGATGACGCGTTATTATTTTTAGGGGACACCTCGGGCTCCCTGGTCGCCTTGATGCACTTGATTCACCGATTCGGATCCTTCTCTGGCTTTCAGGTCAATTGGGACAAGTCTGTTTTGCTCCCGTTGGACCCCCTTGGGGTTGCACTACCCCCTGTGGCGTCCCAGGTCTTGGTGGTGGACCAGTTCCGCTACTTGGGGGTGGTTGTCCATCCTGATCTGGGGCGCTATATTAAACTTAATATTCTACCTCTGCTGCACAGGTTCAGAGATAAATTGGCCAGCTGGATTAAGTTGCCCCTATCTGTGGTTGGCAGATGCAACCTGATCAAGATGATCTGGAACCCGCAGTTGTTATATGTGCTACACAACTCCCCAGTATGGATCCCTATTCACATTTTTAAGAAATTTAACACGGTGTACCGTGCTCTTATTTGGAGGAAGTTGTCTCCCAGAATTCGTCTAGAGACGTTGCAGGAGTCCAAGGAAAGTGGTGGGCTGGCGGTACCGAACCCCTACTACTACTTTCTGTCGTCCCAACTGCAGCACTTCACGGGCTGGCTGCAGGATGAAGACTCTGACCCTGTCAGGCGTGTCCTGGTGACGCACCTGGCGGGGGCCTCTCTGGTTGAATCACTGGAAGCGGGCTCCTTGGGGCTTTTTCCGAGCTGTCCTACCCTCAAATTACTTGATAAGGTCTGGCAAAGGGCTAGGAACCACTTTGGTTACCGTGGTTTCTCGAGATACTCTCGGATTCTAAATAATGTCCACTATCCCGAACTGGATAAGCTCCGGAACTCCTTGACCTGGGGTGCCTACGGGGTGAATTATATTTCACAGTTGTACCAAGGGAGCGAATTGAGAGATTTCCAATCTCTACGTGCTGGGTTCGGGTTGCCCAATTCCCTTTTCTTTCAGTATTTGCAGTTACGCCACGCCATCAGCTCTCAGTCGCGGATTTCCCCATGGGGTCTCTGTCGTCCGATTATACTTACTGATCTGGTGACCACTAGCATTAGGAAGGGGCAGATCTCATCCCTGTATTCGGCTTTTATGGAGCATATTTCCAAGGCCATGTCTTTCAAGTGTAGGGACACCTGGGCTGCGGATTTAGGTCCCATCTCCTCGGAAGAATGGACGGGTATACTAGAGAATGTCCCTAGGGTGTCCCTGTCCTCTTCACAAAGGCTTACACAACTGTTTATTCTTCACCGGACGTACAGGACCCCTCAACGACTGTACAGCTGGCAGAGAAGGGATTCGCCCCTCTGCACTAGATGCCAGGCTCATACCGGCACTCTGCTGCACATGCTGTGGCGGTGCCCAAAATTGCACCGGTACTGGCATGCGGTTGTGAGAACCATTAATTCGTTTTGGAAACTGACGTTACCGGTGGAGCCGAAGCTATGCATTCTGGGTTGGCTGGATGAAGAGCTCTATCAACCTGAGGTACATGCTGCGGTGCTCAGGCTTCTCTTCCTGGCCAGGAAGTTGATAGCGCGGCGGTGGATTTCTGCCGTGGCGCCGTCATATACTGACTGGATCGAGGAAGTGAAAGTGCTCCTACAAAGGGAACATCTCACATACAAGCACAGGGGGAACGCACTGAAATTCGAGCGCATATGGGGACCGTGGCTGGATGTGCCTGGTATGGCCCCCACTCACTTGGTCGCCAACAGGTTTCTGGGTGGCGTTACCTCCTCCACATAATGCTGCAGACTATGGGCTTCATAGACGGGAACGGTTGACGGGAGACACTGTTTAATGATTACTAGGTGGTACCTATCTGTGAGTATGGGAAGAACAATACCGCTTGACTCCACTGGTTATATTAGCGGAATTCACCTACTATATCCGGTATTACTTGAGATGACGTCACCACATTGGTATGTGTTAAGTGCCATGACTGCTTAGGATCACACAGTTGCTCCATGCTTCGTATTTACTCCCCTATGTACTGATGGTTATGCCTTCCTCTGCTACTGATTTCAATGTTCGCCGTGTATAGGTGATGCTTTATCTCAAGGTGTTGACCAGCTTTTGTTTTCTTTTGTTTTTTGTCTGGTCTTGTTTTGTTCTGTATGTGCAAAAAAGTTTTCAATAAAAATTATCTGATTAAAAAAAAAAAAGTAGATTGAGAACTAAATCTGAACCAGCTTTCCATTTTTTGTTCCATCATGAGTCAACTGCTTTAGAATTGAACATTATGACATTATTCTAAAAGGAACAATAAAACAGGAAAAAAAGGTAATGTGTAATTAAGTGCTATGCTATTGAGCTTCTCAGAAAATCAGGACTGTCCTGTGTCCTCTGCACACCCCCTGTTATCTTAATGTGTTACCAAGCCCACAACAGTAAAATCAGTCCATATATGCAGTAAAGCATTATTGTTATACTCACTGTGGAACCTAAGGGGTTAGTTGTGTCAAAAAATGCTGTTTGATCCTGTCTTCTTTGATCCTTCACTTCTTTTACTGTCTTCAATCCACCTGCTGATAAAACGGAGCCATGGAGGCACTCTGCACATGCTCAGTTTGGTTTGTATTGCTGGAGAGTTTTTTTTTGGGGGGGGGGGAGGGTGCATCTGATCAGCACAGGAACAATCAGCACTTTCCAGACAGAGGGTCAGTGGTCCTGCATTCTTATAGGACAATCGTGGGAGAATGAACTTTTTTCCTACAAGCTTTAACCAGTGCTAGGCCAGACACTGACACAGGTCACAAGACTCCTACATACTGTTGAAAGAAAAGGTGTTCAGCAGTTTACATTTACTAAAATAATTGCATTTACATGTTCTGTGTAATGTGGGAGACTAGATATAGTGAATGCAGGGTCCTGGGTATAGGAACATTTTGGTTGGGTGGAGCTCCGCTTTAAGAACAGCAGTTAGCCCTTCTAGTTCTTTTTTTGGGGAAATTCTTTATTTCATTGAAAAGAATAGTTCAACAGTAAAACATTACTGCAAAAAGTGTACTGTATCATTATAGAGTAAGAGTCATATGACACTGTTACAACCTTCTTTCCTCTTGGGTAGAAATGTTTTTTGTTAATTTTAGAGGTCAAGCAAGTACACTGTACTTTGAAAGACGAGATAAGAAAGTAGCAGGGGAAAAGTGCAGAAAGATGAGTGAAAGAGAAAGATACGGGTAGGTGGAAGGAGAATAGACTAGGACCAGTAGGAGAAGGAAAATGGGGGAATGGGGATTGTCCAGATACTCCCATCTTCTCTAAATGCCCAAAGAACCAGCTTTGTAAATGGTAGCTCGCTTAGATCTTATTGTGGACTACAGAATGATAAGTCTCTATGTTGTGGAAAATTGATCAGGGGGTGGGTTTAAAGTGAAACTACAGGAATTTTCTTTTTTCCAAACTAACAATGATGCAGCTTGGCTGGATGTCGGTATCCATGTCTGATATCCATAGGGCCATTAGGGATGGCAAAATTTACTCTAGTAGTCCACGCTACATACAATGATATTGGTGATCTTCTATGACATTATATGTCTCTCCTCTCTACCTCATCCAGTCAAAGAATGCCTTGTACTTATTGAAAAAAATAATAAAAAGGACTACTCTGAATGTCGGTGGTGTTTATGACATACTAAAATCTATATGCATTACAACTGTAGCAGGGATCGGACTACCATATTATATATATATATATATATATATATATATATATATATATATATATATATATAAAAATATATATTCGTGCTTACCGTTATTGTTGATGTTGCCAAAGTGTCCCTTAAGACCCGGTTCACACTACTGCGTGTGCCGGGTTCGCATGTCATGTCGGAGCGCACTGCTCCGACATGACATGCGATCAGCTGTGCGGTGCGAGTTTAGCCATACAGTTTGTATGGCTAAATTCGCACCGCACCCGCAGCAAAGACGCACAGGAGGCATTTTTGCTGCCGCATCAGGATCGGATCGCACAGCGGTTCACACTTGTGCGATCCGATCCTGTGCGAACTGCACAATCGCACTGCGATATGCGATCAAACTGGGGGTGTCGTTAAGATTACATTGACACCCCCAGCGGATCGCATATGGCAGTGTGAACTGCCGGGGGTGCGTGTGCGATGCGGGAACAGGCTGCGAATTCGCAGCCTTCCCGCATCGCAATAGTGTGAACCGAGCCTTAAGGCTGCTTTCAGAGGAAGATCAGCTTTGTACAGGAAATAGAAGAATTGGATTGTGGGAGATGTGGTTCCGTACTGGACGTAGACTGTTATCTGTCTGGAAAGGGGTTAACATTTAGGGTGATTAAGTGTTTAAATGTGTGCCTAACAATGTTTCTGTGTGCTGTTTTTACTAAGCAATGTGCCAGTTTTTACTCACTGCTTTGTAGAGAGAAAAAAGGGTAAATACTGTAGCTTCTGTCTGTAGACAGCCCTGTTTTGTTTACCTACCCAGGGTTCTCTTCTATCTAGGGATGGGCAAATGGTTTGACCTGAGCATGAGTTTGCGCCAAAAATTTGCCTTTTCGGTCATTCGCCGAACATCCGAATTTGCAGGGTGCAATTTAATCAGGGCGCAGTATAAGCTGGGTGTTAGAGAGTGGGGCTGGGAAGCCGGCCGCGGCATCCTTAATAACCGATGAGTCATCAGCTGTCAATGGGTTTCCCCACTGACAGCTGAACGAAAAAGAAAAAATTCCTTTAAATATAGTGCCTGTTGATGGGGACAAGGGCCTCTTCCTGACAACCCTGGGCTGTGGTTGTTGGGGTTGTTTGTGTGGGGGGGCTCATCAGAATCTGGAAGCCCCCTTTACCATAGTGACCCCCAGAACCCAGTTCCCCCCCATGTGAAAGGGTATTGGGTACATCGTACCCCTACCCATTTACCCAAAAAGTGTATAATAAAAATAAACACACAAGACACTCGCAGCCGCCGACCTGAAAAAAGAGAAAAAAAAGAAAACTCCACTCTTCACTTCCGGCGATCTGCCTATTCGCGGTTTGACAGTTCTTCTATAGGGAATGGACGGGGCCACACGGGTAACATCATCTGGTGGTGCCGCCCCTCGTGACATCACCGACCCAGCATGTACCAGCTTGTGACGTCACGAGGGTACGGGGCCACCAGATGCACCTTCCCCATATATGAACTGTCAAACCACGAATAGGCAGACCGCAGGAAGCGTTCAACAACAGCAAAGCTTTTTTTTTTTTTTTTTCGAGGCGGCAGGCAGCGCGACTGACGATGGATTAATATCAGGGACACTATTTTTTTATTTTTGAATAAAGAAATTGTCACAAACTCTCTTGTGTGTTCATTTTTTTTTGTACAATTTTTTGGTGAATGGGTACAATGTACCCGATCCCCATTTCACATAGGGGGGGATCTGAGGGGCCACCTTGTTATAGGGGCTTCCAGATTATGATAAGACCCCGACAACCACAGCCCAGGATTGTCAGGAAGATGCCCTTGTCCTTATCAACATGAGGACAAGGTGCTCTGGGAAGGGGGGCCCCCCTGAGCCCCCTCTGCCCCAGAGCATCCCCCATTTTGAGGGCATGTGGCCTTGTATGGTTGTGGAGGAGGGGGCACTCGCTCGTCCTCTCCCCTTTCCTGACCTGCCCAGCTGCGTGCCCGGATAGAGGGCCTGGTATGGACTGGGGGGGGGGGGGGGGGGAACCCTGCGCTGTTTTTTTTCTTTAATTTGTTAATAGCTAGGAGCCGGCGATTGCAACCGCTGGTCATTTTAAATGGGATTTGACTTGTTGATTTTTCTTTAGAAATGTTATTTTTGCTGTAGCAAGATCTATACATGCTACAGATGTGCCAGTTTACAGGCACATTAAGGAGACCCTCCCAGGTTTTATATTTAAAGGAATTTTTCATTTTTATTGTTGTACTTTAAACATTATTAAAATCACTGCTCCTGAAAAAACTATTGTTTTTACAATTTTTTTTTTTTTATTGATCCATGGCCTCCAGGGCAGTACCCAGAGCCCCCCATACCATTTTTATGGCCAATTACTTGACTTTTGATTTTTCCTGTTCATCTCCCATAGACTTCAGTGAGGTTCGCCGTTCGGGTTAGAACATTTCCCCTGTTCAGGATTTCTGCTGCGAACCGAACAAGGAGGGGTTTGGCCCATCCCTACTTCTATCCTTCGCTCAGCTGATTGGCTGGTTTGGATATGTCCTCCTAGCGATGCCAACCTTTTATATCGCATTGCCCTGAGAAGTCTTTCACCGTGCTAACTACTCTTTGTGTGGTTCATGGTGATTCCAGCCAGATTGTTAGTTTGCCCCTGGGGTGCAGCAGGTTGGGGCTGCAGAGTCCCATTGATGCAGACCCCTGCGGGGATCAGACGCTAGTGGCCTCCCACCACAGGTGCCGCCCCTCTCCTTTGACCGCATGGTCCGCTCTGCGTGGGCTCATGCTGCATTCTGGTATGTGTAGTCCCACCATGATCTCGGACCTCGGCGCATGCGCATTGGCATCTATAGCGTCCGCTTCTGGCCAGTGGCCTCAGACTATGACCAGATGGGGGAATACATAAAGCCGGCATCTCCAGCGGACATCTTTCTGGAGCTGCGAGGGCAGCCTTTAGGATATACTTGTACTCCAAAGGTAATCTAAATAAGAGTCTAATGATCTTTCTGACTGTAATCTTATTCATTAGTTTTTTATTGTAGTGTTGATACTTCTTTGGTCACTTGGGCAAATCCCACTAAGAATTGCTATAAGCCATTATCATAAAGTGAAGCTTAGTTAGGGCTCAATTATTACTAAATAATAAAACATGCTAATGAGCTGCTTAGTTAACAATATATGCTAGACAATTTGTTACTTTCTGAGGTTTGGATATTTGTTAGATAGATTTACCTTTGATATACTGGCCTAATTTCAGCATGTGATCTATAGAATACATCTACTCATTCTTTTAGCCTTATCCTTGTTGGACTTGGCCCTTGGTATAGAATCCATGCTCCTTCGGTTAAACCTATGTTAGCAACATAGTGTGTGAGTATGCTTTTAAGCGATTAAGCTATTTGTGTGTCACTAATATTTGTTTAATGCTCACTGATTATGGATTTATATGTAATTTATAAATGATTGTTTGTGATAGTCTGGTCTTGGTGTATCCCCTGTGGCCACATGGCGCCTTTCTCCTCCTGCACCCTGCAGGTGGCATTATTGGTGATACCAAGAGGTTTCCTGGGTAATTACTGAAATGGCTAGACAGGGTTAATAACAGTAAATCTGTTTTTTTTTTTTTTTTTTGTAACCATTGTTTTTCATTTGTAAACTATTATGGAATGTTTTGTCTTTTTTAAAATAGCAACTGTACTAACAGTGGTTGTCAAGTACCCTGAAGAAGCCCTAAGTGGCGAAACATGTCGGGAACAGATACCATATCCCTACCATTTGTGATTACACCACTTATGATCATGTAAAAGACAAGATGCTGGGGGAATTCCCTGATGTGCTCTTAAAGTTTTACTGTCTGGTGGAGCCTTGGCTGCGTCTTTTCCCAGTATGGGACAGCACCCCCTTCCACCCCCCCTTTTTTTTTTTTTTTTTTTCCTGTCCTCGTCCCCCTTCCCCCTTCTGGTTCTTTCTCCTTTTCTCACTTGACCTATGCTATCTTTCTTCCTTTTATGCTTCTGTTAAATCCCTAGATAGGAACGGTTACATCAATGCTGTGGCCTTGCTTGCCCGTATCTAGCGCCATTTGTGCCTTTCCATGTTCGACATGACTGGATCGAGATGGATCCATGGTACTCCTGGTATTGCAGGGGATCATGGTACTACTATACTTACCTTTGTGACATTTATGATGTTTACCTTCTTCCCTGACAGGATGTGTTGGCATTTTATGATTTTGTCGTTTCCTATGTATATCAGATGTTTCAATTAAGTTCTGCTGTTACTGCCTTTCTAAATAAAATATTTGAAAAAAAAAAAAAGACAAGATGCTGAATTTTAATATGTTGAAATTCTTTTTAATGATATACTAATAAAATGTGAGAATTTTTTACTATGAAGTATTTTCTTGTTTGACTCTTTGGCAACATTATTATCCCAACAAAATATCCCTTGTATCTAAATATGAATGATCTAGGGATGTTTTTCTCAAATTAAATACAGAAAGAGTATTAACTTCTTGGATTTGATCACACAAGGTATATGGTACCAACATATATTGTAAATCCACCTTCACGAATAGCCTACTCCAGTGGAATAGTCACCACCCTGCTTCTCTCAAAAAAGGCATACCAACAGGTCAGTTCATGAGGGCAAGGAGAAACTGTTCTATAGATGATGCCCTCGGGACAGAAAGTGCACAGTTATTTGAGAGATTTTAGAGGAGAGGATACAAATGGAGTAATCTCAAAAGATCTTTGATAAAGTGAATGACACCCAAAGAGAATACCTCTTGGTTCCCAAAAAGAAACGAGAAGATGAAGCAGGAGGTACATGCATAATAGGCACTTACTCCACACAATCCGGTCAGATTTATAACATCATCAGAAGATAATGGCATGTTGTCTTGGATGACAGGGATTAATTTGGTATACTCACATGGAACCGCTTGATCACATCTAGAAGGGTGAGAAATCTAAAGGATCAATTAGCCATTTTTAAAGAAAATCCCAGGCACTGGCCACCCCAACATGGCTACCTGAAAAACCCCAGGGCAGTTTTAGGTGTGGACACTGTAAAGCATGCACATATATCCCAACGGTTAGGGAATTCATGAACCCTAAAAATGTTGAGATGGCGAGGATTTAATAATTTTACAATTGTAGTTCAGAGGGGGTTATTGTTCATGCCAGCTGTTTTATGCGGGGAAAACTATTCACCAGTTTAGGCATCATTTACTAGAGCAGTGGTTCTTAACCTGGGTTTGATCGAACCCCAGGGGTTCGGTGAGGCAGTCTCTCGGGTTCGGCGGAGGTAATTTCTGAACTGGTCTCTGAAAGACAACAGCAGAAGTCACACTGATTTGCAGTAAATATTCATTATTATGTTTTTGTTTTTGTGTGAAATTCATGTTTTAATGGTTTTGTTCTTTAATGGTTTTGTTCATTTTGTGCACCTATGTATAAATATATACCTAAATATATACCTATGTTTTGAATTTGAAAAAAATCATATTTTATTTTTCCAATTAAGAAGGGTTCGGTGAATGCGCATATGAAACTGGTGGGGTTCAGTACCTCCAACAATGTTAAGAACCACTGTACTAGAGCATGTCAGTGAATTGACATTAAAGTGGTTGTAAACAGACATGTAATATGTACAAAGCATATCTTTCTATAGTGTGTACTTGTCTCAATGAAGAACACTAGTGTAAATTCTGTCTACTTCCTCCTTCCTGTGCTGTCAACATGACTCACGTCTGACAAATTTTCCTGACACCAAGAAAAAAAAGGTGACAGGGAAGGAATTTCCAGCTTATTGACAGCCTCAGCTCTGTTCCTGTGTGCTGTGTGAAGGGGGTATGTCCCTTCCCTTCAATTAGCTCTCAGAGCTCTCCTCACTGAGCTCTGCAGAGTGTAACTTCAGCTCACTGCCTTCTTTTTTTGTGACAGCTCAGATAAGCATTATAAATTCTGGACTTTGAACGTATGTTAAGAAGAGAAGACTTGCAGACAAACAGGTACCAGTTGCTTAACTGGGTATATTGAAGGGTTACAACCACCAAGGACAGGCTGATTGCCAGACACGTGTGGCATAAACATAATGGGCAAGCTGATTGCCTGAAGTTCTGCATCACCTAACAGGTCTGCTTAGGACAGAGAAAAGGTGATTTAGACATGAGAAAAAAAAAGAAAAAAGGGCGGCGGAAGCAAAATTGGTATTTCAGCCCAGATCACGTGCACCCTGTGGTTTGAATGAGGGGTTTACTTAACTTCCCTTTGTGTGTAATTAAATCCTTGAATTGCATCTATATCCTTTAATGGAAACAGATATACGATGTGGTCTATTTTGAGGCAGGACAGGCAAACATGTGCTTGATTATTGTAAGTTGACATTAGTCTCAAACTTGATGAAGGATCTGAGTGTAGAAATCTGAAAAGTTTAGATGATTCCCAGTATTCCTCTGACAACAATACAGAATATTTCACACAGTGCCTGGTATCTAGCCTTCTCCTTTTTGTCCACAAGATGGAGAAGTCCTGGTGGTTGTCATGCATGAAGGGGCAGGCATAGCAGTCATCTTTGCCTTCAAATAGAGGAGAAAGTGGGCTTGGCTGCCATTTTGCAGTTCGACCATGTGGTCATGGCACACATGCCACTGAATTCTTTTATTTCACTTTGCTGCACCTCTGACAAAGCTTTCCCGTGTGAGAGCGAAACATATTTGGTTTAGTTTTTTGATTTATCACTGTTATGATTTTGACGATGGTGAACACATGCTTTTTGAGTGGAGGACTGAGGACTTTCTTTGCCTCTCTGTGAGCTCTAATTTGGTGCTTGAGGGAAGTAAGCATTAGTGCAAATGTAGAGTTACCCCCGTAAGGGCCGCTTAAAGGGAAACTCCAGTCAAAAATGAAATTTTTCCTATTAATATCTTTATCTTTGATATTATTTATGTTATGGCTAGCTGCTTGTGTAGCTTAGAAAGTCTAATCTAAGCTAGACAATCAGCTTCTTCCTGTTCTTCACCGACAACGCTATCTCCCTTTATCTGAATTTGCTAAGCTGTCTTTCACTTCCTGAAAAGGTTGTCAGTCTTTCTTAGCCTAGACCTACCCAGCCCCACCCCCATCCCTCCTATCTTCCCATCTTTATAGCCTTGTTTAGTCTAGCAGCCTTCTCCTGAGAGAGAGAGAGAGAGAGAGAGAGAGGGGGGGGGGGGAGGGGGGAGGGGATTACATAACCAGTGCAATATGAAAGAAATAAGGTACAAAGGAGCATTTTGCTCATTACATGTGATTAATGAGTTTTAGGCCCCCCATTTCCACGAGTGCGACTTGTCATGCGTCTTTGGACACATAAAGTCGAATGACAAGTCACAGGGGCCATTGCAATCGGGTGCCATTGAAATCAATGGGCTGTGATTTGTCATGCAACTTTGTATGTCCAAAGACGCATGACAAGTCACACTAGTGGAAACAGAGCTTTAGTCTACGTTTCCACTTTCGCGATTTAGAGTGCGACTTTGATCCAACTGTACACTCTCTGGATCAAAGTTGCATCAAAAGTTGCAGGTACCTTTTCAAGGTTGCTGATTTTCAAAGTCCCATAGATGGGAACGGGTGCCATTGATTAGTCACACTAGTAGAAGCGTAGACTAAGTGTGGTTGCCTGTACTGTGATCATTACACTGACAGTTCCCCCCGTGTCCAGCTTCCTTCTCCTATGGTAGTCTTCATTCAAAGCCCAGCAAAGCTATACTGTATTTGTGTCCTGTGTGGATGGGTCTTTTTTTATTTCTTAATTTTCTAATGAATTAGCATGTACAATGCATCCTTACTGATAAGAGAACACTGGGCGGGAACCTATGATCAGCTCCTCCCATTCTGTATATGCCCACTGGCTACACAGGGACAGTATCCCTCCCTGGAAGTGATGTCACTAGTTTTCAGTAACCACACCCACTTGCTGCTTTCAGACTCAGCAGGAAGAGGAATTTAAGTCATGTGACAGCACTAAAAACTGCAAAATAAAGGGAGAAAAACTGGGACATTTTATTTTGACACATAAGGCTGAACTCAACTTACATTAATGATTGCAGGGGAGAATTTAAGGTATTAGGCTGTACTTCGGCTTTAAAGATATCCGACCCCAGTGGTTGCTCTGACCTTGCAAGTCTCCCTCTGACACCCTGGGTTCTGACATTTCTGAATGTAATTATGCAGACACCATACTATGTCACAGTAATCAAGTAATTCTTTACTCTGTGTTTTGCAGCTAAGCAGATCATCAAGGTATGACGTAAGCAAATATTAAGTTATTAACCCTTGGCACAATAAACAAGATAATTATGAACATAAAGTTTCAATGACAAAAGAGAGTGTAAGAATATTTAATAATAAATATCTTGCGCTCGTACTTATGTCAGAATATTTATACTGCTCTGAATATAGCAGTGTATTTATTTATGGTTAATAAGCAAAGATCTGTGAAAAAGGAGAGTCTTCACCTATTGCCATAAATCAATGTCGTGAATTCTTTTTAATTGATTAATTTCTTTTTAAAAGCATATACCAATCTTAGTGAGTACAGTCTACAGTGTGGAATATATATAAAAATATTTATTCGCCAGACATGTAAACACAATATATGATCAAATAGGAAGTGACATAAAAAGATAACTCTACAAAAAAAATACTAACTTCAAATAATCAATGCAATGTGATGTTTAGCTCAATAATGAAAGTGAAAGTAAAACAAAGTGAAACAAAGTGAAACCAAAACGAAAGCAAGATTACCATTTCTTCCCAGGTATAGTATAAGCCATAAATTAATGTTCTATATAAACAGACTACAATGGTCTGCGAATCACAGGGCCCAAAGTCATTCCACTGCAGAAGGAATGAGAATAAGCCATGCAAAACGGAAGACTTAAAATTGCAAATAATGCACTTAATCTGATATTAATAAAAATGTATAAAAACAAAAATCAGCTTTTTAGAGAAAAATCTACCATGGTTTATACGGCTGGGATTGTAATCTCATCACCCTTAAATATGCAATATAAAACATATAAGGTAAGAATAAACAATTGTTGAATAAAATCAAATAACATAGCAAGGCATAATTACCACACTTAAGATAGCCGCTAGCTTCAAATCATTACCAGAGTCCTAAGATGGATGCCTTTCTTAAGATGGTGGATTCCCTTCAAGTTTCAGATGAATGATTGGACAAATATGGAGTATGTCTGGATGAGTCTGTTAAGGAATCTAATAGCGTGTGTGGTGTAAGTGTGAGGTGTGTTGTCAGTAGTGTAAAGTGTGTCCTCTCTCTCATCTGGGTTGGTCTTTTATATGGTAAGAACAAAGAGCTATAAAAATTACCATAAGTAAAACCCAGATGGATGAAACATTATCCCAATTGGTTGGGATATTCTATACCTAAACTGGTGAGATCATAGACACCTCTTTTGATAATTAACCCCATACTTGGATAATAAAGTTAAATGATGATTTCTCTATATGTGAGATTAATCATATAACACAACATAAAACTTTGTTCAGACTCCCAGTACATACATAAATGTCCACCTGTATCTCCATCATTAACCTTGGCAAGTAATGCCATTTCAATAATTATATTATTTAACACAATATAATATTTTTATATTGGAATATCTCAAATTATCTCAAGACTGTACCTGGTATTTCGCCTCCAGAGGGCAGTATCGTACCGTTCATTAGATTTTGTATGCAACATAATTAAAACAATTTGTTATCTGATGACCTATTGACCTGTCGGCTAGTGAAAAGCAATTACTTATTTGACCATGCCAAAGGGCTGTCAGATATAGTCTAGGTTTGGGAATATTTACGACACCTTGAGCACTAAACCAGTCCAAAGTGATTCTTATATAAACACTCCTACCACATACTTTAACATGAAGTAATTCGTTTTCACTTTAGTTTTAAGTCTAAGTAAGATAACTACCATGAGAATATAAACCCAAAATGTGATACAATATTCCTAAATATATATGTATATGCCTTACATAATATAATAACATAATTATGGCTAATATCATCTCACATATAATGATGTACCTTTAAAAAAACTTATATAGTTCATCTTTTAATGTTTGATGAGAAAAACTGAGCCATTGTCTATTGTTAAATACCTATAGACAGACTGAGATATCACCCCCTTTAACATAGCGTCAGACTGACTAAGTTTTATCTGATCGAGATGTCAAAAGGGATCTTATTTACGATTACATAGAAATACAAAGATCTCTGTTGAAACCATAGACCCTTTGTAAGCCTGTGAGAGACATTTTGTTTAACAAGTATATATATGAACTTTGTTTCACCTTAAAAACAAGATGGACGCCATCCTGTTCAGAATCTCTTATATGCATAATATGAAATATACATGGCTTTTAAAATCATTTTTCTTTTTACCTATTATTATTTTAATCAACCCCCAATAACCCCGACATATCCCCCCCTTTCTTCCCAGTAGACAAGTGAGCAACTTAGGCCTATCTGGAAAGAAAGCTTTTTAAGGAGTAGTGGAAAAAAAAAATGTTTTGTTCTCTTTTTGTAAGAGAATAGTTCATATTGGGAATTGTTCATAACTTTTAAGTAAAGCGGTAAAAAAAAAATGAGAAAAGAAAAAAAAAATCAGTTCAAAATGTCAGTTCGTAGCGATTTTGCTGGTGTTAGCTATGTCACAAACTGTTCCTTGTTAGTCTCTTTGAATTCTGATCTCCTGGTAAAGAAACACAAATGTTCCTTGAAATCTGCATCTCCAGTTTGCAAAGTTTTAATGGAGACAGAAATTAACTGCTGCAATGGCATTGGCAACTACCATTCAAAGCGTAGTAAAACAATGTTGGCAATCAGGAATCAGAGAAATCTGTTTGGACGTTCAACCTTGGATGTTGGTTGGATAATGAAAGGTTTCAGCAAGGTCTAGAGTGTCATACACTTAGACTGATGTTTGCTCACATGTGAAATGCACCATTCTCACATCTCCTTCAACTGAAAACAGGAGGTAATGCGATTCCTCTTAAAGGATTTCCTCGGATCAAATGCACAAAGATCTGTTGAAACAAATCTTCCTCTCCGTCAACAAGAATCTGGGGCGTCTCGCAGCTTGATTCCTGAAGAGGGACCTGATGCAATGAGGGGTTCCGTCCTGAGCTGTGCTCTAGGGAGAGATGACCCATCCGATCGCTGTGTCTTTGGCAAACATCATCGTCTGTACCAATCAAGGACCTGGCATGGAAGGTTAATCTCTTCCTATTGGATGAAACATATAGTATGAATATACATTCTTATCAATTGACATTTCAATGCGATGTTGGTACCCTAAGCTTCCTCAGAGTTCTCCTTGAATCCACCGTGTGATCAGCCCTTTTATATGACACCAGGGAAGGTGAGACTATATATGCGACCTTTCCTTGGGCGACTGACTTCTGGGGCTTATTAACATGGAATGTATTTATCGCCATGGATACCACACATTGGACAATGACACAATAATACAATATTTTGTTTAAAATTTACCTACTACTTAGGAGAAAAAAAAAATATATATTTCCCCCTTTGGGGCATCAATGCTATTTATTGTAGGCAATAAAACTACCTGGCATTGAGGATTCCTTCTTGGTTACCGTATACAACCTTTAACCTCTTGACTGCATTACGTCATTAGGGTTTGATCCTCCTTGGTATCACCGTCATTGGCGATTTTTCAAAATGTGCCCGCTTTAAGCGACCTGTTTGAGTCAGAGGGATGAAGTGACCACTGAAAAATAGGAGGGTAGTTAGTATATAACAACCAAGATTCCCTGGCAGGAATTCAGGATCCTCAATGCTGTGACCTGGGAATAAAATGGTGTTAGAACCTCTGTTTCCTATGCCTCTATTCAGTGTATCCCTTTGATTCCTGCCATTTGGGCATTAAAGGATTTTGTGGCCCTTGGCTGGCCACAGGATTTGTTCCTGAAGAGGAATTATTTTAATTCTGGGCTGCAGTGCCCAAAGTGAACCAAGTGATCAGCCGATCCAACTTGGCTTCTACTCTGCTGAAAACTTTACAGAGTTGAATTATTGGCTCCGCCTCCTGCGGTGCCTATATCTCTCGGGTTCAGACATATGGGACAGATCCCCATCAGAACCAGTTACGCGGTTCTGGCGTGAGGTCTGGGCCTTAATGTCACTTGATTTTCCCAAGGATTTTGGGGATCCCTAAGATGGGGCAAATCCCTATTTATTTGTGGGTGTCCCCCCCCCCTTGTTAATGGGATGTCCGGTGTCCTCCTTAAGGTATCCGGTGTCCCCTTTGGGGCCTAGGTGGCATGACTTGCTCCTTTGCCAAACATATTATTATTATGTACATGGGCAATGCATCAAAGCACAGGGATTTAAATCCCAAATGATTGTACTCAGGCTCCTTCATTGAAGGGTGTTAGGCACTTTTGAGTACAGCAGAAAAAATTTAATGGCTTTGGTGCTGTGTACATTTTAAATTGTAGATAACAGCTCTAGCAGCAGTAAAGTTTTATATGGGCTGATTTTTAAATTACATCCTGCAGGCACAACACAGACAGTTGTTTTCATAGGCCTCAAGATGGTCAATAATATCTAAGGACCTTTTCTAAAAAAAAAAAAATCGGAACAGTACTCTTTTTAAAACTTTTTTAATTCTGGAGGTGCATGGTGTCTTTTAAGGGGTGCTAGTCTTTTTGTAATGACCTGATATGACTCATACCTATTTATGCATGGCTGCCCAATTTCTGCCCTCCTATATTTAGAAGATGGCTGGGGTAGGACATGGACTCTCTGCCTGACTCCCCCCCCCCCTGTCTGGGTCATAACCAACAGACTGGGAATCATATCTGGGTCTATGAATAATTATTTCATATTTAAAATGCAGGACTAATAAAGCATTGCCCTTTTGTATGGACACCATGACCTTATGGAACTCTGCTATTTACTTACTTATGAGTTCCTGTCATGAATTGAACTGTTACATTTTTTTTTTTTTTAATTTTCCACTGCGGATTACTCGGCAACTTTTTGCTAGAAAACATTTTTCCTTGCTCAAAATTTCCTAATTATTGCATTAATCATTTACATTTCACTTTCAAATGGTTACTTTCATTACAGTTTACCTTATGAAACTTCTGCCACAGTTCTACTTTATTCTGCAGTTTCACGCTACATTCTCTTAACTTATGTGTCCCAATAGAGGTTACTTTCACCTGCTCAAGGAGGTTCCTTATCTCATACTCTCATTTATTTGGAGTGGAGATTGAAACTTTACTAAACTCCTTTTTGCTGAGCCTTCTGGTGCAGTTCCTCATAAAGATACAGTAAGATTGGCCATGACTCAAAAAGTATGTGATCACACTTCCTGACGTTTTTTTGGTGTTAGATAAGCTTATTGGTGAGTTCATACATACAGGTTTTCCTCTACCCATGTCAGATGCCCTTTATTGGCCCGACGTTCTGAGGATTTTGATATATGACTCTAACCAGCATTTACATATTCCACCATTTCAGACTCAGAGAGGTGTTTCCACACATTTATGATCTGTGCCAAATCTACTGGAGTTGTGGCATTACCACTAGGGACTGACACCTTGCCAGAGTTGGCAGCGTGAACATTACCTGCTGTAGACATTTTTAAGGCATTTCTATCACATTCATAATTCATTAAAAAAAAAATTCCAAAAAAAAAATTTTTTTTTTTTGTAGCACCACCCCCGCAGGAGCTGCTGATTATATTATTGGGTCTACACCCTGCCTAACAACCCAATCAAATTGGCTCGATCCCTCCTCAGGCACAACTGACCCAGAATAGGACTGGACTATCAAATAGATACACAGGTTGGAATACAATACTTCACTATGCAACAATACCTTGTTACCTTCTTGAATAGTAGTCCTTCTGGGTGACACAATGGAACAACGCACAAGATTGTAATTAACCAAACTTAGTTTACTATATATCAAATTGAATAGGGGAGATACAATACAATACAATACAAGTCCATAAAAGGTTATTTAAAACAGCTTTAAAAAGGTAAAAGAATACCCCCACACCCCTCCTGCATTAAGGCTAGACACAGTACCAGGTAGGTGGGCCTATCTGAGTCCCTCCCCCAGAGTTCTCTTCTTTCTTGTTGATCTTCGCTAGCAAGGTTATTGAATAGAGCTCATTTGTAATCCAGATTAGGAATAAAGATCAAGAGAGAGAAAACAACGAGCTGTTAGTTGTCACCGCAGGGTGTCTGCGTAACTGAGCAATAACTTCTGCGAGAGAGATAAGCCTCTGGCGACTCCTTTACAGACCTTATTGTTTGTCTATGAGTCTCCTGAGAGAGTATGGTGATAAACCCCGGGGTTTTATCACCTCCTGCTGCGCTACCGCTATCTGTAGATAAAACTGTCTCTTCAGCAGATAAAGTCAGTTATTGGGCATGTGCCCTCTCACCAACAGAAGTTTCTCCTTCGCGCGCTTCCACTGCGGTCTCAGTCCTTTGGCTATATGCCAGCCGCGCGGGGTCCTTCTGGCGGATGACTTCCGGTCTCGGCAAACAGCAGTATGACCTCCAGGAATGTGCCTCGTGCTTGAGATGGGACGGTTCCACGTCGTCCCTCCAGGCTAAAAGGCTCTAGCCCAATATCCAGTGTCAGTCCTTCACTCTCGCTCGCTGGTTCCTCAGAGTCCAGCGCAGAAAGGCCCCCCCTTCGCGCGCTTCTCTCTTCCTTTAAATAACCTCCCCCATAGTGCCGTGCGGTGCAGCCGTGCACCCTGGATCTTGCAAAGCAGCCTGGGAGATGTAGTTTCTTCATCTTGTGAAAATGAAGTCACAGCCCAGGAAATTCCATGCAGCTACCACTAGAGGGAGCCTAGTTCCTTCCCACATATCAAACAGTGTCTTTAGGCATGTTTAACCCCGCTACACACTCCCCCCACTTGAGAAACTTTGGTCCCCAAAGAGGTCAACAGTATGTACCCTAGTGCATAGGTTGGCATTATACAACAAAAACATTAACATTTTGCTGAAATAAGTCAATCTGAATACATCCAATTTTGTATTCTAATAGCAGTGCAACAGTAAAACGATAAAGTGCAATTAATAAGCAAATAAGTGATTTCTACAGTGTTAATATAGTGCTGATTTCTAGTGCTTTTATATAGTGCTCCTTTTAAAAAGCACATGTGCCTTTGCAATTTCTTAAACACTTACATCTTAAAGTTTGGGTTGAAAAAAAACATCAAAAGGTGAGAAAGAGAAAAAAAACATATAGTGAGGTCAGAGCAACAAAATGTGCGCAAACATTAACTCACAAAGTAAACCAAATTGTGAACATCAAAAACTGTGCTTATTATAATGGCCAAACCCAATATCCTTATGTACAAACTTAAATGCAAACGTTTTCTACTTCAATACTTTGTTCTCATGATCTCTCACAGACCCCCCAAAACTTGGGTGGCTTGTACAGTTGTGCCTGGGGGTGAGCTAGGGTTGTCCCCCACCAAATCTACAGTGGAGGAACTAGGCTGGTCAGGAGATCTTTTGGAGGTAAAAACAGCTTCTTCCGAACATTCACCCAATTGATCATAGGTCAGTCTCTTAGGTGGGTGAATGACTCTCCTTTCCCTCTGTTCCCGTGGAGGCATGCTCTCAGAGGTGCTAGGATCAGGCACTTCTGAGGATTCTTCAATGTCCCCCTCCTCATGTTCCAACACAGAGGAACCTGATGGTTCAAGAGAGGTCAGTTCTTCTTCAGAGAAGGGTGCAACCTCCTCCTCAGGATCTTCATCCTCAGCTGCTTCTTCTGGAAGCATATGAAAGGGTATGAATTCAGGGGCTTCTGCCCGAAGGGCTCCTCTATCAGCCAAGTCAGATGAAGACAGGGAGGCAGGTGTGGGTTCTGGCAACTGAGATGACCACAACCAGTCGGGTACCTCCTCTTCATCTTCCAAATCTTCAGATGGAGAACTTCCCTCTCCCTCATCTGGGAGCGTCGTCTGAGATCTGGTAACTGGTCTGGACCGGCAAGAAGTCGAAGGGGCCTCTGACAAGTCTTCCACAGGGGGCATACGAACCGCTTCAGAGAGAGGCAGCAAATGGTTCCGATGCCAAGCCTTCAATGGACCCACACTTCCTTCAGGCCGAATTTGGTACACAGGAAGGTTTGGCAGTTGCTTGCAGATAACTTAAGGTTGGGACTTCCAGCGGTCTGCCAACTTGTGTTTTCCCGGGACACCCAAGTTTCTCAACAAAACCCTGTCCCCTGGTTGCAGGTCATGGATCCGAACTTTTAGGACGAAATTTTTTTTATTCCGCAGTCCACGTTGATCAGATGTGGCCTGAGCCTTGTCATAGGCCGCTTTCAGACTCTTCCGCAGTCGGTCCACATATCCTCTATGCGATGCTGAAGAGGTATGATCAGGCTAAATGCCAAAGGCCAAATCCACTGGCAACCGAGCCTCCCTTCCAAACATCAGCCGATAAGGGGAATATCCAGTAGCATCACTGACAGTGCTGTTGTAGGCATGCACAATGGCAGCTACGTGCTTGCCCCAATGCTGTTTCTTCTCTGAGCTCAAAGTCCCCAACATATCCAAAAGAGTCCTGTTAAATCGTTCAGGCTGGGCATCCCCCTGTGGATGGTAGGGAGTGGTTCTAGTCTTTTGAATGCCTAACATATCTAACAGTCTCTTGATCAGTCTGCTTTCAAAGTCCCTTCCCTGATCAGAATGGAGGCGTTGTGGTAACCCATAATGTACAAAGAACTTCTCTACAAGAACTTTGGCTACCGTTGAGGCCTTCTGATCCCTTGTTGGGAATGCTTGAGCATATCTGGTAAAATGGTCTGTTACCACAAGGACATTCCCCTGGCCACTCAGATCAGGCTCTAAGCAAAGGAAATCAATGCACACCAGCTCCATGGGTCCCTGACTTTGTAGATGGCCCATTGGGGCTGCTTGACGTGGCAGAGTCTTCCTCTGTATACACCGGACACAAGAATGACAGTATCCTTCAACTTCGGCCCTCATACAAGGCCAGTAGAACCTGTCCCTGACAAGCTGAAAGGTTCTTTCGGGCCCCAGATGGCCATGATTATCATGAAGAGCGGCCAGAACTCCCTCTCTGTATTTAGCTGGTAAGAACAGTTGCCACTTCTCCTCCAGATCTTCAGATGGACCTCTCCGGTAGGCCACTCCTTCTCTGATCTGTAACCGGGTCCACTCTCTATGTAACAGACGGGCCCCCTGAGGGGAGTCAGTTAGAAGCAACTCAGGGCTCTGGATCTCCAAGGCTTCCAAAAGAAGTTTTCCCAAAGGGTCTTCCAACTGCTCCTTCCGCAAGTCCCTTTTGGACAGCCGGGGCAAACCCTCCCCTTCAACCTGGGTCACCTGGCAGTAGCATTTGGGTACTCCGATAGCCGAAACCCCAATCTCTTCTGCTCTTGACCCTCCTCGGGATCGAAATTCAGTTCCCTGATATAGGGCACGCACCCCTTCTGGAGCCAAATGAGTCCATTCTTCCGCAGGTTCCTGTGGAACATGCAACCTTCTGGATAGGGCATCTGCATCCCTATTTCCGATTCCTGGCCGATACTTCAGGCTAAAATTGAAGCTAGAGAGGGCAGCCAACCATCGATGTCCTGTTGCATCCAGCTTGGCCGTAGTCAACAGATAGGTGAGGGGATTATTATCTGTCTTGACAATGAATTCAGCTCCGTACAGGTAGTCTTTCAATTTGTCAACCACTGCCCACTTCAAGGCCAAGAATTCAAGTTTGTGAGTAGGATAATTCCTTTCAGCAGGCAGTAGGCTTCTGCTCACATAGGCAACAGGTCGCAGATGACCCTCATGCTCCTGATAAAGTACCCCCCCCAGCCCATCTCGGCTGGCATCAACATGCAGTTCATATGGTTTTGTGGGGTCCGCATAGGCCAACACAGGGGCAGTGGTTAGGGTTTCCTTCAGCTGGACAAAGGCCCCTTCGCATTCCGGGGTCCACTGATCCTGGATGGATTCCTTAGCCTTCCGGGGGCCTATGGTGGACTTCGCCGGCTTTACCAACTCAGGGACATCATCTTCTTCATTCTTCAGGAGCTCATTTAGGGGTCGGGCAATCTGGGCGAACCCCTCCACAAACCTCCTGTAATAGGAGCAAAAGCCCAAGAATGACCGGAGTTCGGTCACATTTGTGGGTCTCGGCCAGGAAGCAACAGCATCCAGCTTGTCCGGGTCAGTGGCCACCCCTTCCTCAGACACGATATGGCCCAGGTAATGGACCGAGGACTGATAGAATTGGCACTTCTCAGGAGAAAGTTTCAGACCTTCTTCATGTAGCCTCTTCAAGACCTTTTCCAACCTCTCCTCATGTTCTTCTAAAGTTCTGCCAAACACGATAACATCATCCAAGTATACCAGTACCTCTATCAAATTCATATCTCCAACGGTCCTCTCCATCAGCCTTTGGAAGGTAGCAGGGGCCCCGGACAACCCCTGAGGCATGCGATTGAACTCAAAGAACCCCACAGGGGTGATGAAGGCTGTTTTCTCCCGATCTTCAGGGTGCATGGGGATCTGATAATACCCACTCTTTAAGTCCATCACACTGAACCACTTCGCCCCTGACAGACTCTGTAGGGCATCTTCGATTCGAGGAGTGGTATACTGGTCTGGGATGGTTCTTCTGTTCAGCGTTCGGTAGTCGATACAAAGCCTCAAAGATCCATTTTTCTTCCGGACTACCACTATCGGGGAAGCATACGGGCTCCTGGATTCTCGGATAATCCCGATCTTTTTGAGCTCTGCCAGCTGTTGACGTAGATCTTCTAAGTCACCTAAGGGGACTCGCCGGACTCTCTCCCTGAAAGGCTTGTCCTCACTCAGGCGGATCTTATGAGTGGCGCTCCTGGCACATCCCACGTCAAACTCGTCCTTAGAGAATATTTCCCTACATCGAGCAAGTTGTGCCTTGGCCCTCTTCACCCATTCCGGCGGGAGGGCAGCGTTTCCAGAGCAAAGCTCCTCTATAACCGCTTCACCCTGTTCCTTTTCTTTGAAATCAATGGGGGCAACTGGGGTAGCCGGGTTGACTTGGCCCAGGAGCACTCTGGCCGGTACCTTCACTGGTGTAATAGAGGTGTTTCTGACACTCACTAAAACCCTTCCACGGTTTTCCTGTAACACCTTCAAAGGGATCACCTCAGGGATCACTTCTATCCCTCTCTGTCTCTCCTTTTGACCTGATTCAAAGATAATGAAGGGACCCGGCTGTTGCCATGTGAGTTTAACAGAAGCCTTAAAACAGGCCACCTCTCCTGGCTGTAAGACCTTTTCTGCTCTATCCAGCTTCCAGAGTCGTCCAACTCCTTCTGCGGGGGTCTCTTGCTCCAACACTAATCGTTGGTAGGCCTGCCGTAGCATGGGATGGATCCTTGGCGCCTGAGCATCTTGTCCCTGGACCAGTTGTATCAGAAGGCGCCTTACCAGGTCAGTGTTTGTTCCTACGATGAGAGAGCTTTTGTTGGCCCCTGGTGGACGAGGACAGACCACCGCTAAGGTGTCGAAGGTTTCCGCTTCACCAGCCACTGATGGATCAAAGGTCAACTTGATTGGCAGATACCCGTCATAGGGAAAACTTTGGGTCCCAATACCCCATATCTCCAGATCTTCCAACTTCTGCAAAGGTAGATGGGTAAGATATTTATCATAGAAGTCTCTATACAAAAGAGTCACCTGGGCCCCTGTGTCAAGGAGGGCTCTTGTGTAAATTCCTTCCACCTGAACCGAGACCACTGGGGAGGGCCCGACCAAGTTAGTTGGGAATTCTCTTGATGTAGCCTTGTTATCTGATTCAGTTCTCTGTACCCTGGCCCTCTTCTCCTTTTTCTTCCTTGATCTAGGCCCCCGCCGAATCCGGTGTGCATTGACTTTCCTTCCCTCAGTAACCCGGAGTCTAGAACTGGGGGTGTTATATTTGGGTCTGACCCCCTGACTCAGTTTCCCTGATCCTGCACCACTTCTGGAGTCCCTTAAGACTGGCGGACACCCGGTTGACTCCTTCACCGGTGTCCTCTGAAGTTTCCCGCTGGCTCGCGAGGTTTCGCGGCAGCATTTCCTGAGCTGGGACATACCCTTCTAACATGCCCAACTCCCCCGCAGTTGAAACAAGTTAACAATCTTACAGGCCGTGGCTCTGGATCTGTGCTGAGACCAACAGGTTCATCTGGCCTCTCCGATATACTCCCCTTGGGTAGAGTGGATACCTGACCAGTCAGGATGGACACCATTTCTATCAACTGAGACACTTGGGTCTTTAGGAGTTCAACTTGAGAGTCACCCTCTTCCACACTTATCACTCCAACCCGGGCAGTTGAGTCAAACTGCCGACTTTTCTTCTTGTTGTCCAACATGACCTCTTCCTCTCTGACCATTCGAATCAGATCGGGGTATTCTAGAATGCCGCCATCTCGACGAGTTCGTAACAGTATGGCAATGGGATCTAAAGGTTGAGCCCCTTTCAGAACCTGTCGTGCACGAGTCTCATCTATTTTCCGGGGGTCTATTCCTTTCTTTAACAGAATCTGGTGGATAATCCTATCCAGACGTTTAATGAATTCGGACAACTTCTCCCCCTCTTCTTGATAACAGTGGTCCAACTGGTAGAGAAGTTCAGCCGCGTTCTCCGTCCGACCAAACACATCTTGCAGAATGTCCAAATAATCCTGTGCAGTGCAGTTCTTCTTGCTAAGCTTTAGATTACGTACAGCCTCTAATGCAGGTCCCCTTAAACTCTCTGTGATCCTCTGCTTCTTGTGCTGTTCTGGTACCTCCCATTCCTCCAAAGCCTGAGTGGCGGTATCTAACCACTCTTCGAACCCATCTTCTGCTGAAGGCACAGGCTGTTTCCCAGAGAATGTCCGGAGCTTCCTATATCCAGTCATCAAATAGCTCGAGGAGTCCCTACTACATTTTGCCACAATCTCCCCAAGAACAGCACACAGTTCTGAGCTAAAAGTCGACAAAGGTGATGACTCAGGATGCCCTTCTTGGACACCTTTTTCTTGGCTGGATACCCCAGGGGTGGTGGATGAGGGACCCGCAATAGGAACTCCTGGATGTATCAGGAAAAGTTCTGTTTGGTCAGTAGTTTTTACACTGTTTCCGTTGAAATAATCAGGGACCCCCTTCCTCCACTCACACAGTGCATACGTGTGTGGGACAGTGGTGTCAGTTTTCATGTCAATCACCCAGAATTTCCTGTCTGTGGATAGTGCCCTCAAAACAGGGAGGAGCTTTTCTTCAGTCCAGGCTTCTCCCTTGATTTCAACCACCAGGCCATTTTCCACTATGACATTCTCTTCCTTGCACCACTCAGCAGCAGCGACAGGATCCATTTCTGCGTGGGAGGGGATTCTATGGCTGAGAGGGTTGTATTGCAGGACTGTAGAAATCCCGGACGAGCCCCCACGTGTAGCACCACCCCCGCAGGAGCTGCTGATTATATTATTGGGTCTACACCCTGCCTAACAACCCAATCAAATTGGCTCGATCCCTCCTCAGGCACAACTGACCCAGAATAGGACTGGACTATCAAATAGATACACAGGTTGGAATACAATACTTCACTATGCAACAATACCTTGTTACCTTCTTGAATAGTAGTCCTTCTGGGTGACACAATGGAACAACGCACAAGATTGTAATTAACCAAACTTAGTTTACTATATATCAAATTGAATAGGGGAGATACAATACAATACAATACAAGTCCATAAAAGGTTATTTAAAACAGCTTTAAAAAGGTAAAAGAATACCCCCACACCCCTCCTGCATTAAGGCTAGACACAGTACCAGGTAGGTGGGCCTATCTGAGTCCCTCCCCCAGAGTTCTCTTCTTTCTTGTTGATCTTCGCTAGCAAGGTTATTGAATAGAGCTCATTTGTAATCCAGATTAGGAATAAAGATCAAGAGAGAGAAAACAACGAGCTGTTAGTTGTCACCGCAGGGTGTCTGCGTAACTGAGCAATAACTTCTGCGAGAGAGATAAGCCTCTGGCGACTCCTTTACAGACCTTATTGTTTGTCTATGAGTCTCCTGAGAGAGTATGGTGATAAACCCCGGGGTTTTATCACCTCCTGCTGCGCTACCGCTATCTGTAGATAAAACTGTCTCTTCAGCAGATAAAGTCAGTTATTGGGCATGTGCCCTCTCACCAACAGAAGTTTCTCCTTCGCGCGCTTCCACTGCGGTCTCAGTCCTTTGGCTATATGCCAGCCGCGCGGGGTCCTTCTGGCGGATGACTTCCGGTCTCGGCAAACAGCAGTATGACCTCCAGGAATGTGCCTCGTGCTTGAGATGGGACGGTTCCACGTCGTCCCTCCAGGCTAAAAGGCTCTAGCCCAATATCCAGTGTCAGTCCTTCACTCTCGCTCGCTGGTTCCTCAGAGTCCAGCGCAGAAAGGCCCCCCCTTCGCGCGCTTCTCTCTTCCTTTAAATAACCTCCCCCATAGTGCCGTGCGGTGCAGCCGTGCACCCTGGATCTTGCAAAGCAGCCTGGGAGATGTAGTTTCTTCATCTTGTGAAAATGAAGTCACAGCCCAGGAAATTCCATGCAGCTACCACTAGAGGGAGCCTAGTTCCTTCCCACATATCAAACAGTGTCTTTAGGCATGTTTAACCCCGCTACATTTTTTTTCAAAGTTATTGATTATGTCACCTGATCAATATTTATGATTGGCATATGTAAGAAATCAATAATTATCTCGCTGGGGCCTCCATTATATGTAAGAATATTTAATAATAAATATCTTGCGCTCGTACTTATGTCAGAATATTTATACTGCTCTGAATATAGCAGTGTATTTATTTATGGTTAATAAGCAAAGATCTGTGAAAAAGGAGAGTCTTCACCTATTGCCATAAATCAATGTCGTGAATTCTTTTTAATTGATTAATTTCTTTTTAAAAGCATATACCAATCTTAGTGAGTACAGTCTACAGTGTGGAATATATATAAAAATATTTATTCGCCAGACATGTAAACACAATATATGATCAAATAGGAAGTGACATAAAAAGATAACTCTACAAAAAAAATACTAACTTCAAATAATCAATGCAATGTGATGTTTAGCTCAATAATGAAAGTGAAAGTAAAACAAAGTGAAACAAAGTGAAACCAAAACGAAAGCAAGATTACCATTTCTTCCCAGGTATAGTATAAGCCATAAATTAATGTTCTATATAAACAGACTACAATGGTCTGCGAATCACAGGGCCCAAAGTCATTCCACTGCAGAAGGAATGAGAATAAGCCATGCAAAACGGAAGACTTAAAATTGCAAATAATGCACTTAATCTGATATTAATAAAAATGTATAAAAACAAAAATCAGCTTTTTAGAGAAAAATCTACCATGGTTTATACGGCTGGGATTGTAATCTCATCACCCTTAAATATGCAATATAAAACATATAAGGTAAGAATAAACAATTGTTGAATAAAATCAAATAACATAGCAAGGCATAATTACCACACTTAAGATAGCCGCTAGCTTCAAATCATTACCAGAGTCCTAAGATGGATGCCTTTCTTAAGATGGTGGATTCCCTTCAAGTTTCAGATGAATGATTGGACAAATATGGAGTATGTCTGGATGAGTCTGTTAAGGAATCTAATAGCGTGTGTGGTGTAAGTGTGAGGTGTGTTGTCAGTAGTGTAAAGTGTGTCCTCTCTCTCATCTGGGTTGGTCTTTTATATGGTAAGAACAAAGAGCTATAAAAATTACCATAAGTAAAACCCAGATGGATGAAACATTATCCCAATTGGTTGGGATATTCTATACCTAAACTGGTGAGATCATAGACACCTCTTTTGATAATTAACCCCATACTTGGATAATAAAGTTAAATGATGATTTCTCTATATGTGAGATTAATCATATAACACAACATAAAACTTTGTTCAGACTCCCAGTACATACATAAATGTCCACCTGTATCTCCATCATTAACCTTGGCAAGTAATGCCATTTCAATAATTATATTATTTAACACAATATAATATTTTTATATTGGAATATCTCAAATTATCTCAAGACTGTACCTGGTATTTCGCCTCCAGAGGGCAGTATCGTACCGTTCATTAGATTTTGTATGCAACATAATTAAAACAATTTGTTATCTGATGACCTATTGACCTGTCGGCTAGTGAAAAGCAATTACTTATTTGACCATGCCAAAGGGCAGTCAGATATAGTCTAGGTTTGGGAATATTTACGACACCTTGAGCACTAAACCAGTCCAAAGTGATTCTTATATAAACACTCCTACCACATACTTTAACATGAAGTAATTCGTTTTCACTTTAGTTTTAAGTCTAAGTAAGATAACTACCATGAGAATATAAACCCAAAATGTGATACAATATTCCTAAATATATATGTATATGCCTTACATAATATAATAACATAATTATGGCTAATATCATCTCACATATAATGATGTACCTTTAAAAAAACTTATATAGTTCATCTTTTAATGTTTGATGAGAAAAACTGAGCCATTGTCTATTGTTAAATACCTATAGACAGACTGAGATATCACCCCCTTTAACATAGCGTCAGACTGACTAAGTTTTATCTGATCGAGATGTCAAAAGGGATCTTATTTACGATTACATAGAAATACAAAGATCTCTGTTGAAACCATAGACCCTTTGTAAGCCTGTGAGAGACATTTTGTTTAACAAGTATATATATGAACTTTGTTTCACCTTAAAAACAAGATGGACGCCATCCTGTTCAGAATCTCTTATATGCATAATATGAAATATACATGGCTTTTAAAATCATTTTTCTTTTTACCTATTATTATTTTAATCAACCCCCAATAACCCCGACAAGAGCAGCAATTTTACTCTGAATAAGGCCTATGACCACAGGTAAGAAAAGGGAAGAAGAATGACCAGCTTTGTGTAAGACTACTCCTTTTTGCCCCCTAACGCCATAACCCCACAATGAACACAGATAGTAAAGAATGCTCTTCAGCCAGCTGGAACTTGAAGTCCACGACGATCATCCCCAGTGTGAATCTGAGCTCTTTGGACTATATGTCCCAAGATCCTTCACTCTTCTGTAAGTTCTCACTCACTCTGCATTCCGGATGTGACAAGACAGAGTCCAGACTGAGCACTAGAGGTAACAACCTGTGACAGATGCTGTAAAATGTACCCCGACAAATCAGGCAATTTAGCCAGCTCCTGGCTACACAGATTTGGGCAGCAGCTGACGTGTTTGGCTTTAGGAAGCTAGTTAAACCCTTTAGTAGAAAAGGGGAAAATGTGGTAAATCCATTTGCCCCAAGGGGCCGCTGGAAGTTGCTTGTCCCCATTGGTTGCTCTGACCTTGCAAGCTCCCCAACACCTCTGATACTCCGGTTTCTGACATATTTAAAGCAGAAATAAAATGCAAAGACACCAATAGTTAGTAAGGTTTTCAAATTAACACTTTATGAGCATATTAAGTCAAACAGACTATAACAGACACAGGTGTAACCCAAGCTGAATGATAATGCAGCAAACTGAATTCACAGGAACACACAAAAGAAACATAGTTATTTCACAGTGTTTATAGTGTATATATATATATATATATATATATATACATATAATATTATACTATTATTATATATATAGTATTTATATATATAGTATTTAACAGTAAGTCAAATTGCTATAATGAGCAGACTGAAGAAGGGATTTATGACCCCAAACAAGAGGGGGAAGAAAAAACATTTAGTCTGACCACTCCCTCCAGGCCCCAATGCCACAAGAAGTTTAAAGTAAACAATATAAAAGATCTGTGTAGGGGTTCCCCTTTATTATAGAGAGGTCTAACAGTTAGTACATTATATTCTGCCATAGGTTCTGTGAGCGGAGTCTCTTTGTTGAAAGGAGGTCCTTGAAGTGTGGGTATCCTTGATCTTCAGCTAGCTACGGTGGGGCCCAGAGATGTTACAAGGCAATGGCAAGTTAAAGAGGCTGAATGTAAAAGATGATATATTTTCCCAGCAAAGACCCTCCAGTTGGTCAGGTGTAACGGTGTGTGCATGCAGTGTCCTTAAGAAGAGATAAGATGGGCTTCTGCTCACTCACCAATCCAGCCAATACAAGGGTTCTGTGAGGCAAGAAGTCCCTTGCGCAGGCTCTTGAATGTCCGCAATGAGTTGTGAGGTGCCCGACCATCCAATACAGTGGATGTGTTGACAGCGACAGCCACTCTGTGCCCAGAGATGCACCCTCATGGTGAGAGGACCCAGGTCTGCTTAGATCACGGTACCCACTAACAGCACCCGGAGCGACAGCCTCCTGCTCTTGCAGCCCTGAAGTAAGCGTCCCAAGTAGGCTTGGCTACTGAATTACTGATTCGAATCAGTGAATCCACTTACTGCATAGTTTGAATTAATCAAATCATGAAAGTGAATCTGATTCAATTCATTGTAAGACTCCATTCACATATAGGCGTTTTGGATCGCGGGCAGAATTGCCGCGATTCTGAACCATTGCAAATTGCGGGACGCCTGAGCGTTTCCGGTGACTAGCAATGGCACCTCAAACGCGGCGCGATTTTACCACGGTTGTCGTTCAAACTTCTTTTGGGTGTTAGGTGTCCCGCGATTTTACCGCATTTAAAAAAAAAATTGTAAGAAAATAAAAAAAAAGATCGGTTGAAAACAGACAGCCTCTGTGAAAGGGCCCTAAGGGTAGATTTAAACATGTGTCTAAATCATTCTTGCCTCTGAACGCAATGCTTCAGAGGCTACTGACAGGTGGTGAGGAAGCGATGCAATGTCTCCTCACCGCCTGTTCTAACTGGATTTTTGATGACAAATGCACCGCAACTGCATGCATTGCACGCAGTTGTGGGGCATTTACAGCACCTCCCCATGAATTTGAATGTGTAGGGTTTGTCAGGTGAACTTTGCCACTGGCGCAAAGCATTGCAGTCCCAGCATGTAAACATCCCTGTCCGCTGCCCAGGGCTTATTTTTTAGTTGGAACTTGGTGGAACTCAGTTCCACAACCTCTGGCTCAGGTCCTATTCTCCATGCTCACCAGTATCACTTGTGTAGCACCCTCCTAGGTAGGTTCTAGGAAAACCATAAGGGGGCCCTGTCTGCTTATCAGGGGGGGGGGGCTTATTGTTCAGCTAGGCAGGTGTGCCTGTAGAGCTTGGGGGGTCTCCCCACTATGTCCAATGAGGACTCTTATTGGACAGTGGAGGAAACCTGGAAAATAGCACACCAGGGCTTGTATCTATCCCAGAGGGCAGAATCTGCCACAATGCATCTTGGGATGGGGTCTCTCCTCCTGTCAGAGTGAGGGAAGTGTCCTGGGCGGTCGGCCAAGAGGACGGAGGGTTCAGCTGAGCTGCAGAGAGGGATCCGTTGTGCTGTGGACCGATTGGAGCTGCTGGGCAGAGGTTTCCAGGAAAGCAGTGTCGTGAGTACTGTAAACTGCCCAGGGGTTTACCTAGGATAGGGGACCACTCCAGAAGGTCAGAGGGATCCGGGAGCCAGCTAAACAGTAGAGAAGACTTAGAAAAGGGGGTGCCAGTGTCAAAGCCCTGAAGATAAGAGTGTGAAAGAGGGTGCAGGCCCTGAAGCATACAAGTGTTCAGCAGTGCAGCAGTGATAAAGTAGCTACCTCAGCAAGGAGTGCCAAAGGGAACTTTAAAAGGACTTTGAGTCACAAGGAGGTGATCAGAAGTCAGTTCAGAGTTAACGGGATACAGGCCAGCGTTAACCAGCGTTAACCGGTGTGGACCGGCATTGACCGGCATCAAGGCAGCATCAAGTCAGCGCCAACAAGCATTTTTCAGTTGTCCCCAGCAAATTGTGCATAGTTGAGTCAAAGGAGTATCCCACTCATCCCTTCTCCCATCCAAGTTCTCAATAAATATAAAAACCCAAAGATACTGGACTGGTCATTGTCTCAGTGCTCACACTTGGAGAACATGCTTAAATGTGCTGTTGTTGTTAGCGTTAACCCAGGCGGACCCACATCCACCAAAATGGCTGGGAATCCATGCCAACACCCCCATTGGATGATCTCCCTGCAAGTGAGAGAGAGGCAGAGCCACCTACAGTGTGCAGGGAGGTTCTAGAGCCACCTGGGTGCTTCAGCTTAAAGCAGAAAAAAAAGTAAGACGTGGAAAATTATGAAGTTTTTAAAGAGGGGGCAATGAAGGGGGGTTGCATGCAGCTGTCAGACCTGAAGAGGGGTGAAAGTGAGATGTGGATGGGGGATGCAGCAGTAGGGAGCTGTGGAAAAAGGCTGAAGGTGTGTAACACACCCCTAAACTCTGCACCCTGTGCGTGTAGGGCATCCCTAAACTCTGCACCCTGTGTGCGCAGGGCATCCCTAAACCCTGCACTCTGTATGGAATGCATTCCTGCCATTTAATGCCCCTTTAAGACCCACTCACTGTTAGGGAAGTTTGACCACACCCACTATTTGATGCAGTTTGGAGGGCGTGTGTGTGAAAAGGGGACAGGGGGGAGTTTAGGGGCTTTCGTGCTTGAGTTCCTGCACCTATTTTCTGAGAAAAAAAGCTCTGCCGCTGCCTATTGTAGCTTGAGGGGTGTGGTTGGTGGGTGGCAGAATTGCAGCTCAATCATGCATTTCTGCTGCCCCCCCAACTGTAAGTCTAAACAAAGCCCAAGGCCTTGTTCACGCGGGGCATAGTACTACAGGGCTGTTTTAGATGCAGAGGGATGCACAGGTGTTCAGTGCATCCCCATGCAGGCAGTCCCATTAATGCCAATTGGGACACAGCAGCTGCACAGGAATGCACAGGTGTCCCATGCATTCCTGTGCAGGCAGTCCCATTCATGTCAATTGAAATGCATCAGCTGCAAGGACACAGGTACTGCTCTCAACTTGACAACCATGTGGGTGTATGTCCCTGAACTCACATTGTCTGCGTTTAGGTCCATGCACCTACACCCGCATGGATGTCAGATCTGTCCTTGCAGCTGGTGCTTCCCAATTTACATGAATAGCCCTGTTTGCACAGGGATGCAGAGAATACCTGTTTATCCCCGTGCAGCTAAACACGGCCCTCCATGGGCGTACGCTTTAGCACACCCCCACTGAACGTGGCCTTTGTAGGAATTACATAAGTTATATTGTGTTTATGTGCGCAAATAAGGATTTTAGTGTTTTTTTTTTTGTGAAAATACTGATTTGATAAACATTTGCGCAAAAATCCCAGGGCCTTAAAAATCAATAGCATCTTCTTTTTATTCTACTGGTCATGTGCTTTCAGAAAATATATGGTTTGGCGGGGGTCCTTTAGAAATTCCTAAAGCTGTAAGGGAAAAATGAAAACCTTCAGAGTTTTAGAGAAATTTTGATATTTGCACTTTTGCATCTGTTCGATTTTCATTATTTTGCAAAAAGGCACAATTTAAAAGTTACAAATATTTGTTACTTATTAACCCCATACAGGTTAAGCTTTTATATTTAGTAGGAATTTTGTAAAATTTGCTGTGTTTTTATCTGCCAATAATGATTTTAGTGGATTTTTAGAAAACAATATTGTTTTGATAAACATTTGCGCAAATATCGTGGGCCCTAAAAAATCAGTAGCACCTTCTTTTTTTTCTACTGGTCATGTGCTTTCAGAAAATATATGGTTTATGAGGGTCTTTTACAAACTCTGAAACCTAAAAGGGAAAAATAAAAAAGCAAAGGAAAAATTGCAAAAATGGTCTGGCCAGCTGAGTTTAAAAGGGGAGCACAGGGCCTGGCAGCCAAAGAGTTAATATGCTGACTGTACTGAGTGCATCACAGGACTGAAGTTCATGATCCTTAAGCTTAGCTTGGGGGAAAGGAGTCGTGATTCAATTCAGTGATTCAAATCATTTCAATGAATTGATCCAAATGATTAAAGTCACTAAAAAGAATCACTCTGCCCAAGTCTAGTCCCTATAGAATGAGCCCACCCAGGACAGTCCAATTTATCTGTTTGGCCAAAATTCCTTTTATCTCTCAGCTCTCTGGAACTTGTAGTTTCAAGCAATATGGACTGTATGGTGTTGTCAGGTGACTGGACTACATGTCCCACAATGCTCTGCCGTCAATGAATTGCTTTTCCTCTGCATTCAGGAAATGATGGGTTTATCCCCTGGCTGAGCACTAGAGGAAAAGTGTATAGCGTTAGAAGAAGTGTCTCTGAGTAAAGATAGTAACACAGCCAGAACCTGGCTGGCTACACAGGTATACAGATTTGGAGTTAATTTTTCAGAGATATAAACAAACTGATGGGAACATATGAGCCACAGTCAGTTATTGGAGGCTTTTTCACAGCCCCTTGTGCAAAACTAATGTACAGTTTTTTTGCAGAGACATAAACTTACCAAAATAATGAGCCACAGTTAGTGATGAGGGGGGCGGGGCTTCATTTAGAATGTGTCCACCAACCTACAGTTATAGGTATTAAGCACACATGTTTGATAATGCCCTTTTTTTAAGTAATTCTAATAAAAGTTAGATTTTACCCTGTGGCTTATTCGGTGCGTGGTTTATTTTTATTATTTATTTATTTTTCATTGTTGGGCTGCCACAGTGGGGGTTGTCCTTTTTCATACATTGGGCTTTTTAGTTGATGTAATTATGGTTTCATTCTACAACAGGAATTATTAAGTCCACTTTTTTGCAATTCAACATGTATTTTTCTGAAGGGGGGGACAGAACATAAGATGCATTTTATATACTGTATATACCTTTTTATTTTTTGCTCCTAACATAATCCTAAAAAGGAGGTGCTTTGGGAGACAAAATTTGTGTGCCTCGGTTGATCACATAAACAAAGTCCTCCGATCCCTGCTTTCTGGGAGTTGCTCTTGAAAAGTTTGTCCCACCATGTAAAATATCTACACATCGATAATTTTTCAAGAAATGTGAAAAATGTAAACATCCTATCTACTTTATCTTAGTAAACGTCCCCAGCGCTTATTCAATGAATGCTGAATGATTGCAATTTTTGCTTTTTGCTTTACCAAGACATGAACTGCTTGACTGAGCAGCTACTGTGAAACACTGGACAGTGCTATCACTGTATAAAAGCCTGTGTATGGATCAGCTGCTGGTGAAGAATGTGGAAAATGGACTTCATGGAATTCAGGCTATTGTAAGTAGCAAGAGGAAAGAGGGGCCCGCAATATAAAGTAACTTCCAGGAACTAAAAGAATGTGAAAAGACCGACAGACTGTATAGGTACATAGCATTATACATTAAATATTTTACATAGTCACATTGCTTAAATATTTATGTGTTGTGACATCATTTATGCGTGCGTGTGTACTTGCTATTATGTTTTTCCTTTAAACAGGTATGTACAGTATTTCTACCTTAAAGTGTTAATAAACTCAAAAACACATATTAAAGTGAAGTTCCACCCATTTTTAATAAATTGGATTACATAGATGTATGTAATCCCCTTTAAAACGACTTTTACCAATGGAACGTTTTTTTTTTTTTTTTGCTAGTAAATACCTGATTTTCTGCTTTATTTATCCTCTTCTCACTTCCGGGTCTGGTCGGCGATTACATCATTCGGCGATTCGCAGTGTGTGCTGGGATTTATCTCAGGGCATGAAATCTCGCAGTATTAAACAGGAGATGAGCTGTACTGCGTGTTCTGCCCCACCTCCGCCCGCCTCCTCTCAGTGAGCTGTATGTATGTAGTGTATTGAGGTTGTGCTCTGCCCCACCTGCGCCCCGCCTCCTCTCAGTGAGCTCAGTGAGGATATAATGCTTTCAGTCCTCGCTCACTGAGAGGAGGCGGGGCGGAGGTTGGACGGAGCACGGCCTGAATACACTACATACATACAGCTCACTGAGAGGAGGTGGGGCGGAGGCGGGGCAGAACACGCAGTACAGCTCATCTCCTGTTTAATACTGCGAGATTTCATGCCCTGAGATAAATCCCAGCACACACTGCGAATCGCCGAATGACGTAATCGCCGACCGGACCCGGAAGTGAGAAGAGGATAAATAAAGCAGAAAATCAGGAATTTAGTAGCAACAAAAAAAAAAAAAAAACTTTCCATTGGTAAAAGTCGTTTTAAAGGGGATTACATAGATCTAAAGTGAAAAAAATGGGTGGAACTCCACTTTAAATATATTACAGATTACCAATCCTCAAAGTGTTACTAAACCTAAAACATTTATTTTTGCCTTGATGCATTATTTGCATTAAGGTAAAACATGTTTTTAATTTCCCTGTGCCCCCCTTCCCCTTTGTTAAGAGTAAGAGAGGGGAGAAAAGATCAGCGTTGTTCATGGCACTCAAGAAGCAGCAGGAGCTATTGGCTCTTGTTGCTGTCAATCAAATGCAGTGAAGAGGAAGTGGAGGGGGGGGGGGGCGGGCCTAAGTCCCGCTGTGTAAGTCTATGGAGCGTGGCTGGTCGGGAGCGCACAGACCACGCTTCTCGTCATAGCAAGCAGCTGGCTATGGTGGACAGAAAAAGAAGAGGAGGCGCCAAGATCGCTGCCCGGGTCCCCAGAAGAGGAGGCTACTCTATGCAATACCACTGCACAGAGCAGGTAAGTATAACGTTTGTTATTTTATTTTAACGACTTTAGTAACACTTTAAATGTTGGGGCTGCATTAGAAGTTATTTTTTAGGACTTCTTTCCTTTATTTTCACCTGGTGATCTGGTTAGTGACACACTTCCTTTTTTAAAACCACTTAAGCCCTGGAAGATTTTACCCCCTTCCTGACCAGGGCCTATTTTGCGATTCGGCACTGCGTTGCTTTAACGGACAATTGCATGGTCATGCGACGCTGTACCTAAACTAATTTCATGTCCTTTTTTTCCCACAAACAGAGCTTTCTTTGGTGGTATTTGATCACCTGTGCGATTTTTGGATCATGCGCTATAAACAAAAAAAGAGCGTCAATTTTGCAAAAATAACAATATTTTTCACATTTTTTTATATGAAATTCCCCAAAAAAATTTAAAAATCAAAATCTTTTTAACATTTTAGGCCAATTTATTTTCTGCTACATATGTTTGGTAAAAAAAAAAATTGCAAAAAGCGTATTTTGATTGGTTTGGGCAAAAGTTATTGCATTTACTAACTAAGGGAAAGATTTTTGTCATTTTTTTTTTTTATTAACGAGTAATGGCGGCGATCTGCGATTTTTTTTGCGGGACTGCGACATTGCGGCGGACAGATCGGACCCTTGACTGACATTTTTGACACTTTTGGGGTTACCAGTGACATTACTACAGTAATCAGTGCTATACATATGCACTGTTACTGTAAAAATTACACTGGCAGGGAAGGGGTTAACTTTATTAGAGATGCAGTGACTATGTGTGTCCCTAGGGGCGTGCTTCTAACTGTGGTTGTCTGTGGCTACTTGTGTAAGAACAGAGATCAACGGTCCTACATGGTAGAACCGTATGATATCAATTCTTACACAGGGGAGAATGACAGGCGGCTGTGTTTACATTAGCCGCCTGCCTTTCTCCCGCTCTAACGGACGATCGCGAGTGCCCAGCGGACATCGGGTCCGCCGGGCACACGCGCGGGGGGGGTCCGTGAGCGAGCGGGAACGCGCCTCCGGCGGCGCACGCTCGCTCCCCAGAGCCTCACAGGCTAGCGACGTAGTCCTACGTCGCTTTGCCTGTGAGGGGCTGACTGCCGACTTAAATCGTCGTTAGGCAGTCGGCAAGTGGTTAAGCCTAGTACACACGGGAATGTCAGGCCAACATTTGGCCCATGTGTATGGCAGCTATTTGGCCGGGTAATGTTGGACAAGCATGCTGGAAAACCAGCAGCCAATGGCTGAAAGCGCTGTTCTGGCAGGGGGCTGTCCCAATGTTAGAACACAATAGCATAGTTAGTACAGTGATCTCCCCACTAAACCATTGTGTTCATACAGGGGGACGGCTCCCAGCCAGAACACACCAGTCAGAGCTCGCAGCCATTGGCTGCCAGCACTGATCAGATGCTGATTTTCCAGCATGCCCGTTTGTCGAATGGCCGGCTTCTGTTGGACAGACTGGTGTACACACAGGCCTAATTTTCTTATGTGTACCAGGCTTTAGACTTTACTTGACTAACAAATGTACATTGAATTCCAGCTTTATCTGCTATAAAAATGTAGCGCATATATATATATTTTTTTTATCACTAAATCTTAAGCTAAATACACCTGTCCCTGAATTCCGAATGACCTTGGGAGCCTCTTAAATTGCTGACAAAAGCACACATCCACACAAACCTAAAGCCTATTGACACAAGCCACAGATATACAGTAGATATAGATACATCATGCAAAAAAAAGGTAACTTAATCCTTTCCCTCCAACACCAGCCTCACTTTAAAAAGTTCTGAACACAAGGGGGTGAGAAAGTTTGGCTGATCATGGGACACTGATTGGCTGAAACAGTGGTCACATGATTGTGAGCCTTGCTGGCTACTGATCATCAGCAGGGACCAATTGCTGTCTTTTACTGAGAGTGCGGTCTCAGCACAGAAACTTCTGCCGCCCAGCGATGCATATGTGGGGTGTGTGGGCATTAAAGCCCACCCTTTTGCCACGGCATGTATGTGTTAGACAGTGTTGTCCTAGCATCGCACACCCTCATGAGCATTATGTTGGTTCTAGAGCCAAGACATATTTACCTTAATTCATTCCAAAAGAGGAGGTTCAAGGCTGCTCTGTGCAATACGCATGTGCAATTACAATGTTTGAGTTTCTTTTCTGGCTTCTGAGGTGGAGGGAGCTCCTCTAGCTCTCCTGGTTGTTGAGGGGACGCTGGTGAGTCTGGCTGCCGCTCCTCACACCACACCACAACACTTGCTTTTTAACTTTTTCTACATATTTCCTGAAATTCAATCTATGACTACTAGGAGGATTGATTTATCAGATTTTTAGTTTCCCTGGATTTAGTTCTCTAATCTCTAGTAATCTCTAGGTTCTCTGGGCTTCTCACTCTTTCAAAATCTGCCCCAGCTTGCTGTTGACTCATTTCCAAATTCATCTCTGGATCACTGGACTTCTCTTCTTGCCCTGCACTGGCCCTATTTCCCTGCACTGCATTGTGAACTAGACTTTTTTTTCCCAGGATTGTACCCGGATCTCTCAATCACGCTGCTGAGGTACACTGCGCTGAAAGTCCTGTAACTAAAACAGAACTATTTCTTGGCTAAAATCACATATGATATCTGCTGGAATATTGTGATTTTCTGATCAAAGAGATAATTGCATCGAGGCACTGGATGCTGTCTCCTCCCTTGAAGTATCCGTGCTGTCTCAATCCCGGCTTATCAGCATAAGGCTGCAAGACCATCCCACACTGGTGTGGACCTCAAAGGCCTACTCCCACTGACATGCCCTGACTCCACTCGGATTCCCATGGATCCTCCAAGGAAGGCCAGATCAGTGCTCTTGAACACCCACTCTGCTAATAAGACACTAGTTATTTGGGACTTTATTGTAGACAAAAAGTTGGACTTTCTGTGCTTAACTGAAACTTGGCAAGCAACGGGGAGAAGAGAGAACCGCTCCGGTGAGGGGATAATCCCACAAACACATCCAACACAGGTGCAGGCAAGGATCCGCAATCCAGACAGCAGCAACTTGTGAGAACAGAAAGCCGCACCACTGGTTGAAGACGTGCAATTGTAAAATCCAAATTTATTGAAATCCAGGGATAAAAACATTCAAAGATGTAACCACAACAGACAGAGACATGGGAAAAAAGCACGGCGGTTGACGCGTTTCACGGAGTCTTCCGCTTAGTCGTAAACATGGTTACGACTAAGCGGAAGACTCCGTGAAACTAGTCAACTGCCGTGCTTTTTTCCCATGTCTCTGTCTGTTGTGGTTACATCTTTGAATGTTTTTATCCCTGGATTTCAATAAATTTGGATTTTACAATTGCACGTCTTCAACCAGTGGTGCGGCTTTCTGTTCTCAAAAGTTGTAACTGAAACTTGGCACAAACACAATGATGGTACCCACTTTAACCAACTTCCCCCTTTGGGGTATGGATTGTTTGACCTCCAACAACTCTCAGGCAAAGGTACAAGTATAATTGTTATTTACAGCTTGTTGTACACGTTATACCCTGGTAATTTACCCTCTTTCTCTTCTTTTGAATGCCTTGTTCTCAATGTCTGTGTTCCCCACTCATCTGTTATTGCTACTGTTTATCGACCACTCAAGTCTTGTAGAGATTTCTTGGGTACATTTTTATGATTTGCTTTTATACTTATGCCTTAGTTTTAAGATAATCCTTATTCTTGGGGATTTTTATTATACACACTGAGTCAGAGTCTTCCAGTTTAGCTGGAATGCTTTGACCTTGCTCAATTTGTTTGCACCCCCAAGCATATTAAAGAGGAAGTAAACCCTCCTCGGCAAGTTGTACCTATAGGTAAGCCTATATTAAGGCTTACCTATAGGTACTGTAAATATCTCCTAAACATGTACTGTTTAGGAGATATTTACCTTTCATGCAGCCAGTGACGTCACTGGCGCATGCGCTCTGAAGGACCGGCCGCTCGTGCCGTTCCTTCAGAGTCCCGTTCCCTGACCGTCGGCTCCCGCGCGCGTGCGCGGGAGTGACGTCACCGCGGCTCCGGCCAATCAGATGGCGGATGCCGCGATCCCGGAAGACGGGCGACTGAACATGTCGCCCGTCATACAGGTGAGTGAGCGGCACGGCGGGGGCTCGTTGTAAGGTAAGTATTTCATAATGAGCTAGTATGCGATGCATTGCTAATGACTATTTTTGTCAAGGCCATTCATCTCCGGTCCTAGGAGAGGAAGCACCTCCTGGAGAGTCAGCAAGAAGAATTTCACCCTCCTTCTCTACACGCCCCTGGATCATCCACCTCACAAGCCAAGAGGATCTGCACGTCTCCCGCCTCCGACATGAGACCATCGGCTGTCCTCCCTCATCACAGCGCTACCGCCTGACTGGATCTTCCACCTCGGATGTGACCCCAGAGACCTTCCCCTTACTGGTTTTACCAATGCCTGCTTTTATGGACCTCTTGTGAGTAACGATTTTATTGTGTGTCATTAAAATTACTGCTGTGCTACACTTAGATCGGCGCCTGGCTCTCTCTCTCTCTCTCCTGAGACTATTTTGTCTCTGACTACTCTTCCTTTGACTTAAGCCTAGTGCACACCATTCGTTTTTTTTCTTCGTTCAACCCCAAAAAAAAAATGACAGCTTAGGTCGGAGCCTCTGTACTAACAATCCTATGAGCGCTGATCGGGAGCCAGTTGGCTGCTGGTTTTCCAGCATGCACATGCAACAGAAGCCGGCTGAACGGCCGACTTTTGTCGAATCGACTGCCATACACACGGCCGAATGTTGACTTAAGCCTAGTGCACACCATTCGTTTTTTTTCTTCGTTCAACCCCAAAAAAAAAAAAATGACAGCTTAGGTCGGAGCCTCTGTACTAACAATCCTATGAGCGCTGATCGGGAGCCAGTTGGCTGCTGGTTTTCCAGCATGCACATGCAACAGAAGCTGGCTGAACGGCCGACTTTTGTCGAATCGACTGCCATACACACGGCCGAATGTTGGCCAGTTTTATTTTAACTGGCCGATGTCACCCAACATTTTTATGATTTGCTTTTATACTTATGCCTTAGTTTTAAGATAATCCTTATTCTTGGGGATTTTTATTATACACACTGAGTCAGAGTCTTCCAGTTTAGCTGGAATGCTTTGACCTTGCTCAATTTGTTTGCACCCCCAAGCATATTAAAGGAAACATCCTGAAACTTACCATTGCTAATGACTCTTTTGTCTCTGACTACTCTTCCTTTGACTTAAGCCTAGTACACACCATTCGTTTTTTTTATCTTCGTTCAACCCAAAAAAAAAAATGACAACTTAGTTCGGAGCCTCTGTACTAACAATCCTATGAGCGCTGATCGGGAGCCAGTTGGCTGCTGGTTTTCCAACATGCACATGCAACAGAAGCCGGCTGAACGGCCGACTTTTGTCGAATCGACTGCCATACACACGGGCCGAATGTTGGCCAGTTTCATGTGTACTGGCCTAAGGACTGTCTGACCACCTAGCTATTCTTTTCAATCTGCAATTAGCTGTCTGTAATGCCTCCCTGTCTTGATCTGTAAATTATCACAACTGGGCTACTATTAATCAGCCCAAATTTGCAAATTCTGTTAATTCCTCGCTATCCTGCATCTCCTCCTCAGTCCTCAGACATCCTTGTTGACAAAATAGATGCCCTTAATCATGCACTTTCATCTTCCCTTGACACCTTTGCCCCATTAAAAATGCGAACTGTCTCATTCTTCCATTTGGCTCTGTGGTATAATTCTCACCTACATTCAACTAAATAAGTCAAACATAGACTCAAACGTGGGTGGAACTGTTTTGGTCTGACTGTTCATTATCAGGTTTGTAAGGACCATTTGTGTGCCTATAAGAGTTAAATTGAGACTGCTATATCAAACTATTTCTTCCATACAATAAAAAATTATCTTAGCAACCCTAGACAGCTCTTTTGCACCTTTAAAAGATTGTTAAAACCTTGCATTCCCTCAACTCCACCTATCAGCTTCAACACTGCTCTGTAACAGATTCTTAGAATTTTCTCCTCTAAAATTGACAAAATAAAGCAGCAAATTCTTACCACACCACACGTTTCTTCCACAAAACTTCCTGACCCACCCAGTTTTACTGGATCTTCTCTCTCCCACTTATCTCTACTTGACTTTGCATCTCTGCATAAATTGGTCTCTAAAATTAAATCTTCCACCTGCAAACGTGATCCTATTCCCACTAATTTATTTAAATCCTGTTTTAGTTCTCTATGCCCCATTATTCGCAATATCATAAATGACTCCCTTAGCACCAGTTTTGTACCAACAATCTTTAAAACTGCCGCCATCATCCCAGCACCAAAAGTAACCATAATGGCTCTGGACAATTTAAACAACTTTTGCCCCATATCTATGTAGCACCCTACAAGGTAGGTGCTAGGTAAAAGCATTATGGGCTTTGGCTGCCTAACAGCAAGGCCATGATTTTCAGCTGGGCTGTCAAGTCTCCCAGGTGTGGCTGCTGAGAAGGGAGTCTCCCCACTGGCTCTATGAGAGGATTCTCATTGGGCAGTGGAGGAAACCCAATCAGAGGCCCATTCAGGCCTGTATCTACCCCAGAAGGCAGATTCTGCCGCAGAGGATTCTGGGAGTGGGTATACGTTTGAAGGGAATGCATGACGCAGCATCTTTGGTGGGAAGCAGAGTCCCAGGAGGGTAAGTATGGCTTTCTCTCTTCCTGTCAGAAGGATCAGGTTTCTCGGGTGGCTGCCTGAGAATCCAGGAGGGAGAGCTGAGCTGCAGAGAGAATCCGGTGTGCCGATGACCAATAGAGGAAGAGGGGTTCAGTTCCAGGAAAACCTTCCAAGGTCATGAGTACTGTGAACTGCCCCTGGGGGTCTGCCTAGTGTAGAGGGGACCACTCCGGTGAAGGTCCCAGGGATCCTGGCGCCTGCAAGTGTCAAGGGGTTTGCCTAGTGAGAGGACCCTGAAGTGTTAAGGGGGTTGCCTAGTGAGAGGACCCTGGAAGTGTAGAGGGGGCACCAGCTGTTGGGCCCTGAAGAGTCAAGTGTGCAGTGTTAAGAGTTGCAGCAGCACAAGCAGTTACAAGAAGCTACCTCAGTCAGTGAAGGGATGGAGGGAGTCATACGCAGGACTTTTGAGCTAGACAGAGTGTTAAGAGTCAAGGATTATTACAGTCCTGGATCTTTTGAGTTAACCAAGGAGTTAAAGTCGAAGTTTCAGCACTTTCAGCAGAACAGTATTTCAAGTGTCCTAGTTAAACCTAGTTGAGCCAGAGGAGTATCCCACTCATTCCCTTCTCCCATCCCCATTATACAATAAACAAAACAAACCAAGGATGCCGGAATGGTCATTGTCTCAGCTCTCACACTTGGGCTTTCAACTTCAATGTGTTGGAAGTGTTCCCGGTAATAATGGCAGACCCACATAAGGTCCAATGCCTGGAAATATTGCTACATCTAACTTACCTTTCCTGGCCAAGATCCTTGAATGGTCTGTGATATCTCAGTTACATAACCACCTGACTTCCAATAATATATTTGAACCCCTTCAATCTGGTTTACAGCAACTGCACAGCACAGAAACCGCCTTGGTCAAAGTCACTAATGACCTTCTGTTACCTTCTGATTCCAGCTCACTAACTGTTCTTATTCTACTGGATCTTAGTTCTGCCTTTGACACTGTAGACCACAATCTTTTACTCTCTCAGCTTGAAACCATATTTGGAGTCTCAGAATTGGCTCTGAAATGGATTAAGTCATATCTCACTGATCACTGTCACTTTAGTCTCTCTCAATGGATTCCAGTCTGATACTGGTCCAATTAAGAACAGTGTTCCTCAGAGCTCAATTTTGGGTCTCTTACTTTTTAGCATTTACATGTTTCCACTTGGTCAACTGCTGAGATTTGCTGAGACTTGCCTCTCAGGGGATCAGGAAGATATTTTTTCCCTTGCTGTAGCAAATTGGATCATGCTTTGCTGGTTTTTTTCCAGTGGCGGCCGGTTCGTTGGGGGCGCAGGGGCGCCGCCCCCCATCCATGCGTCCGGCCCCCTAATCTACATGCAAGGGCGCCGGACGCATGGAGTTCAATGGGGCTTTTTTTTTTGGCATCACCTGATTAGAGCCAGAGGCTCTAATAGGGCGATGCAAAGGGTGGACCCGGGGCGCAGAGCAGTGAGTCCTGAGCCCACCCATTGTGTGACAATAGCGAATGAAAATTTGCTATTGTCACACGGATCCTCCTCCTGGCCAATCAGGGAGCGCGTCCGATACGCGCTTCCTGATTGGCCGCAAGGCAAACCCCATGCCATTGGCCGAGGAGGAGGCGGGAGCGGGAGGACTCGTGGAGACGCGCCGCCGGAGGACTGAAGAGAAGCCGACACCGGGACTGCTCCAGGGATCCAGGTAAGTGCACTGGTCTGGGGGGGCGGCACACTGCATTGAAGGGGGCACGCACGCACGCTGGTCTCTGCATTGAAAGGGGAATGTACGCTGGTCGCTACATTGAAAGGGGGCATGTACGCTGGTAACTACATTGAAGGGGGCATGTACGCTAGTCACTACATTGAAAGGGGCATGTACGCTGGTCACTACATTAAAAGGGGCATGTATGCTGGTCACTACATTGAAAGGGGCATGTACGCTGGTCACTACATTGAAAGGGGCATGTATGCTGGTCACTACGTTGAAAGGGGGCATGTACGCTGGTCACTGCATTGAAGGGGGCATGTACGCTGGTCACTACATTGAAAGGGGGCATGTACGCTGGTCACTGCATTGAAGGGGGCATGTACGCTGGTCACTGCATTGAAAGGGGGCATGTACGCTGGTCTCTGCATTGAAGGGGGCATGTACGCTGGTCACTGCATTGAAGGGGGCATGTACGCTGGTCACTGCATTGAAAGGGGGCATGTACGCTGGTCACTGCATTGAAAGGGGGCATGTACGCTGGTCACTGCATTAAAAGGGGCATGTACGCTGGTCACTGCATTGAAAGGGGGCATGTACGCTGGTCACTGTTTTGAAGGGGGCACGCTGGTCACTGTTTTGAAGGGGGCACACTGGTCACTGTGCAGTGAAAGGGGGCACGCTGGTCACTGTGCATTGCAAGGGGGGTCACTGTGCATTGAAAGGGGGCACGCTGGTCTCTCTGCATTGAAAGGGGGCACGCTGGTCTCTCTGCATTGAAAGGGGGCACGCTGGTCTCTCTGCATTGAAAGGGGGCATGCTGGTCTCTCTGCATTGAAAGGGGGCACACTATACCTTAATTACTGAAGGCCCCTTTCACACTTTTTCGACCTCAAAGTCACGCAATTTTTACAGCGTTTTTTGCCGCAAAGCAATGCCTATTACATTTTTCTGTTTGCGCCCCCCCCCCCAAAAAAAAATTTTGAGCACCAGCTGACACTGGGTTTTTTGCCTTCCTTTGGACCAACTGTGGGTATAGGATTGTGTATATGGGATTGTATGTTTGTTTTTTTTTATTTTTTTTATTGGTTGCGCTAAATGGACTTGTGTCTTTTTTCAACCTGACTAACTATGTAACTATGAGATCTCATGGGCTCAATTATCAATTCTATGCTGATGATGACACTTAGATATACATCCACACTAAACCGGATTCTACAAAGTACTTTGGCTGCTTCTTCCCTATCTACAGTAACTGTATTTGTGATATAAAAACTTGGATGGCTCAAAATGTCCTTAAATTAAACTGTGAAAAGACTGATGTCATGCTTATTAGCACCCCCCATCAATTATGCAAGGCCAGTCCTAATAGCTTATCTACTGTATAGATGGCACTGTACTTGAGCTTCAGTCAATATTGAAACATCTTTTTTCCACTTGAGAAACATTGCTCGGCTCTTTCCTATGCTATCATACACTGTAGCTGAAAAGCTGATCAATTCACTTGTGTTCTCCTGACTTGACTACTGCAATGCTCTACTCGCTGGTATACCTAAATCCACTATTAATAGACTTCAATATGTACAAAGTTCTGCAGCCAAACTCCTGACTAGGTCAGGTACAAGTGACCATATTACCCCTATCCTGGAGTCCTTGCACTGGCTACTTGTCAACTTTTGCATAGACTTTAAGATCCTCTTGCTTACGTATAAGGCTCTTCGTGGCTTTGCACCCCATTATCTCTGAACTTTTATCAACTTACTCTCCCCCTCTTAACCTACGCTCCTCAAATTCTGGTCTTTTGTGTGTCCCCCCCTACTCACCCACACTCGATGGGAGACTGAGCCTTCTTCTCCTATGCTTCAAAACTCTGGAATTCACTTCCAAAGAACAACAGAGAGTCATCTTCTCTTAACCTTATTGAAACAGAGAGTCATCTTCTCTTACCTTATTGAAATCAAATCTAAAAATGTTTTTCTTTAGACAAGCTTTTATGCAATTATCCTTTATTTTACCCTGTGTATTTCTTTTGTTTTCTTTGTAAAGTGTTTTGAGAAGCTACCTTTAAGTGCCGGTTCACACATATGTGATGTCAGACATTGCATGTGGTTTGCAGTGCAGTGCTCTGCAAATCACATGCGATGTCTGTGCATTGCGAATTCAGCCATACAGAATGTATTGCTGAATTTGCATCGCATTTAGACCAAAGTCGCACAGAACCCTTTTTTTGGTCCGTACCAGAATCGGATCCAAAGGGTGTTCACACCTATGCAATCCGATTCATGTCCAATATGCGATATGCGAACTGAACTAGAGGTGTTGTTAACTTTGCATTGACACCTCCAGTGATTCGCAGTGTAAACTGCCTGTGAGTCGAGTGCAATGCGGGAACCCGCAGTGAATTTGCAGGGTTCCCACATCGCATATGTATGAACCGGCACTAAAGGTGCAATATAAAATAAAGTTTATCATTATTATTTTTATTAGGTTTGTTATTTTAAGTAAAAAAAAACCTTTATAACAGCTTTAGAGAAAAACTGCGAAGTGTTGTTTACTTCTTAACAAAGCCCTACTGCAAACTCCGAAAAACACCAACCCTCTCTGTGTGAGACTTTAGTCACATGTAAGCCCATCAGATGAGAGCTGGAATTCTTCCTGGAAGCACAGAACTTAGTTCTGCTTTAACCGTATTCTTCACTCTGTTGTTCCAACATTCTACATGCAGCTGAGAGTCAAAGTTTGGGTACCGTCTGTTTTAATTTTCATGACTTTTTACGTAAAGAGATGTCAACACAAAGCCTTCCTGGAAAAATATGTATATATGACCGACTTCTGCATATTTTAAAGCACAGTTACTATCTACTGTCTGAATTTAAACCCCAACTCCAGGAATTGAAAATCTTCCCTTGCAGTCCCCCCATTTACAGGGGTTAAAGGAGAAGTTTGGCCAGAGCTCTTTTGGTTACACTTCTCCTGTGGGTCACAGGAGTGGGCTTAATTCTTCACTCATGTGACCCAGATTCAGCGGACAACTCGCCAGGTCCAGGCTCTGCAGGGATACCAACATTAATGTCAGGATGCACCCAGATGAGTAACTGTCAGCTGGCTCAGCTTCTCAGACTGCCACTGACAGCTTGAGCCAGCAGCTTCCTCCTCTCCACAGCCAAGCACTCCAGTGAGCACTGGAGAGGCAGAGCAGAGACAGGGACTGGCATGGCTCTCTGCTCACTGAAGACTGAGAAGCAGAGTTTAGCCCCGTACACACGTATTGATCGTTGGCCGAACGATCGGCCGTCTTTTGTCCAGGGCTGTCGTGTCTGTTGAAAACCGCAAAAGACTGCACACGAATTTTGTCGGCCAACAACAGCCGACTGCAGAAGTGATGTCATGTGATGGTTAACTTTCCTTGTCTTTTTTCTTTTCTGAGCATGCCCAGTCTTGCTAATCTGCTGTCTGTCGGCTGAAATCTGTACTGACTGGCGAACAATCGGCCGTTCTGGTGATGGCCAACAAATATTTTAAAGTCTGCACGACAGATTCTGTTCGGCCGAAAATGCGCTGTCGGCTGTCGGAAGCATCATACTAACAAGCCTGCAATCGGCCGATCGGTCGGCAGCCGAATATTTACGGCCGACAATCGGTACGTGTGTACGGGGCTTAAGTTCTCCTTTATTCTTGAGAGGGAGATAAAATGTATCTGCTGGCACTTCTGCCTTTTCCTGTGTTTCCTGGGAGGATAGATACTTGCTAAGCTGCAGGTAGTCATGTGCAGTTTGTTTCAATCCGAATAAATATTCAGACAAATGTTTCATTATTCAGAGATTCGGATATGTCCGAATACCTGAATTACAGTATAAACGAAATTTACTGAATACTTTGAATAACAAAGCGAAATTCCTCCGAATTTCCAAAATTCGAATTGAAATTCAAATCAAATTTTACATCAAACTCCAGCCAAATTCTAAATGTAAACATGTTTCTGAAATCAAAGACTATTAGAGTACCATTTCAAAATAATGCTGTTTTTGTAAGCCAAAAGTGATTTAAAGAGTCATTGTAATCATTTGATGAAGATTTTGCTTTTGATTGTTCACTTTTCCACATTCGAATCGAAAAAAAAAATTGAAAATGTATCGATTCGAACGTTTCAAAACGAAAAAAATTGGTAAATTCGAAGAAAATTAAAAAAAGACATAAAACTAATTCCGAATACAAATTCTGAATACAAATCCCGAATACGAATTAAATGAATCAACCGAATTTAACTAAACAAAATAACTATATTAAGAAATCTAAACTAAACTAAACCAATTTTTTCACCATACGCATGTCATGCAGGCACACAGCACTGACCTTTTAGGCCTCATTGGAAATCCCACTGACCAGTAATTAAAGTGTTGTATTAGAATTGTTTTTGAAACATCTGGACAAAGCAAAGATGATTCAAATGTTACAGATAATTAAAGCAATGGCATTTTTTTGTAATTCATCCTGTAGCTTCTTATAGCTTCATTCACTTAACAATATTAGACTGAAACTTGAAAATTAAAGCATATTCCACCTGTTGTAAAAGAATGATAAATACCCCTATCAGTGGCGGCCCGTTGTAATGTTCTGGTACCTCTGGTACCCTTATTCCACTTTCCAAGTCAGTGTATGCGTCCCACCATTCTCTTCTGGTAGGTGCGCATACACCTTTAAGACCGATGCTGTCATCACTGAGCACCGCAGAGCGGCTATTTCAACCGCCGGCGTTCTCACTCACATGTTCGTTCAACCTGCCTTGAAGCTCATATGCTCACAAGCGTACCTCGCTGTCGGAACCTCGCTACTGATCCCTGTATCCCGCTACCGGATCACTCGCTCATACCTCAAACCTCTCTACTACTGCTTGCTATTAGTGATAAGTACCCCGCAGGGGAATCCTCCATAAACCTTCCTACTAAGCTTACACTATCTAGCTCTGCATATTAAGGACTGTTACTATCATCTGCACTGTTGTTTAGATTGCTAGCTCTTGAGCCTACTAACATCTATCCTTGCACTGGGTTAGTCTCTCCTGTATGTCATCTGCTATCCTACCACCTACTACCATACATGATTGCTAACCTATCTGCATCCTACCTGTTACCATCTGTACTCTCATGGACATTTCTCTCAAGTGCTGTTCACCTATTGTCACTGTTCAAACCTGTCTCTTTAGCTCATCACCACTATACTGCTATATACATCTATCACTCCAGGAACATCTTATTGAGTGTGTATATTTGTATGCTGAATCAGACAGACCACAGTGATGAGTCTTGGGAGTTGGAATTGGTATTTCAACGTATCTCTACATGACTGCTGAGTGGAGTTTTTCTGCAGCTGCAAATCCATCTTGTTTCAGAAAACGCAGGAGCGTTACAGATTGAACGAACCTAAAATGGATTCAGCAGATTTACCCACTCAAGTGATACAATTAAAACAACAAGTGACTGCGTTAATACACGCTCTTACTGAATTAAAAGAAGACAATCAGGCTCTGAAGCAGCAGGTAACCCGTCTATCACAACTTGCCGCTGCTCAGCCCCCTGAACCCAAAATAAATCCTCCTCTAGTGTTTACAGGTGATCGCAAAAAATTTCGTGAATTCAAAAACGCCTGTCAGTTACTTTTCTTGCTAAAACCTCGTACCTACCTTACTGATCATATCAAAGTCTGTACTATTATTTCATACCTAACGGGTGATCCACGGGCCTGGGCAGACTCTCTCTTTGAGAAAAATGATCAGCTTCTCAACTCCTATGCTTTATTCCTAGCAGAACTCGCTAGTCTATATGATGACCCCAATAGGCAGAGTACTGCCGATATTCAATTGAGGTCCTTGAAACAAGGTAGGAGACCTGTAGAAGACTTTGTAGCAGAGTTCAAAAGATGGACCCTTGATTCAGGGTGGAATGATACATCTCTGAGAACTCAATTTAGACTCGGCCTATCAGAAGCCGTTAAAGACGAGCTCGCCCGAGCGGATTTACCGGACACCCTGGATGCTTTGATACAACTCAGTATCAACATAGACAGGAGGCTGCGAGAAAGAAAGGCTGAAAAAATGGGAATGGCATTGTCCAGTCCTTCTCGGATTTTGGCCGTTGACCCTACTCCTATGGAGGTAGGAACCATACGCCCACCTTTATCAACTACTGAAAGAGCCAGGAGACGATCCAGTAATCTTTGCTTGTACTGCGCATCCCCGGATCACATGATAAGCGTCTGTCCCCTTGTCCGCAAAAAAGAGGGTGAGTGTTCACATGTCCTCCTAGGGGGATTGACAACTTCATTTACTAACCCTTATCTTTTTGTTCGTTTGACATTGCAGTGGGACCAGACTAGGATTACCACTAAGGCCATGATCGACACAGGATCTTGCGGAAATTATATCGATATACGTTTTGCTACTTTAAATAAAGTACCTATTATCTCAAAACCTAAGCCTTTCTCTGTGAGTCTTATTAACGGTATTCCGTTATCTTCTGGCCCAATCACTAATCAGTTACAAGCACTCCTAGTCACCACTAACAAGTCTCATACGGAGACCACTACCTTCGACCTATTATCTTCGCCCCACTTTCCCATTGTTTTGGGACTTCCCTGGTTACACACACACCAACCAACCATAGATTGGAAGAAATGGACCCTAACCTTCCTCTCTTACTATTGCGAGAGTAAGTGTAACCTCCCGTCTTATGGAAAGATCCTGTCTGTGGTGTCAGATGAGATTGCACCACTATGCTATCAGGATCTGTCCGAAGTTTTTCTTGAGAAAAATGCTCAAGTACTGCCTCCCCAATAGGTATTATGATTGCACTATTGATCTACTCCCAAATAGTAAATTGCCTTTTGGTCATGTTTATCCTCTTTCGCAGGATGAACTTTCCCATCTCAAGGAATACTTGGATGAGAATTTGACAAAAGGTTTTATTAGACCTTCCACTTCTTCCACAGCTGCAGGACTTTTTTTTGTCCGCAATAAAGACTCAAGTCTCAGGCCTATTATCGACTATAGGCAATTGAACGCCATTACAGTAAAAGATCGCTATCCTTTGCCGCTTATCCCTGAACTCATTGAACAAGTGCGTGGAGCTACCTACTTTTCAAAATTGGACCTGAAAGGGGCATACAATCTAATCCGAATCCGTGATGGAGATGAGTGGAAGACAGCATTCAGAACCAGATACGGATTGTTCAAATATCTTGTAATGCCATTTGGGCTATGTAACGCTCCCGCAGCCTTCCAACGATTCATAAACGATATCTTTAGAGACTTACTTGATGTCTGTGTTGTGGTATATCTGGACGATATACTTATTTATTCACGATCCTTGTCTGAACATATAAAACATGTAAGACTTGTGTTATCCAGATTACTCACACACAATCTATACGTGAAACAAAAAAAATGCTTATTTCATAAAGAAGAAGTACTATTCCTAGGATACATCATATCCAAAACAGGAATCAAGATGGATATGAGTAAGATATCCTGTATTCAGGATTGGCCTATACCAACCACCCGCAAAGCACTACAGCGATTCCTTGGATTTTCAAACTTCTATAGGAAGTTCATCAAGAACTTCTCTGCCATTGTGAGACCTCTCACACAACTCACAAGTATTAAGAAACCATTTAAATGGTCAGATGAAGCAAATGAAGCTTTTAGCTTGTTAAAAACAAGCTTTACCTCTGCTCCCATACTACGCCATCCAGACCCATCCCTCCAATACATTCTGGAAGTAGATGCGTCAAATATGGCAGTAGGAGCAGTACTCTCCCAACGACCAACGAATACTTCACCACTCCATCCAGTCGCCTTCTTCTCTAAATCTCTAAGCAGCCCAGAGGTGAATTACCCAGTGGGTGAAAAGGAACTGCTTGCTATAAAACTGGCTCTGGAGAATTGGCGACATCTACTTGAAGGCACCCGATTACCAATACTCATATATACAGATCATAAAAATCTTCAATATCTTCAGACTAACAAAACCCTCTCCCACCGGCAGGTACGATGGTCACTATTCTTCCTAAGATTTAACTTCCTAGTGACCTACACACCTGCAGACAAGAATAAAAAAGCGGATGCGCTATCACGATTAACTGAAGATAATTGCTCCGAATTCCCTTCCGTTCCTATAATACCCTACAAGCGTATTATTGGGGTTGTCCGTTCCTTGAAGGAAGAGATTCTGCACAGTATAGGTTTGGATTCACCTCCACCACAACTAAGTGCTGATGCAGAAGGCTTCCTCTACTACAACGACAAACTCTACATACCCCCTACTATGCGCACCAAGATCTTGGAATTGTCACATGATGTGCCTATGGCAGGACATATGGGTATGACAAAGACCCTTAATTTGCTTACCAGGCAGTTTTGGTGGCCTGATATGAAGACATCTATACAAAAATTTGTCTCTTCATGCAACGTCTGTGCCAGGTCCAAAATTGACACTACAAAACCATCCGGTCTACTATGCAGTCTACCAATACCCCAGACTCCATGGGAAGTTGTGTCCTTGGACTTTATAGTAGAACTACCACCTTCCAAAGGATTTAATACCATTTTAGTGTCAGTGGACCATCTGACAAAGATGGCACATTTCGTTGCTATTCGCAGACTACCTTCGTCCAAACAAACAGCGGAACTACTGATGAAACATGTCTTTAAGTTACATGGAATTCCAAAAACTCTTTTGTCTGACCGTGGATCACAATTCATCTCCAAGTTTTGGCAAGAACTATGTCACATACTACGAATTGAGCGAAAGCTCACTTCTCCCTACCATCCTCAGACCAACGGACAGACTGAAAGAGTCAACCAGTGCATCGAGCAATATTTACGTTGCTACACATCATACCTACAGGATGATTGGGTGGATCTCCTCCCTCTGGCAGAATTTGCCTACAACAACGCAACCCACAGTACGACCAAACAGAGTCCGTTCTACTTGAACTATGGGTTTCATCCCACTATTCTTCCACCACGCATCCTTCCATCAAGTAACCCAGTAGCCTCAGACTATCTTACCCAAATAAAAGACTCTCTGGGTTTACTTAATACTACCATCTCACACGCTCATAGTCAACAAAAAAGGTACTATGACCTTCGTAGAAGACCTTCTCCTCAGTATGCTATTGGGGACCTCGTTTGGCTATCAACAAAAAACTTAAGATTAAAGATCCCTAGCAAAAAGCTTGGGCCTCTATTCTTGGGACCCTTCCCAATCAGGAAACTTATTGGAAAAGCTGCAGTACAGCTCACATTACCAACAGACCTCAAGATACATCCCATCTTCCATGTGTCGCTACTGAAGCCCCATGTTCCTGACCAAGGAATAAGGCCTACCATCCCACCTCCACCTCCTGTACAAGTTGAAGGCGGAGAAGAATATGAGATAAAGGAGATTCTGGATTCTCGTATCCACAGAAGAAGACTCCAATATCTAGTACGATGGAAGAACTATGGGCCCCAAGACGACTCATGGCTGGATACCTCTGATATACATGCCCCTAGGCTGATTCGCAATTTTCACGCGAAATACCCGGAAAAACCAGTTCTAGAGGCCTTCCGGAGCCGGCCTTAAGGGGGGGGTACTGTAATGTTCTGGTACCTCTGGTACCCTTATTCCACTTTCCAAATCAGTGTATGCGTCCCACCATTCTCTTCTGGTAGGTGCGCATACACCTTTAAGACCGATGCTGTCATCACTGAGCGCCGCAGAGCGGCTATTTCACATGTTCGTTCAACCTGCCTTGAAGCTCATATGCTCACAAGCGTACCTCGCTGTCGGAACCTCGCTACTGATCCCTGTATCCCGCTACCGGATCACTCGCTCATACCGAACCTCTCTACTACTGCTTGCTATTAGTGATAAGTACCCCGCAGGGGAATCCTCCATAAACCTTCCTACTAAGCTTACACTATCTAGCTCTGCATATTAAGGACTGTTACTATCATCTGCACTGTTGTTTAGATTTCTAGCTCTTGAGCCTACTAACATCTATCCTTGCACTGGGTTAGACTCTCCTGTATGTCATCTGCTATCCTACCACCTACTACCATACATGATTGCTAACCTATCTGCATCCTACCTGTTACCATCTGTACTCTCATGAACATTTCTCTCAAGTGCTGTTCACCTATTGTCACTGTTCAAACCTGTCTCTTTAGCTCATCACCACTATACTGCTATATACATCTATCACTCCAGGAACATCTTATTGAGTGTGTATATTTGTATGCTGAATCAGACAGACCACAGTGATGAGTCTTGGGAGTTGGAATTGGTATTTCAACGTATCTCTACATGACTGCTGAGTGGAGTTTTTCTGCAGCTGCAAATCCATCTTGTTTCAGAAAACGCAGGAGCGTTACACCCGTGCATAGGGGGCCGCAGGGCGCCGCCCCCTTAAAAAAAAGGAAAAATAAAGAAATGACAAAAAAGATCAATAAAGTTATAGAAAAAAAAAATTGGTTTGCCGGCCTATGTGGTGGCTAAAGGGGGGGGTGGGGTTTACGACCCAGAAAGGCGCCGATTGGCTGCCTTCTGGGGGCGTAACCTGGGCACAGGAAAGAGCGCTTCGCCAATCCCACCAGTCTCCAGCCTGGACCAATCATCATCCAGGACATCCGATTGCTGACGTCGCAATGGGGGCGGTGCCGGTGCGTGCGTCAGTCACTCACCGTCACCGCCGCTCACCTTCCCGCCGGTTCCCGCCGCAGAGAAGAGGAGAGGCCGCCTGCCGGTTCCCACTGCAGAAGAGGACGAGGGAGAAGCCGCTCACCTTCCCGCCGCCGCAGAAGAGGACGAAGGATCGAGGAGGGGAGAAGCCGCCGCCGATAGCCGAGCCACCGCCGCCAGGTAAGTGCATTGGGTTGAAGGGAGCACGCACGCTGGTCTCTGCATTGATTGGGGGACAATGCTGTGGGCACTCTGCAATCATTGGGGTACAATGCTGTGGGCACTCTGCAATCATTGGGGTACAATGCTGTGGGCACTCTGCAATCATTGGGGTACAATGCTGTGGCACTCTGCAATCATTGGGGTACAATGCTGTGGGCACTCTGCAATCATTGGGGTACAATGCTGTGGGCACTCTGCAATCATTGGGCTACAATGCTGTGGGCACTCTGCAATCATTGGGGGACAATGCTGTGGGCACTCTGTAATCATTGGGGTACAATGCTGTGGAGACTCTGCAATCATTGGGGTACAATGCTGTGGGCACTCTGCAATCATTGGGGTACAATGCTGTGGCACTCTGCAATCATTGGGGTACAATGCTGTGGCACTCTGCAATCATGGGGGGACAATGCTGTGGCACTCTGCAATCATTGGGGTACAATGCTGTGGCACTCTGCAATCATTGGGGTACAATGCTGTGGGCACTCTGCAGTGATTGGGGACAATGCTGTGGCGCTCTGCAGTGATTGGGGACAATGCTGTGGTGCTCTGCAGTGATTGGGGACAATGCTGTGGCGCTCTGCATTGAAAGGGGCTCGTGCGCTGAACTCTGCATTGATGGGGGCACAGAACAGTGTTCATTGCATTGAAGGGGGCACGCACGCTGAACTCTGCATTGTGGGGGCACAGCACAGTGTGCATTGCATTGAAGGGGGCACAGAACAGTGTTTATTGCATTGAAGGGGGCACAGCACAGTGTTTATTGCATTGAAGGGGGCACAGCACATTGTCCATTGCATTGAAGGGGGCACAGCACAGTTGCATTGAAGGGGGCATGCACGCTGAACTCTGCATTGTGGGGGCACAGCACAGTGTTCATTGCATTGAAGGGGTCACAGCACAGTTGCATTGAAGGGGGCATGCACGCTGAACTCTGCATTGTGGGGGCACAGCACAGTGTTCATTGCATTGAAGGGGGCACAGTGTTTATTGCATTGAAGGGGGCACAGCACTGTGTTTATTGTATTGAAGGGGGCACAGCACAGTGTTTATTGCATTGAAGGGGGCATAGCACAGTGTTCATTGCATTGAAGGGGCACAGCACAGTTGCATTGAAGGGGGCATGCACGCTGAACTCTGCATTGTGGGGGCACAGCACAGTGTTCATTGCATTGAAGGGGGCACAGTGTTTATTGCATTGAAGGGGGCACAGCACAGTGTTTATTGCATTGAAGGGGGCACAGCACAGTGTTTATTGCATTGAAGGGGGCATATCACAGTGTTCATTGCAACTGAAGGGGGCACAGCACAATATTCATTGCATTGAAGGGGGCACGCACGCTGATCTCTGCATTAAAGGTGGCACGCAAGCTGGTCTCTGCATTGAAAGGGGGCAGGTACGCTGGTCTCTGCATTGAAAGGGGGCATGTACGCTGGTCTCTGCATTGAAAGGGGGCATGTACGCTGGTCACTGCATTGAAAGGGGGCATGTACGCTGGTCTCTGCATTGAAAGGGGGCATATACCATCTCCTGTACCATAACCTGTGACATGCCTATACCATATCTTTGCCATGCCTATACCATATCTGTGCCATGCCTATACCATCTCCTGTACCATCACCTGTGCCATGCCTATACCATCACCTGTGCCATGCCTGTACCATGACTTCAAAGTTACGTAATTTTTTACTGCGTTTTTTGACGCAAAGCAATACCTATTACATTTTTCTTTTTGCGCCCCCCCCCCCCCCCCAAAAATTTTGAGCACCAGCCGCCACTGACCCCTATACTGCAAAAAAGAAAAAAGCATGCATTCCTTTTTCGCATTGGAGCTTGCAAAGCATTGCAACTGTGATCAGTGGATTTGATAGTGCAGTGCACCAGTTTCTGTAGACTATTCTTTCAGCCTCAGTATGTATGGAGAGGAGGATCTTCAGTTTCGCAGCTGGAAGAAGTAGAAATACAGTGCTGTGATGTCACTGTTGTTGTGCTCCATTGAGAACTATGAGCAGAAGAAGGGACTTGTAGTCCTTTTTCCACAGATTTATGTGAATGCGTTTGTGTATGGATGATGCAGATGTGCAGACAGCAGTACCAATCTCAAAAATCAACAGAAGCTTGTGAGCAGAATTAAGCCGGTCATAGACAGTTCGAATCTAGGTTTGCACCATGTATGGGCAGGCTGAATGTACCCAAGTTGATCGATCAACTTGGGTACAACCAGCCTGTGAGATTTTCATGCGATTATTGCTAGCAGCTATTATTGGCTCCCCCTTGCCCACCCAACCCCCCCCCCCCCCCCCCGCCAGGAGAAAACAATGGTTTAGTGGGAAGGATTCCTCCATCAGCACTAACTGTGTTTATTGGGGAATCAATCAATTTTTGCAGGAAAGAAAATCGCTCCGTCTATGGCTGGCTTTTCTAAGCGATTGTGGTAGGAGGGAGGCAGTTTGAGGGTGGAGAGCTGCAGGAATGGCTGCCTGTTTCATTGTACATCCTAAATGTGGGTGTAACACATGTGTAGCACCCTCCTAGGTAGGTGCTGGAGAGAGAGTATAGTTTTGGATCTTTTCTGCTTACCAGAAGGATTGCCAGGTAAATCTATATTGTTCTCTGCCTACCAGAGAGCACAATCTGCTAGTGAGGTCTTCTCATGGTACTCAGGTGCAGCTCAGTTTGTCTGAAGTGTTTCACACTGGTCCAATATGGAGGCATATTGGACAGTGGGAGGAAACCTGACAAATAAGTGCACAGGCATTTAGTACAGCCCTGGTGATTGGCAGAGGGAAGTGCCTTGGTGCATGCTGGGATACTGTATAAATATCAAGGGCACATGTGCTCAGGGTCTTTTTGCTGGCGAGGGAGGTCCCAGAGGGAGGGGGTGGCTGCCCTTCCCCTGTAGAAGTTGCCATGCGGCCTCAGGGGGTCGACCTGTTGGGTCTGAGAGTCAGAGAGGAGGTCCTGCAGAGCTGACTGGAAGAGAGACACTAGAAATTATCTGATTGCATGTAGTGAGTACAGATCTTCTTCACAGGCCTGTCCTGAGAGGACCATCCTTTCAGCTGGAAGAGTCAGTGGATGGGTGTCAGTCAAGGGGATGCTAGACAGTATTCTGAAGATAATGTTAGATGCATCAAGTCTGCTGCTGGAGTGAGTAAGAGGACTTAAGCCCTTCCATACAAGTGGCAATATGGTTCAAACAGTGTGACTGCTTCCACAGGTAACCTGGTGAGCAAGTGAGAGTTGTCCTTATCAACTGTAGATAGTTCCAGTTGGAGTATCCCACTATTCCCTTCTCCCATCCAAGTTCCACAATAATTACAAACCAAAACCCCTGGACTGTTTATTGAGTAACGAGGCATTGGGAGTAAGGATGAACTGTCCCTAAGTGACTGTCTGCAGGTAATCAGAGGAGGCCCAAGAAGTCATTATACAGCAAGCCCTACGGGGACAGTGCTACACACAAAACAATGTCAGAAAGGTGGAAAAAGCATTTACGTTGTGCCCAAGGCACTGTAAGTTTTTCTTTAAATTATACCTATTGAAAAAGATGTTTTGTTAATTTCACCTTCTTTGGAAAATTTTAGCTGCCTTGGCTGGCTCCAGCTTCAAAAATTCTGGAGAAGAATTAGTGATGGAAGGAATCCAGGGGATCAGAGAGACAACCAAGCAACAATAATATTTAGAAGCAGGTCAGAATGGCATGCTACATCTTTCTTCCATAGCAGATTTCCTTTAAAATGGAACTCTAGGCAGATATAAAATCTGCAAATGAATGTTGTTCTGTAATCACTATTACAGCATTAAAGCAGAGTTCCGGCCTCAAAAACCACTTTGGGCCACCCGCTTGCAGAAAATCACCTAAAAAAGGAATGGATAGTCCTGATTTTTTTTTTTTCAATTACTTACCTTGTTATTGAAGAAAATATACTCACCTTTCTTTCACTTCCCTCCTCTGCGGCCACGGCCCACTTCTTCTCTTCCTGCTTGCATTGACTCCTGGGAGCTGAACGTCATTGCTCCCAGGAATCAATGCGCCTGCACCGACCCCGCTCGTCACTTCCGGTGCAGGCACATCGTTCTCTGCTAAACAGCTTCTGGGCATGCCCGGAAGCTGTGCAGGGATGACGCGCCTGAACCGGAAGTGACGAGCGGGCCGGTGCAGGGCATTCTGGGGCCGAAGAGGACACAGAAGAGGACGCCCTGGCTTCAGCTGCCCACACCTGAGATGGCAGCGCTGGACAAGAAATTTTCAAGGTAAGTATTTCTTCTAAAAGGTAAGTGCAACCTGGGACAGTTCAGAGGCTATCCATTCTGAAATGCACTAGCCCTGACTGTCCCGGGGGTATTTTTATCTCAAAAACGTTTCTGAGGCCGGAACTCCGTTTTAAACATATATTTTTTTTAACATAAAGCAGTGTAAGTACCTCATGTTGACCTGGTATTAGTCTCTTGAAGTCCCTGAACAGCAGGGCTAGAGTGTGAGAAGAAGCAGTACAAAGAGCCAGTTAGATCATGTGCTGACAAAAAACATGTTGACAGGAGGAGAAAGCAGGTTTACTTATGGATGAGCTCAGCACTGTGCTGCTTCTCCTGCCACTGTCCAGTCACAGGGCGGGTCCAAGATGACCTGGACTTAAGGCCCGTACACACGTACCGATCGTCGGCATACAAACGTCGGCGGACGAAAGATCTGCCGATTGTACGCGTGTTAGTATGGTGCCTCCGACAGATGTCTGCGCACAATCCGCGGACAAAAGTCTTTCTTGCAAACATGAAAATTTTTGTCTGCGGACACCAGAACGGACGATTGTTCGCCTGTCAGTACACAATTCGGCCGACAGACCGCAGATTTGCAAGACTGGGCATGCTCAGAAAATAGAAAACACAGGGAAAGTTAACCATTACATGACATCACTTCTGCAGTCGGCGGACAAAATTCTTGTGCTGTCCTTGTGCTGTCTTTGCACTTTTCAGCAGACACCGACATCCCGGGGAGAAAAGACGAACATTTGTATGCCGACGATCGGTACGTGTGTACGGGGCTTTAGAGTAGGTGGGTTCAGTGATGCTGGCCATCAGACTGAGGACATCTACTGACAGAAAAATAAAAGGTGCCATGGAGGAAATCTCTGTATAAAGGGTAAAGATTGCAGCATAAGCTGGTTTTGTTACTTATCTTTTATTTGACTTTTCCTTTTTATCTTGTTACTTTTGTTTGGAAGTCTGCTTTGAGCAATCAGTTATTAGTACACTGCTGATGGAAACTATTTTACTGAACCATATAATTATTTGTGGGGTTACAAAGTTCTAAGTGATTTACATAAGGTTTAATTCATTATAGTAGATTTGTGTAATAATTGCAAAATTGTGTCTGCACAAGCCTTTAGCTAAAAATATGTTAAAAAGATCTTTTTGTAGATAAATGTGTTACACTGTATCCCATGACTTAAGCACTATGTTCCTAGAATGTGCACTGTTTATAACAAGGATCAGCTTCAAAGCTAGACACTTTGTACATTGTATGCTCTTGCTGTAGTATGAGTTGAGAAAAAACACCATTAAAAAAAATATATGGGTATCCCTATGCCTTTAAGGTTAACTTTCGTGGGGAAAAAAAGATTAGAAAAAAAACAAAAAAAAACATTATAGCGTATAAAAATTGTCATACTGTAATTTAATTTTATTAAAAATTACTTTTCCTTTTCAATCTGCACTGCTGTAATTTTCTGTAAAATGCAATGTAATATGGTGTACAGACCCCCCCCCCCCCCCCCAAGGTATGTAATTTCCTGCTTGTGTGATTGGCTCACTGTTTTTCCCAAAAATCTGCACTAAGATATAAATTCAACTTTGAGCATCCCCTGCAACAAAAATTTAATTTTTTGTGTGATCACATCTAAAGGTATAAGCTGCAGGTGGAGCAGCTGATTGATAATTACAAAACCACTCCCATACAGATCAACATCAGAGCTAATACTCAGAACATTAGGAAAGTGGCGGGATATTTCATAACAGTGCAAAACTGTAGAGCTTTCCAGTCCATACCTAGAGAAGACTATAAGAACACTATTTCATATATATTGTGCTTTTCCTTGTCAAGAAATGATGGGGAAAATTTTAAATCTACGTAACAATCATTTTTTCTGCATTGTTCCCTTATTAAGAGGCATGGATCTGTGGAACGGCAGTCATGGTAATACCCAAGTGAACTTTCAGTTTTCAGTTTAAGGTGTACGTTTAGTAAACTGAGAAGTTTTCTCTCAGTTCACTTCTTGGCAGTTCTCAGAGAAAAAATATCTCCTCTGGCACCCAGTTTAGAAGGCGGAGAACTTCACTTCTCACAGGGTGATCAGAGGAGAATTTTTATCTCTGAGAACTGCCATGATCTGTGTATAACTGGGTGGACTGCCTGTAATCTCACGAGATATTGTGAGATTACAGCCGCCCCTAAGTTTAAAAAGTGAAACTAAAGTTTAAAAGAAATCGTAATGACATGTTCTGACACATGAAAACATATCTATACACACACACATGCACAGTATATATACATACTGTGAGGGAATAGCTCGGTGGCGGGTGTGGATGACCCCTTGGGGGGTGCGTTTTCACAGAGAAATAGCCGATAAGTTCTTGCAAACAACAGTTTGGTTTATTAAGGCAATTTTCTTCACCAGACTGCTAAATAAAATAAAACAGAAAATAAATCCTTGCCTCTGTGGGCGGCTACCTTCTCACACTGGAACCTACCTAAGAGTCTGTCCCCAACCTACTGTTGGGCAGACTTTGCTGATCCTACAGCAGACCATCAATAGTTCATTTATAATCTCTTCACACAGCAAACAGTTCATTTAACATGTCCCTTTTCCTCTTCATATGGAACATGTCCCTTTGTTTTCTCTCCACATAGAAAAACAGTCCATGTCCTCACCTTTGAGAAGTCTTCACACTTGTTTACCCTCCTTAGCGCACATCACTTCAGGGGGTCTTCTCCCATGCTCACCAGCTTGTCGGGAGGCACTCATCTGTCTGTCCTCCTCTCCCAGCCCACACGGCGACAGGAGGCAGCAATCCATAGACTTCCTCTGGACAAATTATAGAGGCCTTCATTTCCTCATTCCGAACAGCTGAAGGCCTTTCAACTTCTTTACACCTTCCTGCTGCCTTTGGCAGCCGACACCCTATAGTAATTATTGAACTTTCCAAACCAGGTGGGAATGTGTCTCCTCTCTGTGACTACATCCCCAGATTTACCTGACTTCCTGTCACATACCCCATACCTCTTGTTTCAACCCTAGGGTTGGGACACAGATTTCCAGACACGCATGTGTCAGGCACTTCTCTTGACTCTCACTGATAAGCCTTCTATTATCCTCACGCTGACGGATGAAACTGTTTCTGTGAACTTCATTGACAGATTTCTCATAAATGTCACACAGTTTGTCTCTCATCTCATATACACATTCTTCCACTGCATTTTTGGCATCATTTCACTTCTTCTCAAGTTTCTCTTGCATACAAGTTTGTCCTATCCGCGATGGAGGACCAGGATCCATAGGCAACTAAATTTTGCTAGTCTTAAAGTCTTCAACATTCTTTAGCCGCCTCTCTCTGCAATCCATAAATGTTTTCCACAAAACTTTGAGAACCTCTGCTTCACTAAGCTTTGTTCCCAGTAGGGACTCTTGACGTCCCTCTGTGACTTGAGTTGCCTCTCCATACAGCTGTACACAATCATTAACTCTTTGTTTCTTGAGCTTAGCTTGCTCTAAGATGCTGTGCAGAGGGCCTTCCATTTGCCACAACAGGTTGTCACACATTTCTTCAAAGTGACCCCTGTTCATTTTTCCAGCGACATCATCAACTTTCCTTCCACCAACATACGGGTCAAAGGCAACAACACAGTTGAACCCAGCGATCTGGGTGGTATCCATTATAGACCCAGGGCCATCTTACCGAATGGGCATGCTGGGCAGTTGCCCGGGGGCCCCACTTGCCCGGGGGGCCCCACCTGCCCAGCAACCCAGCCAAGCATTAGTCCCGGTTCCTGTGTGCATCCCCCTGCCGAACTTAGCAGGTGGCAAGTGCCTGTCGGCTCCGCTGCTGTCAGGCCACTTGGGCAGTGGAGGGGGGCCCCCCAACTGCAGGAATGCCTGTCCCCCTCCACAGGAACAGGCACACACAGGACAGTCGAGTCTGACTCCTGTCCGTGTGTGTGCTCACCGAATACAACCACCCAACTTGGAAGCTGTCATTAGCCTGGCACTGCTGTACCAATAAATATCGCCTTATCGATAATTTGCATTTTTATTTTCATGAGTGATTGTGTAGGCGGGGCCCTAGTGCGCTACATTGCCCAGGGGCCAATAATGCTCTTAGGATGGCACTGTATAGACCTCCTCTCTGCATCAGTGAAGAAGCATGGAACTGCAACACATTCTTTTACAGGTTTCTTCAATGCACTTTCTGCTGAACTATTTGACCACTCAAGGTCACCTGGTTCCTTTTCTTTATCTGAACTCCACATGGAATGCATCTCAAGATCACGATCAAACTTCTGCCACCTATCTTTCACCAGTTCCATTTTGGAAATATTCCCTGAAAGGCACTTATTCATTTGCTTCACGTTTTCACCAACAGCCTTAGTTTTCTCCACTAGGTGGTGTTTGCTTTTTTCTCCCAGATTTATATCACTTGCTTTAGGTTTCTCCGCTTTAGTTTTCTCCACTAGGTTTTCAGCCTGAACTGAGAACTCATCACATTTCTTACACAACTCCTTTGTTTGCTGAAGCTCTAATGATACATTTTCCAATGCTTGAAGTTTTTGAAGGAACGGTTTATTCCAAAGGGGTGATTCAAACAACATGTCATCACATTTCTGAGGCTCACTCAGGACAGACCCCAAAACACTGATCCTTCTAAAAACTGCATCAGGCACACTATCCCCTCTTTGGGACAGATCCTCTGTTGCCTGTAATTCCTCTTCCAGTTCCTGCAATGGAATCTTCATCTCTTCTACTTGCTGTTCTAAGGCTCGCTTAGACTCTTCTAGCTCCTGAACGCTTTTCTCAACATCATCCTTGGAACTGACCAAATCTTCCATCTCTGTACACAGCTGTTTGTTAACTCTTTCTAGTTCAACCTTATACTCTAAAGCTTCCTCCAAGGAGCGAGCCAAGAACAGGGCTTTGCTCTCGTTATCACGCGCCTCCGTTTTTGCACGGTCGCGTTCTTCTGCATATTTTGCAGACACAGTCTTCTCCTCACCAAGCATCTGATCAAACTTCTTTTTCACATCTTCAACACACTCCAATGAACCAACGCTTTCTTCCATGCGTTTTTTCATATCCGCTATCTGAGCTTGCAATGTTGCGACTTGCTCTGATAGGTTTTTCTTTGCTTCCTCCTCCTCTTTTAATTGTTCCAGGAAGCCATTTTTCACATCTTCCATTTGTTTGAGCTTTGTGCTAAAACTCAGCCTTTGACACCTCTCTTCCTGTAAGAGTTCCTGCGTGTCTTGGAGCTGCGATTCCAAGATAAAAAAATTTTCCGCAATTTCTCTAGATTTGCTGTCTGCTTGAGAAAGCTGATTTGTGACATCGTCCAACTCAACCTGCAGTCGGTTTGCCTTCTCTGACAGCTTAGCACACAATCGGTCACCTTCTGACACCTTGACTTGCGATTCCAGAAGCTGTGCCTCTACTTTTTCCCTCTTATGTTCACAATCTCCTTTTCCCTGCATAAGAGCCTTCACCTCATTGGCTAGTTTCTGGGAATGAGACTGTAATTCTGCCACACAGGCTTCTTTCTCCTTTAACTGCTGCTGGAAACGTTGGGCTTCATCTTTCCAACTTTCACAGTCCGCACGTAATTCATCTACCACATTGCTCAAAGTGGTGAGCTCATACACAGTACTCAGTAATTTAGCCTCTCTTTCACTTTTCTCGTTGTCGCTGAGAGACAATGTCATTTTCAGAGCAACATTCTGTTCCTGCACCCCCTGCAGGTCTATTTTTGTAGCTTCCAAAGACTGAAGACTTTTTTCCAGCTGATTTTGCAACTCCAACATATCACGCATACTTTGCTCCTGCAAAGTCTGAATTTCAACCTCCTTTTCCTTGAGGATGGTATCTTTCTCCATTATAGGCTTTCTAGGGTTTTTCAACTCGGAAAAAAGAAGAGCAGTGGTTTCTTCCCACTGTAACTGTACCCCCAGGGGTTGTTCCTTTTCTTCCATTTTCTGTTGCACGACATCCAGCTCAGCCTTGCACACATACTCGGTTTCCTCCATACCGATGGCCTCCATTTGCTGCTGGCGTCTCTGTTTCCAGCCTGCCATGCTCTCTTTATGAGCCTTTTGTTAAACTGCAAAGCTCCGCTGAAAATCTGCATTTGCCTGCTGTTGAGCTGCATTTGCCTGCTGTTGAGCTGCATTTGATATAATCAGTTGTTTCAACATCTCCTCCATTTTGGGCTTACTTTCCATCTGAGAACACTGTGTCTCCATAACCGTTTCATTTACACCAGCGTTGCTAGGGACAACAACCTTTCTCTTTAGCCGATTCCGTTCAGGCATGGATGGGGCTGGTTCAGATGGTAGCATCCCCTCCATCCATAGAATCCGGTCTCTAATTTCAGCGATCCTTGCATCTTTCAGGCGCTTTGACCGCCCCATCTTCGGTCACTCCACAATAAATTTTTCACAGTCCAGCAAAACTTTTAAGACCACTGTCTCTTTAAAACTTAGTAGTTTTTTTCTCTCTCTTGCAGGATCTCCTTTCCTGTACACACAGTTTGTGCAGTCCCTTGCACCAGACACAGTTCATCAAAATTTTTGAGACAGCTGTCTCTTTAAAACACTTTTTTTTTTTTTTCAGGATCTTCTCTGCTGCACACATAGATTGTGCAATCTCATGCACCAGACAAAGTTCATCCAACATATGCACTTCTTTGCAGGGATCTCCGCTTCTGCCCACTGCATACCTCCACCATATGTGAGGAATTAGCTCGGTGGCGGGTGTGGATGACCCCATGGGGGGTGCGTTTTCACAGAGAAATAGCCGATAAGTGCTTGCAAACAACAGTTTGGTTTATTAAGGCAATTTTCTTCACCAGACTGCAAGCGTCAAAACAGCAAAATAAAATAAAACAGAAAATAAATCTTTGCCTCTGTGGGCAGCTACCTTCTCACACTGGAACCTACCTAAGAGTCTGTCCCCAACCTACTGTTGGGCAGACTTTGCTGATCCTACAGAAGACCATCAATAGTTCATTTATAATCTCTTCACACAGCAAACAGTTCATTTAACATGTCCCTTTTCCTCTTCATATGGAACATGTCCCTTTGTTTTCTCTCCACATAGAAAAACAGTCCATGTCCTCACCTTTGAGAAGTCTTCACACTTGTTTACCCTCCTTAGCGCACATCACTTCAGGGGGTCTTCTCCCATGCTCACCAGCTTGTCGGGAGGCACTCATCTGTCTGTCCTCCTCTCCCAGCCCACACGGCGACAGGAGGCAGCAATCCATAGACTTCCTCTGGACAAATTATAGAGGCCTTCATTTCCTCATTCCGAACAGCTGAAGGCCTTTCAACTTCTTTACACCTTCCTGCTGCCTTTGGCAGCCGACACCCTATAGTAATTAGTGAACTTTCCAAACCAGGTGGGAATGTGTCTCCTCTCTGTGACTACATCCCCAGATTTACCTGACTTCCTGTCACAATACATACATACATACATACAGTATATATATATATATATATATGCACACACACACCAGTACATACAGTATATATATATATATATATATATATACATATATACACACACACACCAGTACATACAGTATATATATATATATATATATATATATATATATATATATATATATATATATACACACACACACCAGTACGTACAGTATATATATATATATATATATATATATATATATATATATACATACACACACCAGTACATACAGTATACATATATATATATATACACACCAGTACATACAGTATATATATGTATATTATGTGACAGGAAGTTAGGTAAATCTGTGGCTGTTGTCACAGACAGGAGATACATTTCCACCTGGTTTAGAAAATTCACCAATTACTATAGGGTGTCGGCTGCAGAGGTAGCCAGAAAGGTGTTAGGACGTTGAAAGACATCAGCTGTTCAGGATGAGGCAATTAACGTCCTTACCTCTGCAGCCGACACCCTATAGTAATTGGTGAATTTTCTAAACCAGGTGGAAATGTATCTCCTGTCTGTGACAACATCCACAGATTTACCTGACTTCCTGTCACAATATATATATATACACACACACCAGTACACACAATATATATACACACACACACACACACATACACCAGTATATATATATATATATATATATATATATATATATATATATACTGTATATATACAAACTATATATATATACAAACTATATATATATATATATATATATATATATATATATATATATAGATATAGATATATATATACACACACACACATACATACACCCACAAACACACATTCATACATACATACATACAATATATACATTCATTTTGAACCCACTGGTGCTGATATATAGGAAGAAAGAAGTCTTCTTCCTCTTATCACACAGCTTCTCCCCCTGATTCTCCACCTCTGAGCTGGAGAAGCAGGAAGACGAGATCTTCAAAGAGAAGCACAGTGATAAGGTGACATCATGTGTTACTAAACTGGCCGTTTCTATTGCAGTGAATGCAAGCCATTTGTGTACTGAGATGAGAAGAGAAGAATATGTTCTCCACTACTCTTCTCAGTAATTTAAACCGGCAATGCTCTGAGACAAGCCGTGATCATCCAGATCTCGGCTTATCTCAGTTTACTAAACGTACACCTAAAGTGGAACTAACCTTCCTATTCTATACAGCTCTGGAAGCTGCCCCAGGGAATTTTTCTGGTTTTGTTTTGCATGCGCAGCCCTTCCATGTGCTCCTTGCTGTGAAGGCCTGTTATAGATAAGAAAATAATAATATTGCTGCGCCAAGTGAAGATCAATTAATCGGAGATAAATCGGTGTTTAAATGACAAGTGATAGATAAATAAATATCATGTGAAAATTAATTCAGTGATATAAAATAATCAAATTGTCCCAATCAGGTGATATAAAAATCACTAAAAATTAAATTGTCCCCAATCACACATCAAAGATCGTGTCAAATAACGTGACTAAAATCTTCATCCATAAACGTGATTAAAGGTGCTGCATGCTCCACTCCAAGTGCTCCAAGTTACTGGTGACAAACTAGCAGCTCACCTCAAGGAGAGACTCCTAAGAGTCAAAACACACTTTGGAATATTCCCCAATAGCCTGGTCTTCCAATCACCGCCTCCTGCTTCTTTCTCCAAATATATGCAGCATCGGTGTGGAAATAAAAAAAACACAGAATCTAGTGCTCTCTGCTAGGATGGGCTATTTATTCAGCATAAACATCGGTATTACACTTGCATTTCTTTGCACTTAAAGCAGTGCGGGCTGTCAGCACATCAAACTCATGATATTTATTTATCACTTGTCATTTAAACACTGATTTATCTCCAATTAATTGATGTTCACTTGGCACAACAATATTATTATTTTCAGATTTCACAGGTGTTGTGTGTTTGGCACTGATTGTTTGCAGCCTTGTGCACGAGATTGATTTTCTGTTTGAATTTGGTTTGCGCTGATTATCTTTTTCTTATATTGTGTTATAGATAAGGGCAGGGGCCATTTTGTTTGTTGTTGATGTATACTTGTGAGAGGATACACTGGATGCCTTTTTGCTATGTGCTGGGCACCCAGGTTGCCCCTGTGCCTTTAAGGAAGACTGGGCTACCTCCAGGCCCACCTGCCCTCTATCTATCCATTAGAATGCATGTGCTTCCATTGTGGAGACTCTCATAAATTTACAGAAGTTAGGACTGCAGGTAATACATGGTGCCCTGAAGAGGCCTTGCAGCTTATGCATGCATTTGAAAATGTGTGCTAACTAATCCCCGTTTTTAACGCATACTGTTAGACGGGTTTGATCAGTTGTTAAGCAGACTGGTTGGTGAGTTTAGCTGGGAATTTTTCTGGTTTTGTTTTGCTGCCATCTTAGCCTCTGTTTGATCTCCAGCAGTCCGGGTGCTGCACATGTGATCATTTATGACACCAGCCATTTGCTGGCTTAACAGTTGGGTTGAGTGCACCAGCATCTGTGACAATTATCATTAACGCCATGCCTTAAATTGAATTGTTTTGGGAAAGTCAAATGACTTTCGATGAGTTTCCACTTTAAACTAGGTGCATCAACACAAAAGATAAAATCACAAGGTGAAAATTGCACAAAAAATAGTGCAGAGAATGCAGAGCTTGGAGTTGACCCTCCTCACCCTCCATGAGTAAGCCAGGTTTCCCCACCAGATCTTGAAAGTATCACCATGGTCTCTCCCCAAAAAAAAAAAAGATAAAAAAAAAAAAGAAAAAAATCTATTTTTTGCCCACTAGGGGCACCAGACTCATTGGTGGCTATGGGGGGGGGGGGGGGTTCCACCCGGCAGAGGTGCTGATTGGCAGCCTTCTGGGGTGTAACTGTGGCGCAGAGCACTGCGCTACAACACCCCCCTTTTGTGATGTCCTGGATCATGATTGATCCAGACTCCAGCCTGGACCAATCATGATTCAGGACATCCCTGCTGACCTCGTTGGTGGCGGTGCCGGTGCGTGCATCAGTCACTCACCGTCACCGCCTGGTCACCTTCCCGCCGCCGCAGAAGAGGAGTCTCCAGAGAAGAATCCAGCGCCGCTCACCTTCCCGCCGCCCACGCTGCAGAAAAGAGGAAAGGGCGAGAGGGAGAAGCCGCGGCGCTCACCTTCCCGCCGGTTCCCGCAGCCCACCACCGAACGAAGAAGAGGAGAGGCCGAGAGTGAGAAGCCGCTCACCAGTGGCGGCCGGCCGATAGGGGGCGCAGGGGCGCCACCCCTCCCAAAAAGAAAAAGAAAAAAAAAAGATTAAAAAAAAAAAAAAAATTTTTGCCCACTAGGGGCATCGGACTCATTGGTGGCTATGTGGAGGGGGGGTTTCCACCCGGCAGAGGTGCCGATTGGCGGCCTTCTGGGGCGTAACTGTGGCGCAGAGCACTGCGCTACAACGCCCGCCTTTCGTGATGTCCTGGATCATGATTGGTCCAGACTCCAGCCTGAACCAATCATGATTCAGGACATCCCTGCTGACCTCTTTGGGGGCGGTGTCAGTGCGTGCATCAGTCACTCACCGTCACCGCCTGGTCACCTTCCCGCCGCCGCAGAAGAGGAGTCTCCAGAGAAGAAGCCGGCGCTGCTTACCTTCCCGCTGCCCGCCGCAGAAAAGAGGAGAGGCCGAGAGGGAGAAGCCGCAGCGCTCACCTTCCCGTCAGTTCCCGCCACCCGCCGCCGAACGAATAAGAGGAGAGGCTGAGAGGGAGAAGCCGTTCACCTTCCCGCCGGTTCCCGCAGAACGAAGAGGACGAAGTCGGAGAGGAGAAGCTGCTCACCTTCCCACCGCTGAAGAGGAGAGGAGCAGCCGCCATGGACGTCGCAGGCAGCGTGAGTGTGGAGTCAGTGAGCCAGCCCAGGAGAGCAGGTAAGTGATTGAAGCCGCTGCACCTGTGACATGTGACCTTACCTGTGACCTGCCTTTGACCTGACCTGTGACCTGACCTGTGACCTGCCTGTGACCTGACCTGTGACATACCTGTGACCTGACCTGTGACATGCCCTTACCATGACCTGTGACATGCCCTTACCATGACCTGTGACATGCCTATACCATGCCTATACCATCACCTGTGCCATGCCTGTGTCATGACCTGTGCCATGACCTGTGACATGCCTGTACCATGACCTGTGCCATGACCTGTGCCATGCCCTTACCATCACCTGTGACATGCCTATACCATCACCTGTGACATGCATGTACCATGACCACCATGATCACGATCACCTTCCGTTCCCGCCCACTGGAGAGAGAGAGGACAGGAGAGCGAGAGCCGCGCCCGCGTGACTTGAGGTCGGGACTGAGCTGACTGAGGCGAGGCGACGAAGTCAGATCGGAAGTCCACAGAAGAAGTCGAGTCGGATAGGAAGAAGAAGTCGGAGTCGGATCGGAAGTCCGCAGAAGAAGTCGAGTGTGAGTGAGTGACCGTCCCTACCTCTACCTGAAGGCTGCCTGGTAACGGTAAGTGAATGATGCCTCGGGGGGGGGGGGGGTGGGCGGCCCGCACACTGTCCTGTCAGTCAGTTGTTCTGGTGCTATGAAGGGGACACGCACGCTGATCTCTGCATTGGGGGCACCACGTATGCTGGTCACTACATTGGGGGCATGAACGCTGATCTCTGCATTGGGGGCACCACGTATGCTGGTCCCTACAATGGGGGCACGCACGCTGATCTCTGCATTGGGGGCACCGCGTATGCTGGTCACTACATTGGGGGCACGCACGCTGATCTCTGCATTGGGGGCATCATGTACGCTGGTCACTGCATTGAAAGGGGGCATGTATACTGGTCACTACATTGAAAGGGGGCATGTACGCTGGTCACTGCATTGAAAGGGGGCATGTACGCTGGTCACTGCATTGAAAGCGGGCCTGTACTGTGGGGTTTGTGCTAGGGGGCCTGTACTGTGGGGTTTGTGCTAGGGGGGCTGTACTGTGGGGTTTGTGCTAGGGGGCCTGTACTGTGGAGTTTGTGCTAGGGGGCCTGTACTGTGGGGTTTGTGCTAGGGGGTCTGTACTGTGGGGTTTGTGCTAGGGGGGCCTGTACTGTGGGGTTTGTGCTAGGGGGCCTGTACTGTGGAGTTTGGGCTAGGGGGCCTGTACTGTGGAGTTTGTGCTAGGGGGCCTGTGTTAGGGGGTCTGTACTGTGGGGTTTGTGCTAGGGGGCCTGTACTGTGGGGTTTGTGCTAGGGGGCCTGTACTCTGGGGTTTGTGCTAGGGGGCCTGTACTGGGGGGTTTGTGCTAAGGGGCCTGTCAGGCAATCCCTGTGAGACGTCTGGGGCGTGGCCGTGAACAGGCTTTTCCCAGAAGAATGACTAATGGGCGTGGCGCCAGACAGGCTATTTAAAGGAAGTTCAAACCTGTTTCCTGTGCTGACTGATCTTCAGCTGTTTCCTGTGACCTGATGATACCAGTATGCTTCCCTGTTGCTGACCTGGCTTGTTCTGAACTTGGACTTGGATTAAGCTTCTGCTTCTCTGCTAAACCTGACCCGGCTCCGTCCCTGACTTTGGCTCTGCTTACGATTTGGTACCCTGCTGCACCGCCTGTTGATGACCCTGGCTTTCCTACTACTCTGACTCTGTCTAAAACCTTGTCTCTCAGAACTACCCGAGTGCTTGCCTGGCTATCTGCTGCACCTTGGCTGGTGACGGGATATTCAGAGTTGGTCCTCCACACTGTAATGTACAGGGGACACTGTGATGTAAAGGGGACTGCACTGTGAAGAGGCACTGTAATGATTACAGTGCCCCTAGGCATCATGTCCCCCTTTTAATCTCTGCTTACTGTGCAGATCTCCAGCTCCTTCTGCCCCTGCTGCCTTACATCAGAGTCCGAAAATGTCCCCTTTACATCAGAGTCCGCAAAGAGCCCCCTTACATCAGAGTCTGCACAGAGGCCCCCTTATATCAGAGTCCGCACAGAGGCCCCCTTATATCAGAGTCCGCACAGAGGCCCCCTTACATCAGAGTCCGCACAGAGGCCCCCTTAATCCAGAGTCCGCACAGAGGCCACCTTACATCAGAGTCCACACAGAGCCCCCTTACATCACAGTCCACAGAGCCCCCTTACATCACAGTCCACAGAGACCCCCTTACTTTAAAGTCTGCACAGACCCCCCCTACATCAGAGTCTGGACAGAGCCCCCCTTACATTAGAGTCCACACAAAACCCCCCTTACATCAGGGTCCGCACAGAGCCCCCCCTTACATCAGGGTCCACAAAGAGCCCCCCTCCTTACATTAGAGTCCACACAGAGCCCCCCCTTACATCAGAGTCTGCACAGAGCCCCCCTTACATAAGAGTGCGCACAGAGCCCCCCTTACGTCAGAGTGCACACAGAGCCCCCCCTTACATCAGAGTCCGCACAGAGCCCCCCCTTACATCAGAGTCCACACAGAGCCCCCCCTTACATCAGAGTCCACACAGAGCCCCCCCATTACATTGGAGTCCGCACAGAGCCCCCCTTACATTACAGTCTGCACAGAGCCCCCCCCCTTACATTAGAGTCCGCAAAGAGCCCCCCTTACATTAGAGTCCGCACAGAGCCCCCCTTACATTAGAGTCTGCACAGAGCCCCCCTTCATTGGTTTTATATACTGAGGCAGGAGGGAGTATGAGCTTACTTACCCAAGTATGGAGGCTCAGGCAGAGGGTGTCTGAAGCTTTTCTCCTCTGGGTTTAAACTTCCCTCCCACACATCCCCGGGGGGGGGGGGTGGGTTTGGGCAGACCCAGAAGGAAAAGGGGCAAAAGGAGGAGGAGCAGATGATCTCTCCCTCCTCTTGCGTCCCTGCAGAGAGAAGGAGGGGGAACTGTTAGTGGTGGCTCTGAGGCTAAACTGTGTGAGAGATACACAGCTCAGCCCTGCAGCCGGAGGAGACACAGGCACAGCCGCACAGTGGTAGGTAAGAGGCGGCCTTACCTCCCGCTGTGCGGCATGATCATCAATCGCCCACGGAGCTGGTGCTCCCGGCACACCGGGCAAATGCCCGATCTGCCCGATGGCCAGTCTGGGCCTGGTTTTAATCTACCACATCAGCTGGAGCCCAGCCCTTCTTTAGACAGCACTGCCACTTACAGTTCACTTCAGTCACATGTGCCTGTATGGTGTGTAGATGCAAAGGTCTAGTGTGTCCAGGTTGAGACAGGTTCCTGTGCACACTAGGCTTAAAGTCAATGAAAGGGGACGGGCAGTGGGTGTTGCCAGAGGGGCAGTAGGCTGTAAGGACAGGTCCTCACCGTTGGGTTGGCAGTGTTATATGAAGGACTCTGATGTCTATCGCATAGATGTAAATGTACCCTTGCACTCTGCATTACTTACTAGACCTCCAAACTTTGCACTATTTGTATCTGACCCCTGTAATCGGCAGTACTATCTACTGATCTCTGCACTCTGTGTTAAATACTAAAGACATTGGAACTCTATGTTACTTGCTCCTGACCCCCGTACTCTGCATTACTTACTACTGACCTCTGAGCTCTGCATTATTTACTACTGACATTTGCACTTTGCATTACATAATACTGAACTTTGAACTTATTTACTTGTTCCTGACCCATGCACTCAATGTTAATTACTACTGAACCCTGCACTCAATGTTACTTACTACTGAACCCTGCACTCTGTTTTTCTTACTACCTTACTGTTTGCTCATTTACGTCAGGAGGCAATTGTAAGATGATTTACGACCCTTCAGTCCTAACTCCCCCGTGTAGTGAATTTTCCTTCTGCTGGCCAGGAGATGTAAGAGCATATAGCACTCAAGCTTAATGGAGATACATCTGATTTATTTCATTTCGGCTCACATATTTATGGGCCATTTGAGAGGGAAAAACCAGTCTAAACTAGTGTACAATCCATGGGTCAGTTTAACAATAGAATATATCTACTAAAACAATACATGAAAAGGCTTTTGTTTTCCCTAACACATTGCTGTAAATGTGGGGTGTCGTGTGTCTGAAATTGCGTTTGTGGAAGGGCCGTTCCGTCTCTGCTCAGCTGTCTGATGTGTTAATATGTAAGTAATTGTCAATGTGTTTGTAATCTGTATGCGAAGCCTAACTGTTAATTGTCCAGGATGAATGACTGAGATGTGTTTAATATGTAAACACTTATCAACGTGTCTGTAATCTGTATGCGAAGTCTTACTATTGAGTGTCCAGGATGAATGAGATGTGTTAATGTAATTGCAAGAGACCACATTCCACTGTGAAGTGGGCACTAGCTGAAAATGTATTTCTCTGGTATCATGAAATTTAATATTTCATTAAGGCACATTGATACACTCTTTCACTTACTACTGACCTTTGAAGTCTGCATTACATACTACCGAACTCTGCAGTACATATTACTGACCTCTGAACTCTTCAAACCTTTTCTACTTTTTAGTGGCCCTTACTAAGTTATCACTGTAAAAAAAAAAAATGAGTGTGCTACACCCTGGTTATCTTTGATCACTTCTATGTTCTTTAGGTAAATATCCACCTCTACAGAGTTGCCTAACCCTGGTTTAGCATGTGAAGGGTTCATGGTGAGTGACGGGCAGAGGGACTGAAAGGGTGCTGTGCTGGATACAGAGTTATAGATCAGGGGATTTTGATTAATGGTAGGGATGGGCACAGCCTGTAACATACCAGAAATATAGGAATTAATGGGAGGCCAAGGAGATTCCTGATCCGTGCACTCTGTCCATTACACACACGCCCCTGCAACATACTTTCAATACCTGCACTCTGTATGCAGGCTCATGACTTAAAGTGGAGTTCCGCTTGCTCTTGGTCACCTGAAAAAGAAATGGATAGTTACGATTTTTTTTTGTTTACTTACCTTGTTATTGAAGAAAAATATACTCACCTTTCTTCCACTTCCTCCGCCTGCGGCCGCGGCCCACGCCGTCACTTCCTCTTTGCATTGATTCCTGGGAGCTGAACGTCATCGCTCCCAGGAATCAATGCGCCTGCACCGGCCCCGCTCATCACTTCCGGTGCGGCGCCTCATTCCCTGCTAAACAGCTGTGGAGGGATGACGCGCCCGCACTGGAAGTGACGAGCGGGGCCGGTGCAGGCGCATTCTGGGAGAAGAGGACGCGGAAGAGGACGCAGAAGAGGACGCGCTGGCTTCAGCTGCCCACATCCGAGATGGCAGCGCTGGAGAAGAAATTTTCAAGGTAAGTATTTCTTCTAAAATGTAAGTGCGACCCGGGACAGTACAGAGCCTATCCATTGTGGAATGTATTAGCCCTGACTGTCCCGGGGGTATTTTTAGCTAAATTTCACCCCCGTGGCCGGAACTCCGCTTTAAGCATCTCCGGCTGTTAGCTCAGTTTTGCCACACACAATTTGTTGCAGCGTAGTCACCTCATTGTTCTCCTCTGAGTGACTAAGGTGAAGGCCTTGCCAAGTAGGCTGTACCAGGCCCCATGATTTCTAATGGCGGCCTTGCCTGCAGCAATAATCCTCCATCATTTAGTAGCAATATTGATACTGCCACTTAACAAATTACTTCCAGCTGCAGTAGCAGGACAAATCTGGCTATTTGGTTTACCCATTAAAACTCATAGTTGACCTGAACCCAGAGCTCATCCATAATTGGGGAACAAGTGCTCTTCCTACCTTGCCACAGTACAATGCTTGATACATGAGTGGACATTTGTCATTTCTAAGCACTGTCACATATGGGGTATCTTTGACGAAAAGTCTTTGCTCAGGATCTTAGTGGGGACAGAAGTTGAGAACAGGGCAAGTGGTCAGTGGTGCTTCTTGTAAGTTATTATACTAAACTCTAAAAAGCAAAACTTGTAGGCAGGCAGGGTATTTATTACGGAAGAAACATACCTATACATCTTTGATATACAATTTAAAAGAAACTTTTTGAAAGTATTAAAATAAAATGTCTGCAATAAAACAAATGTCCCTGCCTGTTTTCAGCTTTCTCCTGAATATACACTGAGCTGCACATGCGCATATGTTACATTATCCTGCGCCCACCAATCCAAATGCTTAAAGATCCGAGATGAGCACCTGTGGGCATCGGACTGTTGAAGTGGAGGTAAAAAATTGCGTAGTTTAGTTACCATAGAACACATACTATCAGTATAGTGTTTTTTGGTTGGAGAAAGTTTTGTTTTATATATAGCCTGCACACAAACTTTAACTGAGGTCTCATGATCTTCAGACAATCTCAAAATAGAAACTCAAAAACAGGATATTATACAGTATATTAAATGAATAGCCTTCTCTAGGTAAAATAATACTAACAATAACCCTTTTTACAAAGCTGTAACAATTTTTAAATAATTGTGATATGTTAGTTTCTCAGCCTCAACTGATTAATTATTAACTATTAGCTCTAAGCACTAAACGTACTATAAAAGATTTTGTAGTCTGGAGTTATTTGTACGCATATGGAATAGATATGGGAAACAAACCAGATAAAGCTACGTTCATTTTTCCACTCAAGGTGCTTTCTTTTTTTAGATCAAAACATTTGAAAACACACACAATACGACACAGGAAAGCATTTTTGTTTGGGCAGCCCCATGGGGTTTCATTGTTTTATTTTGCATTTGTTTTCTGTACACGTCAAGAGACACAGAGAACAACAGTGGAGGTTTAATACTCTAACATCCCCTGTATTTAACATGTTTTTTTCCCTTTAACCAGTTGCCGATCAACCACTGCAGTTTAACTCAGGTGGCTTGGCCGAGCGAACCAACGTAACTGTATGTCGGTCGCTTGCGGGGGTAGGGGGCGCGCGGGGGTAGGGGGCGCACGTGCCCGCCGTCCCCGCAATGTGCTGATTCGGTTCAGAACCGATCAGTCATCAGGTCCAAGCCAGTAATTTTTGCCCTGGACCTGGTGATTGGTACTGACCAATTGCAGAATGTCCTTTGCCTGTGTAATGTAAACACAGGTACAGGAAATGATGTAATCTCCTCTCCTGGAGCCCGTTTCGGTTCCAGCGTGAGAGGAGAGAACATCAGATAGTGAGTACACAAGCACTACACTGACACCAGTACACATAGGCACATTTGTCACCCCCTGATCACCCCCCAGTTAACACTTTAACTCCCTGTCATAGTGTCACTATATACAGTATACAGATAATTTACTGATCACTGCATTAGTATCACTTGTGACACAAGTTAATGTGAGAGGCAGTCAGTGGTAGTTCCAGATAGGTTTGAGGTACCCACCATATATCCCCTAATAAAAATGTAACCCCCTAATTACCCCAGTTAACACCTTCATTGCCCTGTCACAGTGTCACTATTATAATGTACAGATCTTTTTTCTGATCACTGTTTTAGTGTCACAGGTGACATCAGTTAGCGTTAACGTTAGTTAGCGTCAATTCAGGACAGCGTCAGATTGCCAGCCGCATATTTAGTAATACATTTTAAATCTTTGACATACACAAACACACTAAACACCTCCAATACTAGTATAGTGTCTGAACGGATCAATATCTTTGATCAGATCAGAACTATACTAGCATCCCCAACAGTTTAGTATAGTGTTCCCAAAGGCAGCATTAGCAGGATCAGTCCCGACATCTTCCAGCACCTGCGTTTAGCCCCTCCGTCCAGCCCCCAAGAAGTGCAGTATCAGCAGATTACTGTCACATCTAATACACAGCACACTAAACCGCAGTGTTAGCAGAGTCAGGCCTGATCTCTGCTAGCACTAGCAGTTAAAGAGGTTGTAAACCCATTTTTTTTTCTTTTTGACCCTGCAAGAGAAACACATAATGAGCTAGTATGCATCGCATACTAGCTCATTATGAAATACTTACCTTAGAACGAACCCCCGCCGTGCCGCCCACTTAGCTGGATGACGGGCGACATGTCGCCCGTCTTCCGGGATCGCGGCATCCGGCCATCTGATTGGCCGGAGCCGCGGTGAAGTCACTCCCGCGCACGCGCGCGGGAGCTGACAGTCACGGCACGGGGCTCTGAAGAAACGGCACTAGCGGCCGTTCCTTCAGAGGGCATGGACCAGTGATGTCACTGGATGCATCTAAGGTAAATATCTCCTAAACGGTACATGTTCAGGAGATATTTACAGTACCTATAGGTAAGCCTTATTATAGGCTTACCTATAGGTACAAGTGTCAGAGGAGGGTTTACTTCCTCTTTAAATGTTTTGGTAGCGGTTCAAACAGTCCTTGACAACCAGGTGCTTTTTTTTACCTGTGAGTCACATTAGGTACCTATAAATGTATTGGCCAAAATGTCCAAACAGAGGCACACTAGTGAAGAGGCCTACACGATACTGAGCATGACAGATGAGAACAACAGGGAAGCCTCACTGTCAGAATCAGACTCAGTATTTGAACCTGTAGAGAGCAGCGGCACCTTGACAGATAGCTCTGATGACGGAGTAGTGGTCCCTTCTAAGGTCAGGCTACCCGGCCCTTTTCTTCTGTTGCTGAGGTGCAACAATCACAGTGTTCTCGTATGCAGCAGAGTGCCGGTACTAGTGCCGCTCAACCTTCTGGTGAACTGGCAAGCACCAGCGGTCTAGTACATCCTGGTTGTAGTCAAACCAGCACTGCAGTAATTCTTGGTGATGTGGCGAGTCCCATAAGTGCAGTTCAAGCTGGTGCGGTGGCTAGCACAAGTAGTGTCCCGCAACCACCAAGAATTTGAAGACAGGCCCGTAGAGCCCATAGTGTCCTTCCTGATGCGCTTGCAAATTCTGATTGGGAGCCCACAGATTCTGCAGCGCCCATACTTCCCCCCATTCACTGGCCAACCCCGGAATTTAGGTAGAAACAGATCTTTTTACTCCCTTTGATTTTTTTTTAGCTGTTTTTCACGGAAGATCTGTACAGATCTATTGTGGACCAAAGAGATGTATATGTCGATCAATTTATCGCCGCAAATCCAAATTTGACCCTTGCAAGAGAATTTGCATGAAAACGTATCACTGTTTCAGAATTTAAAACCTTTCGGGGCCTATCCCTCATCATGGGCATTACTAAAAAGAATGAGTTAATCTTACGTCCGTGTTCTCTGCTGCTATGGCCAGGACTAGATATGAGTAAATCTTGCGGTTCATGCATTTCAATGACAATGAACTCTGTTGGCCTCGGGGTGACCCTGGATATGACCGGCTCCACAAAATTCGGCCCCTCATAAATCACTTCAACCAAAATTTTGCAGCCTTTTTAGCCCCAACAAGCTGTCTACATTGATAAGTCCCTGATTACATTTTCTGGCTGCTTTGGTTTCAAACGGCTTCTTGCCAGCAAGCGTGCCAGATATGGGGTCAAGGTGTATAAGCTCTGTGACAGGGCAACAGGCTATACATGTAGTTTCCGGATTTACGAGGTAAAAGATAGCAACTGCCCAGACTTCATAGGGAGCAGCGGCAAGATAGTTTGGGACTTGGTGTCACCCTTATTCAGAAAGGGGTACCATTTATACGTGGGCAATTATTACACAAGCGTACCACTTTTTAGTCACTTTTTTGATACTGGAATTGGCGCTTGTAGGGACCTAATCGCCGGGGCTTCCCCCAACGGCTTGTAGATTCCCAAATTAGACGGGGGGAGAGAGCCTGCTTGAAGTGTAATAAATTGCTTGCAGTGAGGTGGAGGGACACACAGAATGTTTTCATTCTGTCCTCCATTCATGCAGATATGACAGTCCAAATTGCAACAGCGACTGGTGTTTGTTGTTGAAAAGCCCCTCTGTTTTATAAATACAACCTTAACATGCGAGGGATGGACTTCAATGACCAGATGATCGTGCCGTACCTAATTGCCCGTAAAAGGCAAGACGCTGGTACAAGAAAGTGTCTGTATACTTATTCCAATTGATTCTGCTGAACATTATGTGCTATACAAAGCGTCAGGAAGAATTTAATCTTTCCAAAAATTCCAGGAAGAGATCATCACAGCCCTTCTGTATCCAGAAGGTGCTGTGGCCCAAATTCACAATCCAGATGCAGTGAGCCGGCTGCATGAGAGGCATTTTCTGGATGTCCTTCCTGGTACCTCTACCCAAAGAGCACCCCAAAGAAGATGTCCTGTGTGTAGAAAACGTGGATATAGGAGTGAAACCCGCTTTTTTTGTCCCTCCTGTCCTGGTCAACCTGGTCTCTGCATCGGGGACTATTTCCGTCGCTACCACACGCTAGTAGAGTATTAGTATAGGGTACAGCAAAGATCTCGAAAGATGTTAGATAGCTATCACCTTTTGAGAGACCCTAGCCTGAAACTTTTAAAAAGTTTTTTTCAGCTACACAAAAAGTGTAAAAAAAAGTTACAAAAAAAAAAATTTTTAAAGTAAAAAAGCCAAAAATAGTTGTCATTTTATTGAGTTAATTTTCTGTTCTTACTGTTTTACTGTACTTTATAATATACTGCTATACTGTGATGTTTTATTGTTACTGTTTTTCATTGTTAACCATAGTTTGCTTACCTGGCCTCCCAAATGCACCATATCACACACTCCATGCACTCCTCCACTAATGAAAGAGGGATCGATCCCTCTGTTAACCACTTAAGCCCCGGAGGATTTGGCTGCTCAAAGACCAGAGCCTATTTTGCGATTCGGCACTGTGTGAATTTAACGGACAATTGCGCGGTCGTGCGACGCTGTACCCAAATGAAATTGATGTCCTTTTTTTCCCACAAACAGAGCTTTCTTTTGGTGTTATTTGATCACCTGTGCAATTTTTACTTTTTGCGCTATAAACAAAATAAGAGCGAAAATTTTGAAAAAATAACAATATTTTTTTATATGAAATTCCCCCCAAAAAAATGTAAAAATCAAAATTTTTTAACATTTTAGGCCAATTTGTTTTCTGCTACATATTTTTGGTAAAAAAATCACAATAAGCGTATTTTGATTGGTTAATGCAAAAGTTATTGCGTCTACTAACTACGGGAAAGATTTTTGTCATTTTTATTTATTTTTTTTTTAACGAGTAATGGTGGCGATCTGCGATTTTTTTTGTGGGACTGCGAAATTGCGGCGGACAGATCGGACCCCTGACTGACAATTTTGACACTTTTGGGGTTACCAGTGACATTACTACAGTAATCAGTGCTGTACATATGCACTGTTACTGTAAAAATGACACTGGCAGGGAAGGGGTTAGTTTTATTAGTGATCAAGGGGTTAAGTGTGTCCCTAGGGGCGTGTTTCGAACTGTAAAGGGGTGTGGCTTTTGATGTAACCACAGAGACATACGATCCTACATAGCAGGATCGTATGATCTCTACTGTTACACCAGGGAGAATGATAGGCGGCTTTGTTTACATCAGCCGCCTGCCTTTCTCCCTCTCCACCGGGAGATCGTGAGTGACTGGTGGACATCGGGTCCGCTGGTCACACGCGCGGTGATGCAGGGGAATGAGCGGGGGTGGGAGCGCGCCACCGGCAGCGCGCGCTCGCCCCCTGCAGGCTCCTGGGCGAGCGACGTAGTACTGCGTCACTTTGCCCAGGAGGGGCTGACTGCCGCAGTAAATATATTGTGGGCGGTCGGCAAGTGGTTAAAGTAATTACCCACACAGTGGGTAATGTGGCATGTGGTCTGGAGGGGCTTAAGTTTTGCAAATCCAACAAACTATACCCCACTTATGCCTTAATGCAGATGTAGCACCCTACAAGGTAGGTGCTAGGTAAAGTATAGTGGGCTTTGTCTGCTTATCAGCAGGGCCATGATTTTCAGCTGGGCTGTCATGTCTCTCAGGTGTGGCTGTTGAGATTGGGGAGTCTCCCTACTGTGCTCCATGAGAGGGCTCTCACTGGGCAGTGGAGGAAACCCAGCCAATGGCACACCCAGGCCTTTATCTACCCCCGAAAGGCAGATTCTGCCACACAGCATTCTGGGAGTGGGTATAAGTTTGAGGGGAGCACATGCCGCAGTGTCTTTGGCGGGAAGCAGAGTCCCAGGAAGGAGAGTGCGGCTGTCTCTCCTCCTGTCAAAGGAATCGGGTGTCCCAGGTGGCTGGCCTAGTGAGAGGGGACATAAGGCTGAGCTGCAGAGAGGATCCGCTGCAGAGGAGCAGCGGAGCTGAGAGGGGTCCAGTTTCAGGAAAGCTTTCCCAGTTTGTGAGTACTGCAAACTGCCCTTGGGGGGTCTGCCTAGAGAGAGGGGACCACTCCTGTGAATGTCAGAGGGATTAAGGAGCAAGCTAGCTGGTGCTGGAGCAAGTGTAAAGGGGTGCCAGTGTTGACCCTGAAGAGCAAAGGGGGTGCCAGTGTGTGGACCCTGAAGCATAGAAGGGGTGCCTAGTGAGAGGACCCTGAAGTGTAGAGGGGGTGCCTAGTGAGAGGACCCTGAAGTACAGAGGGGGCGCCAGCGGTTGGGCCCTGAAGTGTTAAAGTGTACAGCATGCAGTGTACAGTGTTGAGAGTTGCAGCAGCAGAAGCAGTATACAGAGGCTACCTCAGTCAGGAAGGACTGGAGGGAGCAGTGTTTGGGATTTTTGAGCTGACCAGAGTGTTAGGAGTCAGTTCTCAGTACAGTCTGGGACTTTTGAGCTAACCAGAGTGTCAGAAGTCAAGTTCAAGTACAGTATGGCAAGTCAGTGTTTTTCAAGCGCCAGCAAGCGTTGGTTGGCATCCAGCTGGCGTCAAGACAGTGTTGAAAGGCATTTGTACCTAGTTGAGCCAGAGGAGTATCCCACTCATTCCCTTCTCCCATCCCCAATATCATATAAACAAAACAAACCAAAGATGCCAGATTGGTCCTTGAATCAAATCTCACACTTGGGTATTCAGCTTAAATGGGCTGAAGGTGTCACCGGTAACCATGGCAGACCCACATCAGTCCCAATGCCTGGAAATCCTGCTACACAAAAAAACTTGAAATAAGGTTAGGCAGTTGCAACATATAATGGGCTTTACTAGATTTAGTCCCATCTGGAACAATGAATACTATCCGGAGTTGTATAGGATGGATGGTGGTGCGAGATGGTCCTCCTATGGGATCACTCACCTACACCAGATTCTCCATAATGGTAGGCTGTGCTCCTTCCCGTAATTACAAGAGAGGTATAATTTCCCTGCCTCGATGTTCTTCTTTTACATGCAGCTATCCCATGTGGTGAAAATGCAAGGTGGGTCCGATTTGTGGGTACAATCGCCCGCTCAGATATTCAATTACATGTACAAGGTTGATTCATACAGAGGTTTCATCTCCCAATGTTACTTAATGCTATTAAACAATTTCATAAAGGAGCACCCCATTTATGTAGTATCCAAATGGGAAGGGGATGCAGGTTCTTTGGAGGAAGAGCAGTGGGAGGAGGCTCTCCTGGCAGTCAAGCAATGCTGCCAAAATGTGGCACAGTGTCTGTCACAGTTATATTTACTCCTACGGGTCCACTACACCCCAGTGAGGTTATTCCGTATGGGAAGAAAGGAATCCCCTACATGCTCCAGATGTAATAGAGACTGGGTAGACTTTATTCACACTATGTGGCGCTGCCCAAAGCTGCATAGATATTGGAGGGAGGTCACTGCCACCATTGCCAATGTCTTTCAAGTACATATACCTGAGGATCCAATAATCTGTGTGCTGGGAATCCTGAGTTACCTACGGATAGAGGATGCACCAAGGCAGGCCATAGCGAGGGCATTATTTCAAGCCCGGAAGGTAATACTTCGCCATTGGATCCCTGCAGACTCCCCTACCTCGAAGGAATGGTTAGTTCAAATGCGGGATACCCAAATGCGGGATACCCTCCAATTAGAAAAATATATTTTTCAGAACAGAGGCTGCTATGAAAAATTCAATAAACAATGGGCACCTTGGTTAGACACACCTGGTCTTGCACCAGTGGACTTAACTATAGACCGGCTGGTCATTGGTAGAGGGTAATTATGAATTGGTTTTAGAGGTTACCCTTGAGTAATGGGGTGTGGGGTTATGGGCATAATTATGCAAGGCGTGTATCTGTTAATGGTTATGATTTTTTATGCTTTTTTTTTTTTTTATAAACACTTTATTGAAAGTTTTATAAGCATACAAGTAAGGTTACAAAAAGTGTACAAAAATCCAAGACCAAGTGGTAACAAACAACCTTAGTTAGGACAATAACAGGTACCGAATGACATGTAATATATGGCTAGTAAACAGGTGAAGGTCAGTTGGGGAAAACACAAAAGCAAACAGCGAGAAGAGACCCAGGAATAGGGCAAGTGGTGCATGGAAAGCAGCGCTCGAGTACCAGTAAGTAACTGAACTGAATGCTATAGTTCTCCCATTAGAAAAGTGAACCCCCTCGGCCAGGTCACGGTCGAGAAGCGGATCCTGCAAATGAAACCAGGGGGGCCCCCCAGGCACACGATCGGGGGGTCGGCCACCCCCAAGGGGAGCACACTGTGCCCAAGACCCCCGAGCATGCACCAGAGAAGGTTGGATGAGGACCAGATTAGGGGCACAATGAGCGGGGAGGGGGGGTTATGCCGATAATTAAGCCGGGGAGAGCTGGTGATTTTTTATGCTTTTAAATCCATATGTTGTATTGTATTTTGACTGAGCTTGAGACTGTACTGCTGGCACAATTTTTCAATTGTTCATTCAATAAAATTTTATTTGAGCAAAAAAAAAAAGCATAGTTTGCTTTGCAGATACCGGCATTCTACTGTTTTAGTGTACTGTATGCTATTATAATGTAATGTTTTATTGTTGCTGTGTTTTTCACTGTTAACCATAGTTTTCCATAGTTTTCTTTGCAGATACCACCATTCTACTGTTTTACTGCACTGTATACTATTATATTGTAATGCTTTATTGTTACTGTGACCAATTTTTGGAAAGTAGACACCCCAAGCTATTTCCTGAGAGGTCCATGGAATATTTTATGTTTTGTCACAAGTTTTGGTAAAATGGCAGTTTTTATCTTTTTTTTTTTTTTTTATTACACAAAGTTGTCACTTAATGATATATTGCTCACACATGCTATGGGTATATGTGAAATTACACCCCACAATACATTCTGCTGCTTCTTCTTAGTATGGGGTTACCACATGTGTGAGACTTTTTGGCAGTCTAACCGTGTACCGGACCCTGAAAACCAATCACTGCCTTCAGGCTTTCTAAGGGCGTAAATTGTTGATTTCACTCCTCACTACTTATCACAGTTTCGGAGGCCATTTAAAATGGGCATGTTTCCACAAGAGCCATGTAATTCCTTACCCCTTTCCACATTTCTACACCCCCCCTCCCCTAATGCCTCCATACCCCCTGCACATCTCTGTACCTCCCAATTAACCCCTGTGCCCCTAGCACACTTCTGTACCCCCCAGCACACTTCTTTATCATTTTGCACATCACTGCACCTCTTACGCACACCTTTGCACCTCCCAGCATCCTCTGTACCCCCCATCCCCCCAGTACACTTCTGCACCTCCTAGAATCCTCTTGTAATGTTCTGGTACCTTTGGTACCCTAAATTACACTTTCCACAAGTGTATGCGCCCTACCATTTACTTTTGGAAAGGTGCGCATACACCTTTAAGACTGGAGCTGTCATCACTCAGCGCCGGACTAGATGGCTATTTAAGGCGTCGGCTCTCACTCACATGTGTTCGTTCAAACACCCTTATCTGGATGCTAACCTTGCTTGAAGCTTCCATGCTTGCAAGCTTACTTCGCTGACGGAACCTCGCTGCGCTGATCCCTGTATCCCGCTACTGGATCATCCGCCTCTCCTGAACCACCCTTCGGCTGTATCGCTAATAGTGCTAAGTACCCCGCAGGGGAATTCTCTATAAACTTATACTAAGCTTACACTATCTAGCTCTGCATAGTAGAGACTGTTTATCACATCTGCATAAACTAGATTGCTAGCTCTTGAGACTACTGCTACTTTTCTGCACTGGGTTGATCTCTTTTGTATGTCCACCTGCTATTCTATCATCTGCTATCATACAACATTGTTAAACCTTCCTGCATCCATCTGCTACTGTCTCACCTTCAAGTGTCTATCACCTACCACCTCCACTCAACCTATCCCTCAAACCTTCATCATTGTGTTACCACATATATAAAGTCACTCTAGGAACCAGCTTGCTAATTGTGTGTATATACTGGCTGAAATAAGACCTTCCACACATGATGAGTCATAGAGGTTGGGAATGGTATCTCAGCATATCTCTTACATGACAACTGACGTGGAACTATTTCTGCAGCTGAAAATCCACACCATATAAGAAACGCAGGAGCGTTACACCTCTTTATCCCACAGCATGCCTCCATACACCCATCAAGCCCTTGTAAGCCTTGGCACCCTGTACTTTGTGACCTCCCCCAACACACACACACATATACACATATATTTACACAACATATGCACACACATACACAGATTTACAGTATATACACATATATATGCACACACACATATACACACACACACACACACACACACACACTGCATGCACACACATACACATATACACACGCACACTGTACTTCTGGTACATACAGATCAGCCCATGGCAACTTACCTGCACATTTATCAGCAGGTCTGTCATGCCCACAGCATTTCCCTCTGCAACCCTGACTGTCAGATTACTATGCAGCGGAGGGGGCGATTCGCAGCTCTGTGGTCCCTGCGGGATCTCCCTCCAGCTAGCAATTCACTTCCCTGTAAATAGTGGAGAGTGCAGAGGAGTTTTGTGCTATCTTGGCATTTCATCGCCTCCAAAACTGTGATAGCAGTAAAATGAAAAATTTACGCCCTTCAGGTTTTCGGGGTCCTGTACGCAGCTAGACTGCCAAATAGTTTCACACATGGGGTATCCCCGTACTCAGGAGAAGCAGCAGAATGTATTTTGGGGTGTCATTTCACATATACCCACGGCATGTGTGAGCAATATATCATTTAAATGACAACAAAAAAATAAAAATGTGTAATTTTCCCAAAACTTGTGGCAAAATATAAAATATTACATGGACTCACCATGCCTCTCAGCAAATAGCTTAGGGTGTCTACTTTCCAAAAAGGGTTATTGGGGGGCGGGGGGCTGGGGGGGGGGGGGTTTGTGCTATATTGGCATTTCATGGCCTCCGAAACTGTGATAGGTAGTGAGGAGTGAAATCGACAATTTGCGCCCTTAGAAAGCCTGAAGGCGGGAATTGGTTTTCGGGGTCCTGCACATGATTACACTGCCCAAAAATCTCACACATGTGGTATTCCTGTACTCAGGAGAAGCAGCAGAATGTATTTGGGGTGTAATTCCACATATACCCATGGCATGCATGAGCAATGTATCATTTCAATGACAACTTTGTGTAAAAAAAAAAAAGAAAAAATTTATAGTCATTTTTTAAACACCTGTGACAAAAAATGTCATATCCAATGGACTCAACATGCCTCTCATGAAATTTCTTGGGGTTTCTACTTTCCAAAAAAGGATAATTTTTGGGGGAGGGGGGTTGTTGTGCTGCCCTGCTATAAAGGAGATAGGCAGTCAGAAAGTAAAAGCTGCGTAAATTCCAGTATTTAAACCATAGTTTGTAGACGTTATAACTTTTGCGCAAACCAATAAATGTACACTTATTGAGATTTTTTTTATTAAAGAGATGAAGCTAAATACATTTTGGCCTAAATGTATGACAAAAATTTAGTTTATTGGATATTTTTTATAAGAAAAAGTAGAAAATTAATTTTTTTTCTCAAAATGTTTGGTCTTTTTTTGTTTATATCTCAAAATATAAACACTGCAGATGTGATCAAATACCAGCAAAAGAAAGCTATATTTGTGGGAAAAAAAGGACATACATTTTGTTTGGGTACAGCATTGCATGACCGCGCAATTACCAGTTAAAGTCACACAGTGCCAAATTGCAAAAAATGGCCTGGTCATTAAGCGGGTAAAACCTTCCGGTCCTTAAGTGGTTAATGTGTGTCATAAAACTTAAAGTGATTGTAAATCTCAGACATGAAATATGAACAAAGTCTATCCCTCTATAGTGTGTACTTGTCTCAATCCAGAGCACTAAGCCCCTGTTCACACCAGAGCAACTTCTCATGCGATTTGATAGGTCAAGTTGCATGACAAGTCGCACCCTTCTGTCAGCAATGGCACTGTTCAAACCAGTTCAATGCCAACTTTGCGGTGCCACATCCATTTGAAAAAGTAGTTCCTGAACTACTTTTGGCGATTTCAGGTGCAACTTGGATAAATACAGTATCTGTGCATGAAGCTGCACAGACGTCTTCCAAGTCGCATCTGAAGTTGCACTGACATGTGGCTTTACAATCGTACAATTTCAGATGAAGTCCCATGATTCTAAAGCTGCATTCAATGTGAGCAAGAGGAATAAGTGTCATTTCTGTCTGTTGCCTTGTTCCTCTGCTATCAGCATAAATCCCTTTTGCCATGTTTTGCAGACATCAAGACAATAAAGGTAACAGGAGAGGGAGCTCCAGCTGATTGATATCCTCAGCTTTGTTCCTGTGTGCTGTGTGAAGGGGGGTGTCCCTTTGCGTCAATCAGCTGTCAGAGCTCTCTTTAGAGAGCTCTGCAGAGTGTAACTTCAGCTCCCCACTCCCTTTTTTTTCTGACAGCTCAGACATCATTATAGGATTTTGGTCTTTGAACAGATTTAGAGAACAGAATACTACAGATAAACAGGTACAAGTAGGGTTTGTTTCACCTCTGTGTATCACCTGAAGCCAGTCACTTCACTGGGTAAATGTAAGGGTTTAAATCCACTTGAAGGCTTGGTTCACATATATGCGATTTAGATGCATTTTAATCTGCAACTGATTCGCATAACATGTGAATCAAACCGGCTTTCAATGGAGCCGGTTCACACATGTCCAAGGTGGCGGCTGCCCGTTTCTAAAAAGGGTCCTGTGCAATTTTGGGTTCGGTTTAGGTGCGAACTCAAGTAAATATTCACACCTGGATCGCAACCTGAACCGATGAACAAAACTGCACCAGACTCCGGACTGCAAACCGCAGCCGTACATGTGTGAACCCAGCCTAAAGCACATTTGTCTATTGTGAAGATTAATAGAAAGTGTAATACTGCAGTCAGACCACAAGATGTCCTGAAAAGGCAAATAATTGCATGGAAACATATTTGTTCCAGAGTACTAGATAGTGTGTGTGATATGTGTTATTTGATGGTTATCAAACCAATGCTTTTTACTGTTTTTTGGGGTTTTTTCTTTTAAGTTGATAACAAAGAAGTAGATTTTTTTGGGCTGATCTATAATTTTGATAAAACTGTATATAGGTAATTGAAATAAAGTTTCCCTTTCTTTGTCTTTCTGCCTTTTTTCCTTTTTTGATGCCAAAAATAAAATTTTTTATTTGTATACCCTTATTATGAGTGTAAAGATCTTCAGTCTCACTCTCCGCTGACTTTCACAGTCAGCATTGACTGAATGCAAATATAAAACAGCTGCGCAGTGTTAAAGTATAGGCTCTTGGGGATGATTTATAAAGAATTAGTGATTTATAAAGTATAGCAATTCTTCCAGTGATAGTGTTTTTACATTTGAATTAGGCAGGGGGGAAAACATGACATACTGTAGGTTTTATCCTGTGCTGTTTGAATGTAAACCATTGATTTATAATGGAAAAAACTGAATTTGGCTGCTAGATGAGGCTAAGGGAGTAATTCACTAAGCTAAAAGAATTGCACTGCTCCAGTTCTATTTTTTCTCGCAGCAGAATATTAATTAACATAATATGCGTTCCTCAGACATGTGATCGAGGGCGAATACATATGCGCAAAATGTAAGCACGTTGTTTCCCTGGAAGCTCAGGTCCTGAATCTAGGGAAGCAGCTGGCAACACTGAGACGAATGTCCATACCGGAGGAGAGCCAGAATTGTACCAGTCAGGTGCAGACAGGGGTCTGCACAGAGGTGGGCGGAGTATCAGAGGTGCAGGCATCAGAGCAGAGTAGAGGGGTGACAGTTAGGAGGGGTAGAAGGGGACAAGGCAAGGAGGCTGATCCTGGGCTGGAACACCCCAATAGATACGCCCCGTTGTGTGATGTTGGGGAAACCAGTCAGGGACCAGCATTGCTGGAGCAGAGTGATGCCCCTAGCTGCCAGGGGAAGAACTCCTCCAGTGAGGCCGGGAGAAAGGGAAAGGAAAGACAGGTGCTGGTGGTAGGGGACTCAATTATTAGAAGGACAGACAGTGTAATCTGTGACAAAGACCGTGTGTGCCGAACAGTCTGTTGTTTGCCGGGCGCTCGGGTTCGGCACATCGCGGATCGGGTGGACAGATTACTGGGTGGGGCTGGGGAAGACCCAGCTGTCATGGTACACGTGGGTACCAATGACATAGGCAGAGGAAGACGGAGAGTCCTAAACGATTTCAGGGACTTAGGGGCTAAGTTGAGGACTAGGACCTCCAAGGTAGTATTTTCCGAAATACTACCTGTACCTCGAGCCACACCAGAGAGGCAGCGGGAGATTAGGGAAGTTAACGAGTGGCTGAGGAGCTGGTGTAGTAAGGAGGGTTTCGGGTTCCTGGAGAACTGGGCCGACTTCTCAGTCGGTCACCGGCTCTTTGGTAGGGACGGATTGCACCCAAATGGGGTGGGTGCAGCCGTACTGGGTGAGAGGATGGCCAAAAAGTTAGAGGGGCTTTTAAACTAGGGAATGGGGGGGAGGGTACAGATGTAGAATTAGCCAGTGGAAAGCAAGTCTCAGAGGGCAGAAATGGGGGCATTAGCGGTAGGGTGTTCGGAGCTCCTAAACCCAGGGTGGGTACGGGGAAAAATCAAGAGAGCAGCCTAAAAACATCAAATGAGGATAAATGTAACCGATCAAAATTACGAGGTTTGTATACCAATGCCAGAAGCCTGGCCAACAAGATGGGAGAACTGGAGCTGCTGATGTTTGAGGGCGACTTAGATTTTGTGGGGATAACTGAGACTTGGTTTGACAGCTCTCATGACTGGATGGCGACCATTCAGGGGTATTCCCTTTATCGCAGGGATAGAGAGGGTAAAAAAGGGGGAGGGGTATGTCTGTATATTAAGAACAGTATACAGGTAAATATGAGGGATGATATTAATAATGGAGCTAAGGACGAGGCAGAATCCCTATGGGTAGAGCTTCAAAGGGAAGGCACGGTGGGGAAGGTAATTTTGGGCGTATGCTATAGACCCCCCAACCAGAGGGAGGAGGGTGAGGCGGACCTCATGTTACAGATAGGATTGGCAGCAAGGATGGGAAATGTCATTATAATGGGGGACTTTAATTATCCGGATATAGACTGGGCAGAAGGAACCGCACACTCAGCCAAGGCTCGGCAGTTCCTAAATGTTTTGCAGGACAATTTCATGGGTCAGATGGTGAATGCACCGACAAGAAACAATGCGGTACTTGACCTACTGATTACCAACAATACAGACCTGCTCACGGATATAGAAATACGGGATAACTTAGGGAGCAGTGACCATAGGTCAATAAGTTTCAGTATTAATTGCAGTAATAGGAAACACAAGGGTAATATAAGGACACTGAATTTCAAAAGAGCCAATTTCCCTAAACTGCGCTCGCTGCTAGAAAATATCAAATGGGATAGAACCCTGGGAACAAAGAACACGGAGGAAAAATGGGAGTGCTTCAAGAGCATACTTAACAAGGGGGTGGGCCAGTGCATTCCACAGGGAAATAAATTTAAAAGAGCAAAACTAAACCCTGGGTGGCTAAACTCCAACATAAAAATGTATATTTGAGCTAAAGAAAAGGCCTTCAAAAAATACAAGACTGAGGGGTCATTGGCAGCATTTAAGCATTATAAAGAGTGTAATAAGAAATGTAAAGACGAAATCAGGGCGGCTAAAATAGAACACGAGAGACATATAGCGGATGAAGGTAAAAAGAACCCCAAGAAATTCTTTAAGTATATAAACAGTAAGAAAGTGAGGTCAGAACACATTGGCCCCATAAAAGATGATAAAGGAAAAATGGCCACTGAGGACAGAGAAAAGGCGGAAGTGTTAAATAATTTATTTTCTTCAGTCTTCACAAAGGAATCGGGGGGCTACACGAACCTTGCTTTTAAGGCCGAACTAAATAATACACCTCAGGAAGTGCCGCCATGGCTAACAGAGGATAGACTTAGAGCTAAACTAGAGAAACTTAACATAAATAAATCCCCGGGACCGGATGGTTGCACCCGAGGGTTCTTAATGAGCTCAGCCAGGCGATTGCCAGACCATTATTCTTGATCTTTAAGGATAGTTTACAGACGGGTATGGTGCCAGCTGATTGGAAAAAAGCCAACGTGGTACCAATATTTAAAAAGGGGCCGAGATATATCCCGGGTAACTATAGGCCGGTCAGCCTAACATCAGTAGTCTGCAAAATTTTGGAGGGGATGTTAAGGGACCACATACAAGACTTTAGTAATAAAACGGTATTATAAGTAGAAATCAGCATGGATTCATGAAAAATCGTTCGTGCCAAACCAATCTATTAACCTTCTACGATGAAGTGAGCTGCCACCTAGATAAAGGTAAGCCTGTGGATGTGGTGTATCTGGACTTTGCAAAGGCCTTTGACACCGTTCCCCACAAACGCTTACTATACAAACTAAGGAAGGTAGGTATGGACCATAAGGTGAGTACCTGGATAGAGAACTGCCTCCAGGGGAGAGTACAGAGGGTGGTGATTAATGGGGAGTACTCGGATTGGGCGGGTGTGGAAAGTGGGGTCCCCCAGGGTTCTGTCCTGGGACCAATCCTGTTTAATTTATTCATAAATGATCTGGAGGAGGGGATATCGAGTACAATCTCAGTATTTGCCGATGATACTAAATTAGGCATGCCAATATCTTCTATGCAGGATGTGGAAACCTTGCAAGCGGACCTGAACAAAATAACGGGGTGGGCAACTACATGGCAGATGAGATTTAATGTTGAAAAATGTAAAGTAATGCACTTGGGGGCCAAAAACCAGAAAGCAAGCTACTCACTAGGGGGGGAACCTCTGGGTGAGTCTAGGATGGAAAAGGACTTGGGGTACTGGTAGACAACAGGCTTGGCAGTGGCATGCAATGCCAAGCCGCCGCAAGCAAAGCCAACAGAATACTGGGTTGTATAAAAAAGGGGATTCACTCCAGAAATAAAGAGATTATTCTCCCGCTCTACAAGACTCTGGTCCGGCCACATCTGGAGTATGCTGTCCAGTTCTGGGCACCGGTCCTCAGAAAGGATGTGCTGGAACTGGAGAAAGTCCAGAGAAGGGCAACAAAAATAATTAGGGGAATGGAGGACATCAGCTATGAGGAAAGACTACAAGCACTGAACTTATTCTCTCTGGAGAAGAGACGATTGAGGGGGGATATGATATCAATGTACAAATACTGTACTGGTGACCCTAGCATAAGGAACAAACTATTCAGAGAAAGGAGATACAATAAGACACGTGGCCACTCACTAAAACTTGAGGAAAGGCGGTTTAACCTTAAAGTGCGTAAGGGGTTCTTCACTGTAAGAGCGGTAAAGATGTGGAACTCTCTTCCACAAGCAGTCGTATCAGCAGGGAGCATTGATAGTTTCAAAAAACTATTAGATGGACACCTTAAAGACCACAACATACAGGGGTATACAATGTACGGTTAAAAGCAAACACACACACACATCATAGGTTGAACTGGATGGACTGATGTCTTTTTTCAACCTCACTAACTATGTAACTATGTAACTATGTAACGCGGGCAAATTTGTGATCGTTAAATTCAATAGTGAATTCTGCTTAGGCCCCATGCACACAGGACGTTTTTGCAGCTGCTGTTAGCAGCGTCAGACTTTTTTTTTTGCAGCTGCAGAACGCCCATCCATGTTATTCTATGGCCTCATGCACACATAGAGCTTTTAGGAGCTCCAACTGGCATAGGCGTTTAATAGCTGCAAAAAAAAACCCCAGGACCAGTGCGTTCTGGAGCTGCAGCGTCAAGCTGTAAAAACGTCTGACGCTGCTAAAGGCTGAATAACGTGGCTTAACGTGCGTTAAGCCACGTTATACATTTTTTTTCTTCCATTCAAAATTAATGGTTCCCTATGGGAACCTATTGATTTGAATTAAAGGCACACCACAAGGATCCGACTTGCGCTGTGAGAATCTTGAGGGGGAACTCCACGCCAAAATGGGGAAAAAAATGGCGTGGGGCTCCCCCCCCCCCCCAGGTTCGGGTCTGGTATGGAATTTGAGGGTAGCCCCACGCCGAAAAACAAAGTGGAGTCCCCCCCAAAATCCATACCAAACCCTTATCCAAGCATGCAGCCCGGCAGCCCAGGAAAGGGGAGGGGACGAGTGACTGGCCCCACCCCCCCTGGACCATACCAGGCCACACGCCCTCAACATGGGGGGTGTGGATGCTTTGGGGCAGGGGGGGCTCTGCCCCCCCCTACCCCAAAGCACCTTGCCCCCATGTTGATGAGGACAAGGGCCTCTTCCCGACAACCCTGGCCGTTGGTTGTGGGGGGTCTGCGGGCAGGGGGCTCATCGGAATCTGGAAGCCCCCTTTAACAAGGGGGCCCCCCAGATCCCAGACTCCCTCCCTATGTGAATGGGTATGGGGTACTTTGTACCCCTACCCATTTACCCCATGAAAGGCAGGGTACGGAAAGTATTCAGACCCCTTTAAATTTTTCACTCTTTGTTATATTGCAGCCATTTGCTAAAATCATTTAGGTTCATTCTTCTTCCTCATGAATGTACACATAGCACCCCATACTGACAGAAAAACACAGAATTGTTGACATTGTTGCAGATTTATTAAAAAAGAAAAACTGAAATATCACATGGTCCTAAGTATTCAGACCCTTTGCTCAGTATTTAGTAGAAGCCCCATTTTGATCTAATGAAGCCAGGAGTCTTTTTGGGAAAGATGCAACAAGTCTTTCACACCTGGATTTGGGGATCCTCTGCCATTCCTCCTTGCAGATCCTCTCCAGTTCTGTCAGGTTGGATGGTAAACGTTGGTGGACAGCCATTTTTAGGTCTCTCCAGAGATGCTCAATTGGGTTTAAGTCAGGGCTCTGGTTGGGCCATTCAAGAACAGTCACGGAGTTGTTGTGAAGCCACTCCTTCGTTATTTTAGCTGTGTGCTTAGGGTCATTGTCTTGTTGGAAGGTAAACCTTCGGCCCAGTCTGAGGTCCAGAGCACTCTGGAGAAGGTTTTTGTCCAGGATATCCCTGTACTTGGCCGCATTCATCTTTCCCTCGATTGCAACCAGTCGTCCTGTCCCTGCAGCTGAAAAACACCCCCACAGCATGATGCTGCCACCACCATGCTTCACTGTTGGGACTGTATTGGACAGGTGATGAGCAGTGCCTGGTTTTCTCCACACATACCGCTTAGAATTAAGGCCAAAAAGTTCTATTTTGGTCTCATCAGACCAGAGAATCTTATTTCTCACCATCTTGGAGTCCTTCAGGTGTTTTTTTTTAGCAAACTCCATGCGGGCTTTCATGTGTCTTACACTGAGGAGAGGCTTCCGTCGGGCCACTCTGCCATAAAGCCCCGACTGGTGGAGGGCTGCAGTGATGGTTGACTTTCTACAACTTTCTCCCATCTCCTGACTGCATCTCTGGAGCTCAGCCACAGTGATCTTTGGGTTCTTCTTTACCTCTCTCACCAAGGCTCTTCTCCCCCGATAGCTCAGTTTGGCCGGACGGCCAGCTCTAGGAAGGGTTCTGGTCGTCCCAAACGTCTTCCATTTGAGGATTATGGAGGCCACTGTGCTCTTAGGAACCTTAAGTGCAGCAGAAATCTTTTTGTAACCTTGGCCAGATCTGTGCCTTGCCACAATTCTGTCTCTGAGCTCTTCAGGCAGTTCCTTTGACCTCATGATTCTCATTTGCTCTGACATGCATTGTGATCTGGAAGGTCTTATATAGACAGGTGTGTGGCTTTCCTAATCAAGTCCAATCAGTATAATCAAACACAGCTGGACTCAAATGAAGGTGTAGAACCATCTCAAGGATGATCAGAAGAAATGGAAAGCACCTGAGTTAAATATATGAGTGTCACAGCAAAGGGTCTGAACACTTAGGACCATGTGATATTTCAGTTTTTCTTTTTTAATAAATCTGCAACAATGTCAACAATTCTGTGTTTTTCTGTCAGTATGGGGTGCTATGTGTACATTCATGAGGAAAAAGAATTAACTTAAATGATTTTAGCAAATGGCTACAATATAACAAAGAGTGAAAAATTTAAGGGGGTCTAAATACTTTCCGTACCCACTGTATGTAAATAATGACAGGAGACGTTTTGACGTCTTTAGACGTTTATTAAAAATCTTAATCCGGTCTTCTCCACTCTGGTCTTCTCCCCTCCGCTCTTCTGCCCTCCGCTCTTCTGCTCTTTTGCCCTTCTGCTCTTTTGCCTCCTCTGGTCTTCTTCTTCCTCCGGTCCTCCTCCGACGCTGCCCCCAGTGATTATGCCGGTCTCTGGTCTCTGCAGCTTATTATATAGCCATTAAGGGCATGGCCTCCCGGTGACGTCCCCTGCCCCAAAGCACCCACACCTCCCATATTGAGGGCGTGTGGCCTGGTATGGTCCAGGGGGGGTGGGGCCGCTCGCTCGTCCCCTCCCCTTTCCTGGGCTGCCGGGCTGCATGCTCGGCAGGCCCGTCGCAACAAGGCAGGCAAACCAAACAATTGCTTGGGGCCCGAACTGGCCTGGGGCCCCAAGCCCGCCGCCCAGTACAACTCACCCGGCCGGCGATAAGTAGTGGATGGAGGGGAGGGGCCCGGCGCTGATTCAGTGTGAGGAGGGGAGCTGGGGATGGGCCCGGCAGCAGAGGCACTGCTTCTGTGTGAGGTGGGGAGGGGCCCGGCGCCATTGCTGCTTTAGTGAGAGGAGGAGGGGCCCAGGCTAGCGCTGGATTTCCATTGCTGATGGTGTCCTGTGTGCGGGGGCGTCGCATACTGACGTGACGTCGACGTGCCCCGCCTCCATCGGGTATGACGATCCAGCACAGAACTTCAGTGGATTCCTGAGATTGTCTTCTTCAACAAGCCCTTCATCCATCCATCCATGGCAGCGGTTTCATTGTGAGTAGTTCTTGTGGCCTGAAATCCATCTCCACTCAATGGTCTCTCCTGTGAGGAATGATGTGTACATACATTTGCATTATCCCACACAATTTTAATAAAAATATATGATTCATATATTTTTATTAAAATTGTGTGGGATAATGCAAATGTATGTACACATCATTCCTCACAGGAGAGACCATTTTGAGTGGAGCTGGATTAGTTGCTGATGCCTTGCAATTTGCAAAGGAGTTCCCTCTTCCTCAGATCCCCTGTTTCAGTTTGATTTGTGAGTAGTTCTTGTAACATATGGCCTTTATGTGTTAATCCAGCTCAACTCAATGGTCTCTCCTCTGAGGAATAATGTGTGCATTTGCATTATCCCACACAATTTTAATCATATATTTTTCATATATTTTTATTAAAATTGTGTGGGATAATGCAAATGTATGTACACATTATTCATCACAGTAGAGACCATTGAGTTGAGCTGGATTTCAAATACAGGCCATATGTTACAAGAACTACTCACAATCAAACAGAAACCGCCAGGGATCGTCAGTATGCGACACCGACAAGCCCCCGCACACAGGACACCATGGAAATACTGTATATATATATATTATACCTTTTAGCTGATAAAAAAAAAAGCTTTGCGTGTCAGGGGGGGCCTCCATGTCCATTTTGCTTGGGGCCCCCAAATTCCTTCAAACGGCCCTGATGCTCGGATAAGGGTTTGGTATGGATTTTGGGGGGGACCCCATGCCGTTTTTTCAGCGTGGGGCTACCCTCAAATTCCATACCAGACCCGAAGGGCCTGGTTTGGAACCTGGGGGGGAACCCCACGCCGTTTTTTTCCCCATTTTGGCGTGGAGTTCCCCCTCAAGATTCTCGCAGTGCAAGTTGCACCGCAAGGCGGATCATCTTGCGGTGCACCTTCCATTCAAATCAATAGGCTCCCATAGGGAACCATTGATTTTGAATGGAGGCAGAAAAAACGCTGCTAAAAGCGACGTGGCCAAACGTGCAATAACGCAAATGGAAAAAGCTACTGAAAGCACGTTTAACAGCTGCTTTTTCCTGGCGTTAGATGTGGCTCTGCAGCTTGTTTTTTCTGACGCCCCGTGTGCATGAGGGCTAACTGTGAGGGGTTGAGGTGTTCAGGCACCACCAACAACCAAGGCTCAAGTTCTCTGCACCTCCATGACAAGTACATGCGATTTCAAATTCGTATGGAATATTTACCAGCAGGGCCCGTTCCTGCGCCCAGCAAGAGTAACTGTGAGGGGCAGGACCGATTTTAAGGCAGGGCAAAAGGGGCAACTGCCCTGGGCCCCATCATTGTTTGGGGCCCAAAGCAGCTGCCTTATCCATGCCAATTATCCCAGTTTAAATTCCTTTGTCCCTTGAAGTTTCAGTCCCATGCTGTATCCCAATATCTCAGTGTGAAGTTCTACTAATGCTGCCCAGCTCTGCTCTATTGCCACGTGCAGGGGACTCACCTGCAGACCCTGTGTTTACATGTAAATAACCTGCAATGCTGTGTAAATTGTGTGGCATTAATATGTAAATAGGCGCGGACCAGCTGCATTGATATGTAAATAGAGGCAGCATTCATATGTATATCATGACCCCCTGAGGTCCTATCCACCTTCACTTCTGCTGAATTCTGCCCACTGGGGTGGTAAAGGGGCATGCTTGAAAGTTCTGCCTACAACTGTGGTCATTAAGCCTATCATCAGCCTGTTCAGCAAAGGTAAGCAAATTGGAAGTGGAACCCTTTTTCAAAACACCATGGTGGCACAGCACCATGAATTTTGGTGGATGTAAATACGCACATCTCAGCAGATGCATGAGGGTGTCATTATTAATTAATACCACTGCTGTGTACCAGCTAAAGGACAGCATGTTTCTGTGCTGTCAGGAAAGGAATTTTGCATGCATTCCTGACACAAGAAATGAGAATGCAGTCTAAATGTCTCAGTTACATTGGTGGTCAGTGTAAATCTTCTCATTACATTGGAGCTTGGTGTACAATCCTTTCATTCACACTAGTGGCCAGTGTGAATATCCCCCTTTTATTGGTTGTCACTGATCCTATCTACCCCTCAGCATTGCCACTGATCACAGCCCCCCCTCCCCCCTTCCCCAGCATTGCCACTGATCCCAGGAGTCCTAGTATCCCTAGGAGTTTTATATCTATTGAGGAGTCCCCTCACCTTCCCAGTCCATGGTGTGCAGGCAAGTAACCAATCAGCGGGCAGTAATGATGAGCACTAACCTCTTGTAACCAATCATTGAGCGGTAAGGATATGCAGTAACCTCTAGCAACCAATCGGTGAGCAGTAATAATGTGCAGTAACCTCTAGCAACCAATTAGTGAGTGTTAAGGATGTCCAGTACCCTCTAGCAACCAATCAGTGTGCAGTATTATTGTACAGTAATCTCTAGAAACCAATCAACAAGCAGAAGTCACGTGCTGTAACCTCTAGCAAATAAACAGTGAGCCATAAGGTGTGCTATAACTTCTAGCAGCCAGTCAGTGAGCGGTAATGATACACTGTAACCTCTGGCAACCAATCGCAATTGCTGCCTCATCTGATTCAGTAAACTCATTTTGTGTGTCTCAGAGCAGGCGGAGAGTGAAATTGCATGGTGGGGCCCAAGAAAATGTTTGCCCAGGGTCCAGTCAATATTAAAGACGGCCCTGTGTTCCCCAGGTCACTACCCAGACCCCCATACACTTTTTTTGGGCAATAACTTTTCCCTGTTCGCGGTGTTTTGGTGCAAACTGAACAGGGGGTGTTCGGCTCATTACTAGTGGCAAGTAGTTGAGGTATATTCACACCAGATCTGGTGGGACTGTAATGGGTGGTTAGCACAGTGTCACCACATGACAAGGCAAAATGTCTGATCTCCAAGGGGTCCAGTTCACCCCACTGCGTTCACAGCAATGCGGCGAGTTGAACTTTATGAAATGTCATTGTGGCATTTCAATAAAGTTTAAAAAAAAAAAAATACAGCATGTTGTAATTCAGCAACTGGGGTGAATAAACCCTTAGCTGACAAAGCAGCATGGACATAACAGGGCTTGTTACTTTACAAGGGGTCTTCAGCTCCCTGGGGGCCTGCGCTGTTCACTCTGAATCCCGTCTCCGATATCTCACTCACAGGATTTTTGAGTAAGATATTGAATGACAGGATCGGCGCAGGCAGCCACAGAGAGAGTACAGTTCACCCATCCCGCTCCCAGCCATGAAGTCCGGGGTGGACCATGGAGGCTGAGCTGCCGGAGGCAACATTTGGCAATGACTATTCACAATCACTAAGAGAGGCACAGGACAAGCGACAGCCCAGCTGGCAGGTAGAACAGAAGGTGCCGCCGCCCGCAGGACCGGTATCAGCTCAGCCCGACTCCCGAACCCCGCTGCTAGTTGTCGCTTGTCCGTGTCATGTGCAGAGACTGTAGTCACATTTGTTTCTTTCTGCCGGGCTGCTGAACCCCCCAAGATCATTTATTGCAACGGCACCAACCCTGATGGGGCCCCATGTGCATCTGGGGTGCTCGCTCAATAAGACAGACCTGCCCCTATCATCGCTGACTGTGTTTATGGGGGAATCAAGCAATTTTCTTTCCTGCAACCCTTGGTTGCAGAAAGGGAAATCGCACCATTTATGGCAGACTTAAACCTTTAGTAAAAGGATTGAAACAGAAAAAATGAAAGGGTCCTAGGTTAGAAAAGACATATAAACGATATTGTCAAAAGTATTGGGATGCCTGCCTTTACATGCACATTAACTTTAATGGCATCCCAGTCTTAAGCCGTAGGGTTCAATATTGAGTTGGCCCACCCTTTGCAGCTATAACAGTTTCAACTCTTCTGGGAAGAGTGTCCACAAGGTTTAGGTGTATGTCTATGGAAAAATCTGACTTTAATATTTTGCTGTCTCTATGTTCATGTAGCAAGCTCCTAGGTAGGTGCTAGTGAGAGAGTATAGTTTTTGGCTCTGACTGCCTATCAGAGGAGCAGCAGGCAAATCTATATTGCTTTCTGTCTAGCAGAGAGCAGGATCTGATAGCGAGGTCTGCTCAGTGTGCTCAGTATGTGATTAATTGAGTATAGAGTGTGTTTCCCACTGGTCCAATAGGGAGGCATGTTGAACAGTGGGAGGAAACCCGACCAATGGGTACATAGGCTTTGATACAGTCCTGGTGATTGGCAGAGACAGGCTGTCTCTGTGCATTCTGGGATACTGTATAAAATCCAGGGGTATGTGTGCTGTGGGGTCTTTGGCTGGTGAGCAGAGTCCCGGAGGGAGGGTGGCGACTGCTTCCTCCTCTGTAGCAGTGGCACGTGGCATCAGGAGATCATCCTGCGGGCCAGAGGAATGGAGCTGAATCCAGAGGTCCAGGAAAGCTGAATGAGGGGGAGACACTGGAGACCCTAGAAAAAGAGTATTATGAGTACAGGGGATCGTGTCAAGGGGCCACCCCTTAGTAGGATAGTCAGTGGACTGGTGTCAGTGGTCAAGAAAGAGAATACTAGGAGAGTGTTCTGAAGATAACTTTAGTTCATCAAGTTTTCTGGAAAGAGACTTAATCTTAAATCCATCTAGTGGCAAGGTGGATCAACAGCCTGGCTGTACTAACAGATAGATGTCCTCCAAACTTTGTGCATAGTTAATCTGGAGTATCCCACTAATCCCTTCTCCCATCCCTAATTTATACAATAAAAACAAAACAACTACATACCCCAGAATCAATTATTGACTGAGCCAAGAAGTAAGTGATAGACTGTGAATATCAATGTTGCTAATGGTAACCCAGGGGGACCTGAAAGTGTGCAAAATCCAGCAGTCCCCAAGGGGGCAACGCTACATTTGGGGGCTCACCTGGGATGCACCCCTGGGTTTCTGCAACGGTTGCTAGCATGGGCAACGAACAGACACTTACCCAGGAAACAGCATGTGTTCTCAAGTAAGATGCAGGAGAGTTGATGGAGAAGAAATGCATTGTATGGTACAAAAGGGCTGTGTCTGCTTTATAGTAACCGTGCAAGTGTGGATGAGGAGAGTGGTGACCCGGTACACAGGGATCGGTGTGTCGGGGGTTATGTCTGTACATGTGCAATTCATGACAGCGGGACAGTTTTCCTAAATAGTATAGGAGGTCAGTTGGCTTGGAAAGAAAGAAGTGCAGCTGAGGTCAAGGTACAGACAGAAAGGGCAGATGTGTGTGTGTCGGTGAGCACAATCTGCTAAGCATTGACATTCAGGCTAGCTAAGCAGAGTTGTTGCAGCAGTGAAGAGGTTACTGCACCATGTGGGAAAGCATGCTCTTAAGAGATCTGCCTAACAGGTGGCTATGTGTCAATGCGGCTGCAGGCCTAGAGTCAGTGTGGACATTGCGGTGACTTGCTTGTGCAGGCGGTGCGGAGTGAATGTCAGCCCAGGAAGCTGAGTGTGAGCTGGGAGACAGGATTAACTCAGGAGTTGCTGGTGCCCATGAGGATCTCAGTGGGCAGAGGACGGGAGTGTTGAGAGCGCTGTTGGAGCCGGGACCAGTGGTGCAGACCTACACTGCTATATCCCAGACCAGGGAGACTCATTCCTTAGAGGTTAAGTGTACCCAGATGGTACAGGCCGAGTCGCGGCCAGGAGGAGGGCCAGTAATACCTGCACAAGCAGAACCCATAACTTTCACAAAGGCCAAGGGGAATCAATGGGCTCCTGGGAAAGAGGCCTCCAGTGTGTCCAGTGGAGAGGAGGTCGGAGCCATCGATGTAGGGTCACCCAGCTTCCAGCATTGGTTCGGGTCCTTGGAAGAATCCCTCATCCCGACCACTATTGCTAAGGGTGTAGGATCCCACCCCTGTAGAGAAATTGCTGTTACAAGGCTGGCTAGCCCCAGTTCTTTGAGAAAAAAAAGGGGCTGGAGAGCCCAAAGTTTCATTTATGTTCAAAGTTCAAGTTGTTATTGGGGTTAAAAACTCTATTCCCATTTTTTCCCCTTTCCCTTCTATCATTGCAAAAGGGATTGGGAATCAGCAGAACTGCTATCACTGTGTAGTACCATCAAAAGGACTACCATCTGTCCAGAGGACTTCAGTAGTCACTGAGTCATGCTTAAGTTGCTATCAGAAACCATCCTTACTAAATGTTCTATCAACATCCTTTGGGTCAATGGGCCAGGATCACTCATTGGAACAAGTCAATGGACACTTTGCAAAGAAACTTGGGCCAATGGGCCAGGAGAAAAGAGTACAGAAGAAGAGGATTCCTTTATAAAGATACGTTGCTCAAAGGACACGTTGTGAAGATCCTGTTGGGCCAGTGGGCCAGTTGAGAGAACTTTGTGTGAGTTACTGCCTTAAGGAGGAGGTAGTGGCCCATGGTGTCTACAGAGGAGGGGATGCTGGTGTGAGAGACCCCTTGAAGAGATATACAAAACTCACAATTTGGATAAGCTTGCTCAGGCTCCAGCAATATAGCTTGTCGCAGAAGAAGATGTATTGCCTCGGTGTTACAGAATGAAAGGACACTGTGAACACAAGTAGGGTGGTCTTTATTCTGAACTTGTGGGTCTGACTTTAATAAGAAGAGAGTCAGTGCCCTAGTGTTGAGAAGGGACTGTGCCTATTATTTAGTCACTAAAATGATTCTTGGAGAGAATTGAAATGGAAGTGTTAGATAGTTAGCTTTGCAGGGTCTAATTGTTATCGTTTTCAGGAATTACAATGGAACGTCAAGTCAAGTGTGCCCTGAGGGGGCAGGGATGCAAGAGAATCTCTACAAGAATGTGCTGTTAGAGATAATATGATGAGAAGGTCGCCTCTGAGGACCTCTAGTGTAATGGCTGGAATACACGATAAGAAAATCGACCGAAAATTTCCATTCAGCGAGCGATCGGCCTATATTCTTCTCATTAATGCCCAGCCATCAACGAGCGATATCGATATTGAGAACGAAAAATACCGTTTGAAAAACACAAAAAATTCTGTCATCTCGGTTGCGAAAGAACGATATTCTATACGTTGGTGTTGAGGTCATTCCGTTTAAATCTGTATAACCTCATCATGCATGCCTGAAAATATTTTCCCGGAAATGTTTGTCGACCCGGAAGCATTGTACAAGTTCAAGAAGTTTCGTAAACACGAATGAAAAAAGCTAAAGAAGGCCTATCATGGAATGTCAAATAGACATTTGCAATGTATGTTTCTAACAAATCTATTGTTAATGTATTCCCTATTTAAATAGTAAAGGTCTTTTTCAAAATAAAGCATTCTTCAACACTGTCTGATATATATTAAATGCATGATAAATTCCCAAAGAAATCAAAAGAAGACACCATAAATGCGTAAACAAATTTTTTTATTGATTTTGTAACGTAAAAAATATATATCACAAAAAAACATAGATGTGGGTTTTGTATAAATAATACAAAAAGATCTTTGACAGATGTTCGCATAGTGCCAATGGAGACAAAACATACACAAAAAATAACAGGTTGCCAAATGGTGCAAATTGGCCATATATGGAAGTGCTATACTGCCAAACACCAAAAATATGCAAGCATAATCAATGGGAAATGGACTTAAGGTGCAGGTATTCAGTATTTGTAGGTTGTCCTTGCAGGTAACTGTTGTGATATCTGTATGCCATAATGCAACATCATTTTAAAATATAACAGCCACTGAGAGGTAAGGGCAAGCAAAATCCAAATCAAAGACTTTCTCTCTTTTCAAATGATTATGATTGTTCAACAGTAGGGTTGAGCGAACACGGACTGTATTATTCGTGTTCGTACCGAATAATTGGAGTTTTGTTACCCGAACACGGACCCCGAAAACTTTACTGTATATTCGGGTAAAAATCCGTGTTCGGTCGTTTTATTTCCGGGTTTTGCATGCATTGGCGCTCTTTTCATGGCGGGCTTTCAACAGCCAATCAACAAGCGTTTAACTGGTGTGCCTAAGCCATCCCAGCCATGCCTACAAATGTATTAGTAGCTGTGATTGGCCATCTGAAGCATGTGACCAAGTCTTTATAAGTTCGAGGCAGCGCCGCTGCAGAGTCATTCTGCTGTTTAGTTCAGGGACAGAGCACACATGAACATGCTGGCTGCTGATTAGGGACAGACAGGCAGGCAAAACTCATTTGTGTCCGCATAGAATTGAGGGACAGGTCGGAGTGTGTTAGGCAGGGCGAGTTGTAGGCATTTTAGGGCGAGGCTGCTGCTGATTTTTAGGGTCAGACAGTGTGTTCTACAAACTACAATCAATATTGCTGTGTGGGGTGGGGTTTGCAGTCACCCGATCTACGATCTTATCAATCCATTTAGGGAGAGAGTCTGCTGATTTTTAGGGTCAGACAGTGTGTTCTACAAACTACAATCGATATTGCTGTGTGGGGTGGGGTTTGCAGTCACCCGATCTACGATCTTATCAATCCTTTTAGGGAGAGAGTCTGCTGATTTTTAGGGTCAGACAGTGTGTTCTACAAACTACAATCGATATTGCTGTGTGGGGTGGGGTTTGCAGTCATCCGATCTACAATCTTATCAATCCTTTTAGGGAGAGAGTCTGCTGATTTTTAGGGTCAGACAGTGTGTTCTACAAACTACAATCGATATTGCTGTGTGGGGTGGGGTTTGCAGTCAGCCGATCTACGATCTTATCAATCCTTTTAGGGAGAGAGTCTGCTGATTTTTAGGGTCAGACAGTGTGTTCTACAAACTACAATCGATATTGCTGTGTGGGGTGGGGTTTTCAGTCACCCGATCTATGATCTTATCAATCCTTTTAGGGAGAGAGTCTGCTGATTTTTAGGGTCAGACAGTGTGTTCTACAAACTACAATCGATATTGCTGTGTGGGGTGGGGTTTGCAGTCACCCGATCTACGATCTTATCAATCCTTTTAGGGAGAGAGTCTGCTGATTTTTAGGGTCAGACAGTGTGTTCTACAAACTACAATCGATATTGCTGTGTGGGGTGGGGTTTGCAGTCACCCGATCTACAATCTTATCAATCCTTTTAGGGAGAGAGTCTGCTGATTTTTAGGGTCAGACAGTGTGTTCTACAAACTACAATCGATATTGCTGTGTGGGGGGGGGGGGGGGGTTTGCAGTCACCCGATCTACGATCTTATCAATCCTTTTAGGGAGAGAGTCTGCTGATTTTTAGGGTCAGACAGTGTGTTCTACAAACTACAATCGATATTGCTGTGTGTGGTGGGGTTTGCAGTCACCCGATCTACGATCTTATCAATCCTTTTAGGGAGAGAGTCTGCTGATTTTTAGGGTCAGACAGTGTGTTCTACAAACTACAATCGATATTGCTGTGTGGGGGGGGGGGGGTTTGCAGTCACCCGATCTACGATCTTATCAATCCTTTTAGGGAGAGAGTCTGATGATTTTTAGGGTCAGACAGTGTGTTCTACAAACTACAATCGATATTGCTGTGTGGGGGGGGGGGGTTTGCAGTCACCCGATCTACGATCTTATCAATCCTTTTAGGGAGAGGCTGGAGATAGGCAGGTGTCAGTGGTCCACATCCATTTTGCTGTGTGTGGGGTGCAGTGAACACAATCTTTTTGGGGTGCAGTGAACACAATCTTTTTGGGGTGCAGTGAACACAATCTTTTTTGCCCACTGAGGAGGAGGGAGAAAAGTATTTTTCTATCAGTCACTGTGTGCAGCGTTTTTCCTTCAGCTGTGCTGTGCTGACTCTGATCATACACTGCTGTGTTCAGTGTTCAGTTCACATGTGCTATTATTGAGTGGTTTCAAAAATCATACACTTTTTTCTATTCCACTATTCAATATACAGCCTTGGGTTAAAAAAATTAAATTGTGGCCTGCAGCAGAGCTGAATGATATTTGGGGTTTTTGGGGTTTCTCTCATACTTCTGAAGATTTGAGGGTGCTGCCTGTTCCATACTCCTCCTACTCCTCATCCAGCCTTTTAGGGGTACAAACAATAGTAATTGGGGCCTAGTGTGGTTTTGTACCTGTGAGATACATACACTTTTTTGATCATATTTTCTATTCCGCTATTCAATAAAAACCTTTGGGGAACAGTTAAATTGCGGGATAGTCTGTGTTGGTACGTGTGAAATCCACCTTTCCAAGTTTTTGGGGTTCATCTCATACTTCTGAAGATTTGAGGGTGCTGCCTGTTCCAAACTCCTCCTATTCCTCATCCTGCCTTTAGGGGTACAAACAATAGTAATTGGGGCCTAGTGTGCTTCTGTACCTGTGAGATACATACACTTTTTTGATCATATTTTCTATTCCGCTATTCAATAAAAACCTTTGGGGAACAGTTAAATTGCGGGATAGTCTGTGTTGGTACGTGTGAAATCCACCTTTCCAAGTTTTTGGGGTTCATCTCATACTTCTGAAGATTTGAGGGTGCTGCCTGTTCCAAACTCCTCCTATTCCTCATCCTGCCTTTAGGGGTACAAACAATAGTAATTGGGGCCTAGTGTGCTTCTGTACGTGTGAGATACATACACTTTTTTTGATCATATTTTCTATTCCGCTATTCAATAAAAACCTTTGGGGATCAGTTAAATTGCGGGATAGTCTGTGTTGGTACGTGTGAGATCCACCTTTCCAAGTTTTTGGGGTTCATCTCATACTTCTGAAGATTTGAGGGTGCTGCCTGTTCCAAACTCCTCCTACTCCTCATCCTGCCTTTAGGGGTACAAACAATAGTAATTGGGGCCTAGTGTGCTTCTGTACGTGTGAGATACATACACTTTTTTTGATCACATTTTCTATTCTGCTATTCAATAAAAACCTTTGGGGAACAGTTAAATTGCGGGATAGTCTGTGTTGGTACGTGTGAGATCCACCTTTCCAAGTTTTTGGGGTTCATCTCATACTTCTGAAGATTTGAGGGTGCTGCCTGTTCCAAACTCCTCCTACTCCTCATCCTGCCTTTAGGGGTACAAACAATAGTAATTGGGGCCTAGTGTGCTTCTGTACATGTGAGATACATACACTTTTTTTATCATATTTTCTATTCCGCTATTCAATAAAAACCTTTGGGGATCAGTTAAATTGCGGGATAGTCTGTGTTGGTACGTGTGAGATCCACCTTTCCAGGTTTTTGGGGTTCATCTCATACTTCTGAAGATTTGAGGGTGCTGCCTGTTCCATACTCCTCCTACTCCTCATCCAGCCTTTTAGGGGTACAAACAATAGTAATTGGGGCCTAGTGTGGTTTTGTACGTGTGAGATACATACACTTTTTTTGATCATATTTTCTATTCCGCTATTCAATAAAAACCTTTGGGGATCAGATAAATTGCGGGATAGTCTGTGTTGGTACGTGTGAGATCCACCTTTCCAAGTTTTTGGGGTTCATCTCATACTTCTGAAGATTTGAGGGTGCTGCCTGTTCCATACTCCTCCTACTCCTCATCCACCCTTTTAGGGGTACAAACAATAGTAATTGGGGCCTAGTGTGCTTCTGTACGTGTGAGATACATACACTTTTTTTGATCATATTTTCTATTCCGCTATTCAATAAAAACCTTTGGGGATCAGTTAAATTGCGGGATAGTCTGTGTTGGTACGTGTGAGATCCACCTTTCCAAGTTTTTGGGGTTCATCTCATACTTCTGAAGATTTGAAGGTGCTGCCTGTTCCATACTCCTCCTACTCCTCATCCACCCTTTTAGGGGTACAAACAATAGTAATTGGGGCCTAGTGTGGTTTTGTACGTGTGAGATACATACACTTTTTTTGATCATATTTTCTATTCCGCTATTCAATAAAAACCTTTGGGGATCAGTTAAATTGCGGGATAGTCTGTGTTGGTACGTGTGAGATCCACCTTTCCAAGTTTTTGGGGTTCATCTCATACTTCTGAAGATTTGAGGGTGCTGCCTGTTCCATACTCCTCCTACTCCTCATCCAGCCTTTTAGGGGTACAAACAATAGTAATTGGGGCCTAGTGTGGTTTTGTACGTGTGAGATACATACACTTTTTTGATCATATTTTCTATTCCGCTATTCAATAAAAACCTTTGGGGATCAGTTAAATTGCGGGATAGTCTGTGTTGGTACGTGTGAGATCCACCTTTCCAAGTTTTTGGGGTTCATCTCATACTTCTGAAGATTTGAGGGTGCTGCCTGTTCCAAACTCCTCCTACTCCTCATCCAGCCTTTTAGGGGTACAAACAATAGTAATTGGGGCCTAGTGTGGTTTTGTACGTGTGAGATACATACACTTTTTTTGATCATATTTTCTATTCCGCTATTCAATAAAAACCTTTGGGGATCAGTTAAATTGCGGGATAGTCTGTGTTGGTACGTGTGAGATCCACCTTTCCAAGTTTTTGGGGTTCATCTCATACTTCTGAAGATTTGAGGGTGCTGCCTGTTCCAAACTCCTCCTACTCCTCATCCAGCCTTTTAGGGGTACAAACAATAGTAATTGGGGCCTAGTGTGGTTTTGTACGTGTGAGATACATACACTTTTTTTGATCATATTTTCTATTCCGCTATTCAATAAAAACCTTTGGGGAACAGTTAAATTGCGGGATAGTCTGTGTTGGTACGTGTGAGATCCACCTTTCCAAGTTTTTGGGGTTCATCTCATACTTCTGAAGATTTGATGGTGCTGCCTGTTCCAAACTCCTCCTACTCCTCATCCAGCCTTTTAGGGGTACAAACAATAGTAATTGGGGCCTAGTGTGGTTTTGTACATGTGAGATACATACACTTTTTTTGATCATATTTTCTATTCCGCTATTCAATAAAAACCTTTGGGGAACAGTTAAATTGCGGGATAGTCTGTGTTGGTACGTGTGAGATCCACCTTTCCAGGTTTTTGTGGTTCATCTCATACTTCTGAAGATTTGAGGGTGCTGCCTGTTCCAAACTCCTCCTACTCCTCATCCTGCCTTTAGGGGTACAAACAATAGTAATTGGGGCCTAGTGTGCTTCTGTACGTGTGAGATACATATACTTTTTTTATCATATTTTCTATTCCGCTATTCAATAAAAACCTTTGAGGATCAGTTAAATTGCGGGATAGTCTGTGTTGGTATGTGTGAGATCCACCTTTCCAAGTTTTTGGGGTTCATCTCATACTTCTGAAGATTTGAGGGTGCTGCCTGTTCCATACTCCTCCTACTTTGGTTGGAAAAGACGGACTCTAACTTTCCCTTCTCACTATTGCGAGATTACGTGTAACCTCCCCTCTTATGGAAAGATCCTGTCTGTGGTGTCAGATGAGATTGCACCACTATGCTATCAGGATCTGTCCGAAGTCTTCCTTGAGAAAAATGCTCAAGTGTTGCCTCCCCATAGGGATTATGATTGCACTATCGATCTACTCCCTAACAGCAAATTGCCTTTCGGTCATGTTTATCCTCTTTCACAGGATGAACTCTCTCATCTCAAGGAATACTTGGATGAGAATTTGACAAAAGGGTTCATCAGACCCTCTACTTCTTCCACAGCTGCAGGACTTTTCTTTGTCCGCAATAAGGATTCAAGTCTTAGGCCTATTATCGATTATAGGCAATTAAATACCATTACGATAAAGGATCGCTATCCTTTACCGTTCATCCCTGAACTCATTGAACAAGTGCGTGGGGCTACCTACTTCTCTAAATTGGACCTAAAAGGGGCATACAACCTAATCCGAATCCGTGACGGAGATGAGTGGAAGACAGCATTCAGAACCAGATACGGATTATTCGAATATCTTGTGATGCCATTCGGGTTGTGTAATGCTCCCGCAGCTTTTCAATGGTTCATAAACGACATCTTTAGAGACTTACTTGATGTCTGTGTTGTGGTATATCTGGACGATATACTTATCTATTCTCGATCTTTGTCTGAACATATAAAACATGTAAGACTTGTGTTATCCAGATTACTCGCACACAATCTATACGTGAAATTAAAAAAATGCCTATTTCATAAAGAAGAAATATTATTCCTAGGATACATCATATCCAAAACCGGAATCAAGATGGATATGAGCAAGATATCCTGTATTCTGGATTGGCCTATACCAACAACTCGTAAGGCATTACAACGATTCCTTGGATTTTCAAACTTCTATAGGAAGTTCATCAAGAACTTCTCTGCTATTGTAAGACCTCTCACACAACTTACAAGTATAAATAAACCATTCAAATGGTCAGAAGAAGCAAATGGAGCTTTCCGCTTGTTAAAATCAAGCTTTACTTCTGCTCCCATACTACGCCATCCAGACCCATCCCTCCAATATATTCTGGAGGTAGATGCGTCAAACATGGCAGTAGGAGCAGTTCTCTCCCAACGACCAACAAATACTTCACCACTCCACCCAGTTGCTTTCTTCTCTAAATCACTAAGCAGCCCAGAGGTGAATTACCCAGTGGGTGAAAAGGAGTTGCTTGCCATAAAACTGGCACTGGAGAATTGGCGACATCTACTTGAAGGTACCCGATTACCAATACTCGTATATACAGATCATAAAAACCTTCAATACCTCCAGACTAACAAAACTCTTTCCCACCGGCAGGTACGATGGTCATTATTCTTCCTAAGATTCAACTTCCTAGTGACCTACACGCCTGCAGACAAAAATAAAAAAGCGGATGCGCTATCGCGATTAACCGAAGATAACTGCGCCAAAATCCCTTCTATTCCTATAATACCCTATGAACGTATTATTGGTGTTGTTCGTTCCCTGAAGGAAGAGATTTTGCACAGTATAGCATTGGATTCACCTCCACCACAACTAAGTACTGATGCAGAAGGCTTCCTCTATTACAACGACAAACTCTACATACCCCCTACTATGCGCACCAAGATCTTGGAATTATCACATGATGTGCCTATGGCAGGACATATGGGTATGACGAAAACCCTTAATTTGCTTACCAGGCAGTTTTGGTGGCCTGATATGAAGACGTCTGTACAAAAATTTTTTCTTCATGTGACATCTGTGCAAGGTCCAAAATTGACACTACAAAACCATCTGGTCTACTCTGCAGTCTACCAATACCCCAGGTTCCATGGGAAGTTGTGTCCTTAGACTTTATAGTAGAACTACCACCTTCCAAAGGATTTAATTCCATTCTAGTGTCAGTGGACCATTTGACAAAGATGGCACATTTCATTGCTATTCGCAGACTACCTTCATCTAAACAAACAGCGGAACTACTAATGAAACATGTGTTCAAGTTACATGGAATTCCAAAGACTCTTTTATCCGATCGTGGTTCACAGTTCATCTCCAAGTTTTGGCAAGCTCTATGTCAAATACTACGGATTGAGCGAAAGCTCACTTCTCCTTACCACCCTCAGACCAACGGACAGACTGAAAGAGTCAACCAGTGTATAGAACAATATCTGCGTTGCTACACATCATACCTACAGGATGATTGGGTGGACCTCCTTCCTCTGGTGGAATTTGCTTATAACAACGCAACCCACAGTACTACTAAGCAAAGTCCGTTCTACTTGAACTATGGGTTTCATCCCACACTTCTTCCACCACGCATCCTACCATCAAGTAACCCAGTAGCCTCGGATTATCTTACCCAAATAAAAGACTCTCTGGGTTTACTTAATACCACTATCTCACACGCTCATAGTCAACAAAAAAGGTACTACGACCTTCGTAGAAGACCTTCTCCGCAATATGCTATTGGGGACCTCGTTTGGCTATCGACAAAAAATTTAAGGTTAAAGATCCCTAGCAAAAAGCTTGGACCTTTATTTCTGGGACCCTTCCCAATTAAGAAACTCATTGGAAAAGCTGCAGTGCAACTCACCTTACCGGCAGATCTCAAAATACATCCCATCTTTCATGTGTCGCTACTGAAACCACATGTTCCTAACCAAGGAATAAGGCCTACCATCTTGCCTCCACCTCCAGTACAAGTTGAAGGCGGAGAAGAATATGAAATTAAGGAGATTTTGGATTCTCGTATCCACAGAGGAAGACTCCAATATCTCATAAGATGGAAGAACTATGGACCCCAAGACGACACCTGGTTGGATACTTCTGATGTTCACGCACCTAGGCTTATACGAAGGTTTCACTCGAAATACCCGGAGAAACCAGTGCTATAGGCCTTTCCGGAGCCGGCCTTAAGGGGGGGGTACTGTAAGATTCTGGTACCTTTGGTACCCTTATTGCCCATTTTCCTTTCTATATTGCGTCCCACCTTTTTAGTTAGGTGGAACGCATATACCTTTAAGCCGGATGACGTCATCGCTGAGCGCCGATCTGAGCGGCTATTTCAATCGCCGGCTTTCTCTCTCACATTGTTCGTTCAAACCGCATGCTTACAAGCTTTGACTTATGCTGCCGGAACCTCCAGCTATTCTCCTCTACCTGGAACAGACCGGAACCTCGCTACTGATCCCGTATCTCGCTACCGGATCACTCCCTCACTACTGGACCCCTCTACTTACTAACCTTACTAGTGATAAGTACCCCACAGGGGAATCCTCCATACCTAACTTACACTATCTACTTCTGCACATTAAGGACTGTTACTATCTATGCATACTAATTCTATCATCTGCACTGTTACATAGATTGCTAGCTCTTGAGTCTACTACCATCTATCCTCGCACTGGGTTAGTCTATCCTGTATATGTCATCTGCTGTCCTTACCACCTGTTACCATACATGATTACTAACCTATCTGCATTCTACCTATTACCATCTACTACTCTCCTGAACATTACTATCAAGTGCTTATCATTACTGTCACTGCTCACACCTGTCCCTTCAGCACATCACCTCCATACTGTCATATACATCCTATCACTCCAGGAACATCTTATTGAGTGTGTGTATATCTGTATGCTGAAGCAGACAGGCCCACAGTGATGAGTCTGGAGAGTTGGATCTGGTATTCCAACACATCTCTACATGACTACTGAGTGGAGATTCTGCAGCTGCAAATCCAGCTTACTATAAAAACGCAGGAGCGTTACACAGTGCCTCCAGTTCCTTCACATTGTCTCCCACCCAGCCTACTGCAGAAAGGTCAGAGTTGGCACCTGCAGCCGATGTCCAACCGTCTTTCACCTCACCCCCTTGCAAATCAGGCAAGCAGTCTGAGCCCCAAGCCATACAGCAGTCTCTTGTTCTTTTTGAGGACTCTGTCAGCAGGGTTTCCCAGGGCCATCCACCTAGCCCTGCCCCAGAAGTGGAAGAGATTGAGTGCAGCAATGCCCAACCACTTATTTCTCAAGATGAGTACATGCAAGGACCATCGCAGCACGTCTCCGATGATGAAGAAACGCAGGTGCCAACTGCTGCGGCGTTCAGCATTGTGGAGACCGACAAGGAGGGCAGGAATGAAGACTGGGTGGAAGATGATGTGGAGGACGATGAGGCCCTCGACCCCACATGGAATGAACGTCATGCAGGTGACCTGAGTAGTTTGGAGGAAGAGGCGGTGGTCGCACAGAGCCACCAGCACAGCAGAAGAGGGAGCAGGGTGCAGAAGCGGAGCGGCCGTGCCCTAGACACTACGCCTGCTACTGCCCAACGCAGCAAGGGAATGAGCGCACCAAAGTCAGCTCAAAGGAGTTCTCTAACGTGGAAGTTCTTTAGAAAATGTGCTGATGACAGGACACGAGTGGTTTGCACCCTGTGCAATCAGAGCCTGAAGCGAGGCATAAACCTTCTCAACCTGAGCACAACCTGCATGATCAGGCATCTAAGTGCAAAGCACGAGCTGCAGTGGAGTAGACACCTTCAAAACCAAGAAACGTCTCTGGCCCATCCTGCTTCCTCTTCTGCTGCAGTCTCGGCCGATCCAGCCACATCTGTAGTGATACCGGCACCTGCCACCCCGCAAACAGAGGATCTGTCAGCAACACCACCACCTGGGTCACCAACCATCTCCACAATGTCCCGTGGAAGCGTTCAGCTTTCCATCTCCCAAACACTTGAGAGGAAGAGGAAGTACCCCCCTACCCACCCACGATCCCTGGCCCTGAATGCCAGCATTTCAAAATTCTTGGCCTTTGAAATGCTGTCATTCCGTCTGGTGGAGACGCACAGTTTTAAAAACCTTATGTCGGTGGCTGTCCCACAGTACGTCGTGCCCAGCCGCCACTACTTTTCCAGGCAAGCCATCCCTTCCCTGCACAACCAAGTGGGGGAAAAAATCAGGTGTGCACTGCGCAACGCCATCTGTGGTAAGGTCCACCTAACTACCGATACGTGGACCAGTAAGCACGGTCAGGGGCGTTATATCTCCCTAACGGCACATTGGGTAAATGCAGTGGCGGATGGGCCTGAGGCGGATAGCAATTTGGCGCATGTCCTTCCACCACCGAGGATTGCAGGGCGCTTCAGTTTGCCTCCTGTTCCTAACTCCTCCTACACCGCTTCCTCATCCTCTACCGCCTCCTCATCCGGACAGCGTAACACCTTCACCACCAACTTCAGCACGGCCAGGGGTAAACGACAGCAGGCAGTTTTAAAACTTGCCTGTTTGGGGGACAAACCACACACCGCGCAGGAGTTGTGGAGGAGCATGGAACAGCAGACAAATGAGTGGTTGCTGCCAGCGAGCCTCAAGCCCGGCCTGGTGGTGTGCGATAACGGGCGAAATCTCATAGCAGCTCTGGGCCTAGCCGGTTTGACGCACATCCCTTGCCTGGCGCATGTGCTGAATTTGGTGGTGCAGAGGTTCCTTAAAAACTACCCCGATATGTCAGAGCTGCTGCAGAAAGTGCGGGCCGTCTGTGCGCACTTTCGGGGTTCTCACCCTGCTGCTGCTCGCCTGTCAGCGCTGCAGCGTAACTTCGGCCTTCCCGCTCACCGCCTCATATGTGACGTGCCCACAAGGTGGAACTCCACCTTGCACATGCTGGAAAGACTGTGCGAGCAGCAGCAGGCCATAGTGGAGTTTCAGCTGCAGCACGCACGTGTGAGTCGCTCTGCGGAACAGCACCCCTTCACCACCAATAACTGGGCCTCCATGCGAAACCTGTGTGCCTTGTTGCACTGTTTTGAGTACTCCACCAACATGGCCAGTGCCGATGACGCCGTTCTCAGCTTAACTATCCCACTTCTATGCCTCCTTGAAAAAACAATTCGGGCGATGATGGAAGAGGATGTGGCACAGGATGAGGAGGAGGAGGAGGAGGAGGATGAAGAGGTAACATTTCCAAGGCTTTCAGGGCAGTCATTCGCAAGGGGCTCAGAGGGTGGGTTCCTGCACACACAAACGCCAGGGACACAATTGTCCAGCAGGGGCACAGTTCTGGAGGATGAGGAGGAGGAGCTGGAGGAGGAGATGGAACCATGTTCACAGCAGTGTGGCACCCAGGCCAGCTCATGGCCATCACTGGTGCGTGGCTGGGGGGATACAGAGGACACGGACGATACACCTCCCTCAGAGGACAGCCTTTCGTTGCCTCTGGGCAGCCTGGCACACATGAGCGATTACATGCTGCAGTGTCTCCACAACGACCGCCGAGTTGCCCACATTCTAACTTGTGCTGATTACTGGGTGGCCACGCTGCTGGATCCCCGTTACAAGGAAAACGTACCGTCCTTAATTCACTCACTGGAGCGCGATCGCAAGATGCGCGAGTACAAGCGCACGCTGGTAGACGCGATGCTGCTGGCATTCCCACCTGACAGCGGGGCCACAGTGGAAGCACAAGGCAGAGGAGAAGGAGAAGGAGGAGGAGGAAGAGGTCGCCAACGCAACCAGGGCACCGCCAGCACCTCAGAAGGCAGGGTTAGCATGGCCGAAATGTGGAAAAGCTTTGTAAGCACGCCACAACAAACAGCAGCACCAGCAGCTCATATGGAACGTCTTAGCAGGAGGCAGCATTTCACCAACATGGTGGAGCAGTATGTGTGCACACGCCTAGAAGTACTGAATGAGGGGTCTGCCTCCTTCAACTTCTGGGTCTCCAAGTTGGGCAAATGGCCTGAGCTTGCCCTTTACGCCTTGGAGGTGCTGGCGTGCCCTACAGCCAGTGTATTATCTGAACGGGTATTTAGCACGGCTGGGGGCGTTATCACAGACAAGCGCAGCCGCCTGTCCAGAGACAATGTGGACAAGCTCACGTTCATTAAAATGAACCAGGCATGGATCCCACGGGACTTTTCCGTACCTTGTGCAGAATAGCGATGGATACCGACCTTACCCAGCCATTGTTCTATTTTTGCTCTTTCTCACTCTTTTGGGGTGTACCCTCATTTAAAATTTCTGAAAAGAAGCAGTGTTGGCTACCTCGTCCTCCTCAGGGCCAGATTAATGTAGGAGCTATTGGAGCTGCAGCTCCAGGCCCCTACCTTTATATAGGCCCCGGGTTGGCCATATTCACTGTTACCGCTCTTCTGTCACTTGTAAACACAGAAGTCTGGCTTCTATGCTCGCTTCCCCAGGCAGCTCCCTCAGAACCTCCCCACACAGCACGAAGGCCGGACAAGGAGGGACAGTTGCCGATGCATGGATGTGTTTATGGGCTTCAGAGACAGCATCCCATGTTGAATTAGGCATGCATGGCTGCACCCTACCTCCTCTGGGTGCATGTAAAGGCACGGCCCTTAAGGCCCTTCAAAATCCTCAGCACCAAGCCCATGATGCTCTTAATCCGGCCCTGGTCCTCCTCCACCGCCGCTTCCACCTACACCGCCCATAAGTGTGCGCAGCCTATTGCATTAGGGTGTGCACCCCAAAGTTTAAATACACATGCATGTGTTTGCCTACATGTACATGGCCCCGATACATTACTCTCCCTGCTGGCAAAGTGAAATAGAGCAGAGCAAGTCCGAGGGAGATCTTTCCCATCTTCTCACTGGCAAACAGAGCGATAATGCTAATGTGCTCTAGGTGATTAGGGTGTGCCCAGGTACACCCGGCACACCCTGTGCGCACGCCTATGACACCGCCACATCCACCACCACCTCAACCTCCCTCCTACTCCATATGGGCCTCATCCTTCAGAGATGAAGAACATTGTTTTATTTTTCTGTTTTTTTTTGTTGTTTTAAGTTATTTCCCTATCCACATTTGTTTGCAGAGCATTTGCCATGCTCTTAAATACGTTTTGCTGCCATTTGCAGCACTCTAGCCCTTTCCTTTGGTGTTTTAGAGCCATTTTAGTGCCTGAAAGTTCGGGTCCCCATTGACTTCAATGGGGTTCGGTGTCCGGGAAAAGTTCGGCCAAAGTCCGGGACACGGACCTGGACTTTTTTTTAAAGTTCGGCCGAACCCGCCGAACATGGACATCCAGGTGTCCGCTCAACTCTATTCAACAGTATGCATCAAAGACACTGGAAGACTGTAGACTATAATAGGCAACCACTGCATGAAGTAGTCATGTACACATTAGCTTTTGTAGGCGCTGATCAAACACAGAGGAGGATTCAATTTTCCAAAAAGACAGTTGACCCACTCCCCTCCCCTCCCCTAGAAAAATGCAAAAATAAGCAAGACAATCATTACCTATTGGTGCATTCTCAAATCACATAAAAGATACAAGCATAATCAATGTGAACAGTAGCTCTGATATATGTTTTGATTATATGTTGATTTATGTTTTTTTCTGGTTATTATTTGGACAAGTTATATACCATCATTTCAAATTACATTAAATTTGCAACTCGTTTTAATTATGAGTGGCTAATTGAAGCTAGACACAATCATTGAATAATAGTTGTTGTTAAAATGATTAGCATGGTCCATCAATATGCACAAAGGAGATTGCAAGACTGTGTGACACATTTTAGAGTATATTTGAATGAAGTCTGCAACCACCTCATGAAGTATACATTAGTACCTGCTGTTTGTGCTGCACGAACACAGAGGAGGAGCCTAGCGGCAATAGGACAGTTGGCCCCATGCACCTACTAAAATGCAAAAATAAGCACATCTCTTTCGTACTTATTAGTGCATTCCAATTCAAGCAAAATATGTAAGCACGATCAATGGCAACTGGAGGCAATGCTATATATGTAGTGATAGGGAAATGTAATCCACCTGTCATCCACCAAGTGCAGTGATGCAAATTTTGGCATTCTGGGCCTCATCCATATTCAATATCGATCGCCCGTTCGTGAACACGAACACATTACCCGACGAACGCACGTTGGTGATATAGATATATATATATATATATATATATATATATATATATATATATATATACACACGGCTGTATTAAATTATGCGGCTTAATGTGGGTCCCACGCTCGTTCGTGCTAGGCGGTTGTTGGTGCTAGGAGGAAGGGCGTGGCTTTAAGGTCACACGCACATTACATCACTTCCGCTTAAACGTGAAACGTGAGGACTACGTATGTAATCGATTGGTCTGTAACATTTTTTTTTTTTTGGATCGTTAATTTTGGCAACGTTTTCGACCGACGAACACGGTTTCGATGGTCGGCGGGCAACGGTCGAGCGATATTCGGACCGTGTATGTTGGCAACGTTTTTGACCGACAAATACTTTTTCAAAAGTCGGTGGTCGAATGATCGGGCGATATTCTAATCGTGTATTCATTCACACCATAAGTAGCAAAGCATCAATTTATGCGTAACCAAATTTTCCTTTGCAGGCTTGCTTGGAATTTCCCGGGTCTGGCTAGGCCCTCCACTTCATGTAAATTTATATGTCCTGTAGATAATGTATCTAGTTAGATAGAAAGGATGATGTTTACCTTTCCAAGCAGATTTCTGTTTGGTGGGGGGGTGCATTGATTTAAATACACTTGCTATGTGTAAATAACCATGTGAATATTTGTACAGCAGTCATATATTTTTTCACATAATTTATTGTATCTACTGGCCACATATGGGGTACGCCCCATGGCCCTGTACATTTGTTACTTCCCTTTTTCCCTTTTCCAAGTTTGTGGGATACTCCCTGGAAATTTTTGTAAAGAATTTTTGTAGGGGCGGCTGCCCAGAGCTAGTGAGGACTTGTGGCTCGATTTGGTAGGGGGGTGCTAGGTGCTAGTGAGAGAGTATAATTTTTTGCTCTGTCTGCCTATCAGAGGAGCAGCAAATCTATATTGCTTTCTGTCTAGCAGAGAGCAGGATCTGTTAGGGAGGTGTGCTCAGTATGTGAATCATTGAGTCTAGAGAGTGTTCCACACTGGTCCAATAGGGAGGCATGTTGGACAGTGGGAGGAAATCTGACCAATGGGTACATAGGCTTTGATACAGTCCTGGTGATTGGCAGAGACAGGCTGTCTCTGTGCATTCTGGGATACTGTATAAAAGCCAGGAGCACATGTGCTGCGGGGTCTTTGGCTGGTGAGCAGAGTCCCGGAGGGAGGGTGGCGGCTGCCTCCTCCTCTGTATCAGTGGCATGTGGCATCAGGAGGTCGTCCTGAGGGCCATAGGAATGGGGCTGAACCCAGAGGTCCAGGAAAGCTGACTGAGGGGGAGACACTGGAAACCCTAGAAAAACAGTATCGTGAGTACAGGGGATCGTATCAAGGGGCCTCACCTGAGGGGGGGCCATCCCGGAGTAGGATAGTCAGTTGACTGGTGTCAGTGGTCAAGAAAGAGAATACTAGGAGAGTGTCCTAAAGATAACTTTAGTTCATCAAGTCTTCTGGAAAGAGACTTCATCTTAAATCCATCTAGTGGCAAGGTGGATCAACAGCCTCTCTGTACCAACAGATAGATGTCCTCCAAACTTTGTGCATGTTTAATCTGGAGTATCCCACTAATCCCTTCTCCAAACCCTAATTTTCACATTTGATTAATTATTACCTGAGCCAAGAAGTAAAGTGATAGACTAACGGGGACCTGAAAGTGTTAAAAATCCAGCAGTCCTCAAGGGGGCAGTGCTACATTCAGTACTGTGCAAAAGTTTTAGGCAGGTGTAAAGAAATAATGTAAAGTAAGAATTCTTCCAAAAATATATATTTACTAGTTTGTTTTCATCAGTTTAACCGCTTGCCGACCACCTGCCGCATATATACGGCTGCAGACTGGCTCGGCTGCGCAAATCGCCTGTATCGCGGGAGCACTCCTGGGGGCAAGCGCGTGCCCCCACTAGGCATTGAGAATGCCGATCCACGATCCAGGGGCACCCGCGACCGCTCCCCGCTGAGAGAGAATGGCGGTCTGCTGTTGTGAACACAGCCGACCTTTGTTCTCTCTGAAATGATCACATATAGGATCACAGGTCTTTGTGGTCATTTCACAAGTCCATCCCCCCACAGTTAGTAAACTCTCCCCTAGGCTCAAAATTAAGCCTTTGAGCACCCCTAGGTTAACCCCCTCCCTGACAGTGTCATTATTACAGTAACAGTGCATTTTTTTTAGCACTGATTACTGTAGTAATGCCACTGGTCCCCCCAAAAGTGTCAAAAATGTCAGTTAGGGGTCTGATCTGTCTGCCAAAGATCGCAGATCGCCGCCGATACTAGTAAAAAAAAAATAAATAAATATAAAGCCGACCGCCGCATCCTTAACAACCGATGAGTCATCACCTGTCAATAGATTTCCCTGCTAACAGCTAAAAAAAAAGTGTCAGTTAAAATAAAAAAAGAAATCCTGTTAATATAGTGCCTGGGGGTTCCTCTAATTTGCCTGGTAAGTAGAGCATCTGCACAATCTTGCTGCAGCAAAAATTACATTTCTAAAGAAAAAAAAACAAGTTAAATCCCATTTAAAATGACTCGTAGTTACATAGTTACATAGTTAGATAGTTAGTGAGGTTGAAAAAAGACATCAGTCCATCCAGTTCAACCTATGATGTGTGTGTGTGTGTTTGCTGTTAACCGTACATTGTATACCCCTGTATGTTGTGGTCTTTAAGGTGTCCATCCAATAGTTTTTTGAAACTATCGATGCTCCCTGCTGATACGACTGTTTGCGGAATAGAATTCCACATCCTTACTGCTCTGTAAAGAACCCCCTATGTACTTTAAGGTTAAACCACCTTTCCTCTGGTTTTAGTGAGTGGCCACGTATCTTATTGTATTCCCTTTCTCTGAATAGTTTGTTCCTTATGCTAGGGTCGCCAGTACAGTATTTGTACATTGATATCATATTCCCCCTCAATCGTCTCTTCTCCAGAGAGAATAAGTTCAGTGCTTGTAGTCTTTCCTCATAGCCGATGCCCTTCATTCCCCTAATTATTTTTGTTTCCCTTCTCTGGACTCTTTCCAGTTCCAGCACATCCTTCCTGAGGACCGGTGCCCAGAACTGGACAGTATACTCCAGATGTGGCCGGATCAGAGTCCTGTAGAGAGGGAGAATAATCTCTTTATTTCTGGAGTGAATCCCCTTTTTTTTACATCCCAGTATTCTGTTGGCTTTGCTTGCAGCGGCTTGGCATTGCATGCCACTGCCAAGCCTGTTGTCTACCAGTACCCCCAGGTCCTTTTCCATCTTAGATTCACCCAGAGGTTCCCCCTCTAGTGAGTAGCTTGCTTTCTGGTTTCTGGCACCCAATTGCATTACTTTACATTTTTCAACATTAAACCTCATCTGCCATGTAGTTGCCCACCCCATTATTTTGTTCAGGTCCGCTTGTAAGGTTTCCACATCCTGCATAGAAGATTGGCATGCTTAGTTTAGTATCATCCGCAAATACTGAGATTGTACTAGATATCCCCTCCTCTAGATCATTTATGAATAAATTAAACAGTATTAGTCCCAGGACAGAACCTTGGGGGACCCCAATTTCCACACCCGCCCAATCCGAGTACTCCTCATTATTCACCACCCTTTGCACTCTCCCCTGGAGCCAGTTCTCTATCCAGGTACTCACCTTATGGTCCATACCTACCTTCCTTAGTTTGAACAGTAAGCGTTTGTGGGGAACTGTGTCAAAGGCCTTTGCAAAGTCCAGATACACCACATCCACAGGCTTCCCTTTATCTAGGTGGCAGCTCACTTCATCATAGAAGGTTAATAGATTGGTTTGGCAAGAACGATTTTTCATGAATCCATGCTGATTACTACTAATAATACCATTTTCATTACTAAAGTCTTGTATGTGGTCCCTTAACATCCCCTCCAAAATCTTGCAGACTACTGATGTTAGGCTGACCGGCCTATAGTTACCCGGGATATATCTCGGGCCTTTTTTAAATATTGGTACCACGTTGGCTTTTTTCCAATCAGCTGGCACCATACCCGTCTGTAAACTATCCTTAAAAATCATGAATAATGGTCTGGCAATCACCTGGCTGAGCTCTTTAAGAACCCTCGGTTGCAAGCCATCCGTTCCCGGTGATTTATTTATGTTAAGTTTCTCTAGTTTAGTTCTAAGTCTATCTTCTGTTAGCCATGGCGGTACTTCCTGAGGTGTGTTGTTTAGTTTGGCCCTACAAACTGGGTTAGTGTAGCCCCCCAATTCTTTTGTGAAGACTGAAGAGAAGAAATTATTTAACACTACCGCCTTTTCCCTGTCCTCTGTGACCAAATCTCCCTTGTCGCCTCTTATGGGGCCAATGTGTTCTGGCCTCGATTTCTTACTATTTAAATACTTAAAGAATTCCTTGGGGTTCTTTTTACTCTTTTCCGCTATATGTCTCTCGTGTTCTATTTTAGCCGCCCTGATTTCATCTTTACATTTCTTATTAAACTCTTTGTAATGTTTGAATGCTGCCAATGACCCCTCAGTCTTGTATTTTTTGAAGGCCTTTTCTTTAGCATTAATATGCATTTTTAAGTTGGAGTTTAGCCACCCAGGGTTTAGCTTTGCTCTTTTACATTTATTTCCCTTTGGAATGCACTGGTCAATCCCTTTGTTTAGTATGCTCTTGAAGCACTCCCATTGTTCCTCCGTGTTCTTTGTTCCCAGGGTTCTATCCCATTTGATATTTTCTAGCAGAGAGCGCAGTTTTGGGAAATTGGCTCTTTTGAAATCTGTGTCCTTATATTACCCTTATGTTTCCTATTACTATGATTAATACTGAAACTAATTGACCTATGGTCACTGTTTCCTAAGTTGCCCCGTATTTCTATATCCGTAAGCAGGTCTGTATTGTTGGTGATCAGTAGGTCAAGTACCGCATTGTTTCCTGTCGGTGCATTCACAATCTGACCCATGAAATTGTCCTGCAAAACATTTAGGAACTGCCGAGCCTTGGCTGAATGCACGGTTCCTTCTGCCCAGTCTATAGTCAAGTCAGTCAAGTTACAATTGCCGACTCCCAGCTATTGAAAAATTAAAGAAAAAAACGGCGTAGGGTCATGCCGTTGTTCTCTAAGGAATCAATACAGAGATCCTGTGTTCCTCCTATTTAGGAACCTCCTATTTAGGAACACAGGTCTCTGTATTGATTTCACAAGCCCATCCCCCGCCCACAATTAGAAAACGCCCCTTAGGCTCACACCCTTTGATCGCCCCTGGGTTAACCTCTTCCCTGCCAGTGTCGTTATTACATTAACAGTGCATATTTTTTTAGCACTGATTATTGTAGTAATTTCACTGGTCCCCCCAAAAGTGTCAAAAATGTCCGCCGCAATGTTGCAGTCCCGCTAAAAATCGCTAATCGCTGCCATTACTAGTAAAAAATAAATAAAAATGACATAAATATTTCCCCTAGTTTGTAGACGCGAAAACTTTTGTGCAAACCAATCAAAATACACTTATTGCGATTTTTTTTTTTTTTTTTTACCAATAATATGTAGCAGAATACAAATTGGCCTAAAAGGATGAGAAAAATGCATTTTTACGTTTTTTTTTTGGGTAGGGATCTTATAGCAGAAAGTTAAAAATATATTTCCTGACAGACTCCATGGCAGCATACGTATCGGGTTTGGCCCCGCCTCCAAACCTACCCATAGGACATCACCCCCAAAAATCTTTGCACCTGTTCAGCACACATGTTCCTTTTTTGTCCTCCTAATGGATTACCTGTATCCTACCTGAAGATGGATCCCAGGAGATGTCTCTGCCATTCGGGTATTGAGTTCTCCAATAAGCCCCAGCTGTTGCGGGGTATGGAGCAGGGGAGAAGATTCTTCTGACGTGCACCTTGGCCAAAAAGCCCAGCTGCTGCGGGTGGCCTGTCCCCTTAAAGAATTATGAAGTCCGGTGCGTGCGGTATGCTCATCCATCCCTGGTGGCTAGCGGTTCGTTGGTGGTCGTGAGTACCCCTTGCCTGTTATATTTGTGTAACTGCATGGCAGCTTAAGTTTTTATTTCAGCCGGTTTTGTATGTTCTTACCTTATTTCCTGATATTCCCTGGTGGCTAGGGCTCCGGGGGCGGTCAGAGCGTACTTCCTGACCGGCCTCCGGTTTGCGAGCTACTGAGCATGTGCGGGTGCCTCAGAACGAGGCTTGGTTCTCACACATGCTCAGTGACGATGCGGCGCATGCTGTTGACGTCAGAGGGAGCCATATTTGAAAACCTTCAGATTTCAGCAGAGTGTGTAGATCACACACTCTGCTGCTGGAAGTCGGTATTTTGCTGTCGGTTTCTCGGTGTGTCTACCTGCTGTATCTGCTGCTGCTCTGCATTTGCCCATACGGTCTTCCTGGTGAGTACTGGCCCCAAGTTTGTGGGAGTTTTTCTCCCTCTCCTCTTTCTTCCTCTCTGATCCCGTTGTCCGGCTCATCCCTGCAGGTCAGCGCCAGATGGAAGCCTCCTTGCCCTCCGGTGGTCAGCCCGCCCTTAATAGGTATGCGGGGCTTGGGGGTTGGGGTGTGTAGAGAGGGGGGGATTAGGGCATTATTTATGTCCTAGCTCCCTGTTTGTCTTGCTTTTGTTCCTTTGTCTTACAGCCCTCCTAGGTTGGAACAACATTCCTCAAGCAAGAGTGAACATCGTTCAAGTCGTCACCACCGGCACTCCTCCTTGAGATTTACTTGGAGGTCACAGTCAGGGGAAATCATCTGCCTCAGCGGGCCCCTCCCGACGCCCAGATAGAGTGGGTTGGTGGGATTGTGGTGCACGTGTCCCTGAAAGCAAGTCAATGTGCGACAAATGCTTCTCTCATGCTGCGGGAGAGAGGGACAATCCATACCAGCGGCTGGAGGCCCTAGTCAAGAGGGTCGTCAAGGATTCCCTGGCAGACTTGGGAGTAGGTCGGGCGCAGAGCCCAGAAGTGACTCCTCCAAGCCCTCCCCTTGGAAGACAGCCTAGGGAAGATCCTGAAACCTCTTAACCTAGTCACCTGTCAACTTTCCTGTCAGAAAGTGATTCAGAGATTGAAGATCCCTGCTTGGGGTTTGAGTATGCTCTCGTCCCCTGCATAGTCAGAGCGGTAAGAGAGACCCTGAATTGGGAAGACTTGGCTGTTTCTCCTCCCAAACAGAAGAGATTCTTTAAGCAGATCTGCAAATAGCGACTCAACTTCCCCTTTCTGGGTGAATTAGGGGATATCATTACTGAAGAATGGAATAAAGTGGAAAGGAAAAATTCCATGCTTTCCAAAATGTCCCGGTTATATCCTTTCAAGGAAGAAGATGTAAAACATCTAGAATCTCCTCCCTTGGTGGACGCCGCAGTCATGAGGCTGGTCAAACATGTGACCCTCCCACTAGAGGACACAACCTCCTTTAAAGATCCTTTGGATAGGAGGATGGATTCTGATCTCAAACGAATCTACCTGACTGCGGGGATGGCCTGCAAGCCGGCACTGGCCTTGGCCTCATTATCCAAAGCAATGGAGTTGTGGTCTGTCTCAGTGGATGAGTCCTTCTGGAGCTTTTCTGAGGAGGCTGCCAGAAGTTCCCCGATTCAGGAACGTAAGATGGCTTCGTCTTTTCTGGGGGAGGCATCTATTGACCTTATACGTCTGTTGGCCAGGGTTATGCTGTCCTCAGTAACAGCCAAGAGGGCTCTGTGGCTCCATCCTTGGATGGCTGACCCAGCTTCCAAACAAGTCTGGTGTCGTATTCCTTTTGGGGGTTCTTCCCTCTTTGGGAATAAGCTGGATGAGGCAATAATCAGGGCTACGGACGGCAAGTCTGGCTTCCTTCCTCAGGATCGGCACCCTCTCAATCCAAGAAAAGGACAACCCAGAAGGTATGTCCCTGACCGTGCCAGGGAAGCACGCACTTATAGGCCTGGCACAGAATTTGGTCGCAACTGGAGAGCAATACAAACCTCCTCGTGGAAGGAGGACTTCTAAGAGTGTCCCCTTTGGTGAACGTGATACGACCAAGTCTTTTTGAGATTGGGCCCGCTCAGGCATGTCGGGTGGGGGCTCGGTTGCTACACTTCCGGCATGTCTGGGCGGCCTCAATCCAAGACTCCTGGACTGTCAGAACAGTCACATACGGGCACAAGTGGATTTTCAGAGAAACACCAAGACCAAGGTTTCTTCCTACCTCCCTGCCACCCTTAGGAGAGAAGCGCCAGGCACTATTTTCCTACATAGAGTCACTGGTTTCTCAAGGGGCTGTCATCTCCGTACCAGAACCAGAGTGCGGCCAGGGAATCTACTCCCCTCTTTTCTTGGTCCGCAAGAAAAACGGAGCATGGAGGCCGGTAATAGATCTGACCTTTCTAAATCAATTTATCAGAAAGGAAAGGTTCAAGATGGAAACTCTTCTTTCAATCCAACAGGCGGTTCAACCTGCAGACTGGATGGTGTCTATAGATTTAAAGGATGCCTATTTACATGTCCCTGTTGCAGAAGATTTCCAGAAATACCTCCAGTTTTCCGTCAATCAATTACACCTTCAGTTCACTTGCCTCCCCTTCGGGCTCTCCACTTCTCCACGAACCTTCTTAAAAGTTTTGCAGGCTGTGGGAGCTCTATTAAGAACAAAGGGCATTCGCTTGCACCATTACTTGGACGATCTGCTACTCCAGTCCCAAGACAAATCTCAGCTGTTGAAGCACCTGGACCAAGTGGTGTCCACCCTTCAGATGTTTGGGTGGCTGCTAAATCTGGAGAAAAGTCATCTTATTCCCACCAAGTCCCTCGTCTACCTCGGGGCCTTGTTCAATACACTGACAGCGACAGTCTTCCTTCTGGAGGAGAAAATCACAGTAGTCAGGGACAGAATTCTCAGTGCCCTCTCATCACCTCACCTCCAACCACGTCAGTGCCTGAGAATTATCGGTGACCATGGTGGCTGTAGCTCCCATGGTAAAGTGGGCTCTATGGAGAATGAGGCCATTCCAAAAAGGCTTTCTTCGTCAATGGGACACCTGGCATCTGGATCAGACCATCTTCCTGACCCCAGCCATGAGAGCAATTCTTCCATGGTGGCTGCAGTGGGAGCATCTTCTATGCTGCCATTCTCTTGTACAAACCTCATGGGTTGTGGTAACATCGGATGCCAGCAACACAGATTGGGGGGCTCATTGCCTCTCGGAAGTGGCTCAGAGCAAATGGAAATTCCCCTCCCAGGGGATAGTGTCCAACATTCTGGAGCTACGGGCGGCCCTTCAAGCTTTGAAAGCGTTTCCTCACTTGACAAAAGGTCTTCCAGTGATGCTAAGACTGGACAACACCTCAGCAGTCACATAAATAAGGAAGCAAGGAGGGACACGCAGTTGGTCCTTGCTGCGAGAGGTGGAACCAATTATGGTCTGGGCTCAAAAGAACTTGTCCGACCTGTCAGCAGTATACGTTTCGGGAGTCCAAAATGTCCAAGCCGACTTTCTATCTCGTGAGCAGTTGGACAACAACAAGTGGTCTCTCCACAAAGAGGTCTTCGAGTGGATCCTGAGCCTTGGGTTCTCCCCAGAGGTAGACCTTTTTGCCTCTCCTCGCAACCGCAAGTTGAAAAAATATTATGCGAGGTTCAGGGATCCTCAAGCTCTAGGGATAGACACCCTCACGGATTTTTGGAGGTTCAACAGGGCATATGCCTTTTCCCCAGTTCCCATAATCCTTCAGTTTCTCCAGAGACTCAGGTCAGAAGCAGCAGAAATAGTGGCGGTGATTCCATTCTAGCCCAACAGGCCCTTGTTCCCTCTTCTAACACTCCTCAGTGTTCAGGATCCGATCCCGCTATCTCTCAGGCAAGATCTGCTATCTCAAGGCACCATATTGCATCCTTGTCCTGCCCGGCTGCATCTGAAGGTTTGGCTGTTGAGAGGGGAAGGCTACAAGCCTTAGGGTGCCCTGAAGAGGCCATCTCTACACTTTTGAGTGCCAGACGGAGTTCAACTAATAAAGTGTATGAGATAATTTGGTCAAGATTTTCCTCGCATCTGGCCACTAGGTCCAACCCTCATTCATCCATCAGGATTCAGGATGTGCTAAGCTTTCTACAGTCTGGTCTAGATCTTCCTCTATCAGTGAGTTCTCTGAGAGTTCAGGTGTCGGCTATTTCAGCCTTTACCGGCATTTCTTGGGCTACCTAGTCCGACAATTCTTCAAAGGGGCAATGAGACTCAGGCCCCAGAAAAAGCCAAGGTTTCCTAAGTGGGATCTCCCCTTAGTTCTAGACTTTCTATCACAACGACTACGTGACACAGATGAAACTCTTACCATCAAGGAGTTGACATTGATGACCGTGTTCCTGGTAGCCATTACATCGGTGAAGAGAGTCTCTGAAATTGGAGCTTTAGGGGCACAGGATCCCTTTCTAACCTTTTTTTTCCAGACAGGGTAGTCTTAATCCCTATGCTGGAGGCTAGACCGAAGGTTACTTCAGTTTTTCATGAAAACACGGAAATAGTTCTGCCTACTTTTAGGCAAGAAGAAGGTTCTTTGTCCATCCGCTGGATGTTGGAAATTGCCTCAAGCAGTATCTGAAAGCTACGGTCTCCTTTCAACGGTCAGATCATTTGTTTGTCACTTTCGGTGGAAAGAACAAGGGTCTTCGGGCTTCTTCAAGGTCCATCTCTTCTTGGATCATCCAAACTATCCAATGGGCTTATAGGGCTAAGGGCTTGACCCCTCCAGTGGCGATTACGGCTCATTCAACTCGGAGTGTCTCTACGTCCTGGGCAGTGTCCAGACACGTCTCGTCTGAAGTGATTTGTAGAGCAGCATCCTGGTCCTCTATAAATACTTTTTTGTCTCACTATTGTGTTGAGCCAGCGGCTCTTTCTTCTGTTAACTTTGGTTTACAAGTCCTGTCTGTTTGACAGAGTAAAATTAAACTTTTTGTTCAGCACCTGCTCACCCTTTTGTGTACGGCAAGTTATTTCCCGATACGTATGCTGCCATGGAGTCTGTCAGGAAAACGGAAAATTTATATCAAATACTTACCGTAATTTTCCTTTCCTGATGGACTCCATGGCAGCAGGAGTTCCCTCCCAGATTCTGAGGAGGATAGTTACAGAACACGTGTGCTGAACAGGTGCAAAGATTTATGGGAGTGATGTCCTATGGGTAGGTTTGGAGGCGGGGCCAAACCCGATACGTATGCTGCCATGGAGTCCATCGGGAAAGGAAAATTACGGTAAGTATTTGATATAAATGTTCCGTTCTATTTTTTTTATATAGAATTGTCGCTCCTTTTTTTTGTTTATAGGGCAAAAAATAACAATCGCACAGGTGATTAAATACCACCAAAAGAAAGCTCTATTAGTGAGAAAAAAAGGACATCAATTTTATTTAGGTAAGCGCTGCACGACCGTGCAATTGTCCGTTAAAGTAACACAGTGCCAAATCACAAAAAATGGCCTGGTCATTAAAGGGGCAAAACCTTCCGGTCCAGAACTGGTTAAAGCATGGAAAGTGAGTGAACAGAAGAAAAATTAAAAGTAATCATGTCTTATTCTTAATTAATTAACTTCCTTTCCTATTCATGTAGATTCATCTCACTCTAATATTCTATCCCTTTAAACAAAATTACCCCCCCAAAAAAAAGGGGGTAGGGGAATTTATCTCATCCTCCCACTGTGGAGCTTGTCGAACAGCTTATCTCTTCCGGGTCTATCAAATCCTCCTCCATGGAGATTCTTCCCTTATTTATTGCTAAAAAATTATTCCATGTATTCCATGTTTCTAAGTATTTTTCTCTTTTATGTTGGCCTGTCAATACTAGATCTTCCATTTTATTTATTTCTTCTACTTTACTTATCCAGCATTCTATTGTTGGTGGTGTTTGTTTTTTCCAATTAATGGGTATACAAGATCTTGCTGCATTTGCTAAGTGGCATAGTATGGATCTCCTATATCTTTCCATTGGTATTTTACTTAATTGTAGAAGGAAGAAGGTTGGTTCTTCTGGTATCTTTATTTCTGAAAGTTTTTGCATAATTTCCTTTACTCTTTTCCAGAAGTTTGCTATTTTAGGGCATGACCAAAAGATATGTATTAATGTACCTTCTTCCACTAAGCATCTCCACCATCTATCTGTACTGTTTATCAACATTTTATGTAATTTGTATGGAGTATAATACCATCTTGTCAAAATTTTGTAATTTAATTCTTGATATCGAGTACACATAGATGATTTAAATACCAGATTAATTATTTGTTGCCGTTGCTCAATAGTAAGGGTGCAAGATAATTCCTTCTCCCACTTATCAAAATAATGTATTTGATATTTTACTTTAGGAAGATTTAATAAGTTATATGTTTTAGATAACTCTTGGGACATACTTCCTAGCTCCGAACAATATTTTTCAAATGTCGTTAGTTGACGATTATAGTTCTGAGGGTTAGGGATTGACTTTAAAAAATTTTATAATTGGAGTGCATTCCAAAAGGGGAGTTTATAAATTTCTCCTTCGTCCATTAATGTCTCTAACATAAATATTGTTTGCTTTCCTATATGTATGTTATTTTGTTATGTTAAAATTTAATAAAAAAATATATAATTGAAAAATTAAAAGTAGGTTAATATTTAAATATCCTTTGAATTCAAAACAGCATAAATTCTTTTAGGTACAATTGCGCACAGTTTTTGAGGGAAATCAGCACTAGTCAGCAATATGTTTACATTTCAGATTTGTTTTTGAATTTAATTCAAATTCGAATTAACTTTCCATTTGTTATAATTTATTTTGGATTTGTTTAAATTAGTTCGTAATGGGATTCGGAAATTTGGATACATCCAAATTTCCGAATATCGAAAAACTTGTACGAATTTTGATTAGGAAAGAAAAAAACTGCACTTTTCTAGAGTCCATTATTAACAGCTACAAATACATAAGGTCCCCAGGCTTGAGACCTTCTCCAGAAACCCCAATTGGGCTCCTGTCACGGTCACCAACCCCCCAAAGAGGGTGTTCCTCCAGCAGAGTATCCAGCTACATTTTTGCAGTATTTCTCCAGGAATTGTCCTGGGGGCTTGGAACCAGCCCCTTTGGTTGACCTGTAGGGGGCAGTAACCCAGTTGAAAATGGGCAGGAAAAATGTTAACCCTTAAAGACTGTTTAACCACAGCTCTCAGGTCAACCTGAGGACACAGGAAAGCATACAGACTTTGTAACATTTGGCACTTGGCTGGCTGAACTAACAAAATGAAATGCCACAGCTAGAAGAAACAAGGGCATAACACAAAAAAAGAAGTTAACCCCTTGTAGGCACCTGTCAACACGCCTGCCAAGAATAAGCTTCCATCATTTTTGTTGGTTTTTTAACATAAAATAACCTGATTATTAAAGTCCACTGAATCTTGCTCAGATCTGGTGAATTAATCTTTCAAACTACAGTCATTCTGAGATTCCAAACAATCTTTTGCTGTCATGTGAAATCCGTGGGAAGATTAAATAAAAAATAATATATTCTGTTTGGAAAATGATCACGGTGGAATCACCTGTGTCTGTGGAAACAAAACATAAAAATTTATGCAGACTTTGTCTGACACATGATAAAAACATAAAAGGGGGTCAATGCTAAAGAAAAGAAATGGGCAGCTTTCAATAGGTAAATATACAGTACCCAAACAAACCAACAAAGAAAATAATGCAACGCCTCAAAATATAGAATATTACAAACTTAAAGCACGTGCTAACAACAGCATCCATAATGTGCAAAAAGCATCCATAATATTCAAAAATAATAATAAAAAAAATAATGTAAATAAAGTCCAATATAAAGAATCTTTGACGTGACTTGAAGCAATGCCTGTGTAATCTTGAGGTCTATGGACCTCAAGTTGGACCAAAGTAGTGCAGGGACTTGACTTGAAGTCGTACAGATATGAACGTACTCATTGGAAATCATGGGGTATGACTTGTCATGCGACTTTGCAGTCCCAAGTGGCAGAACAAGTGTGAAAGGGGCCTTATGCTGGCTGGACTGCAGTTGTAGAGTGTGGCACATTGTTATCAAATACTCATTTACTGTATAAAAAACGATCTGACCTGGGGAAAAATTTATTATGCTGAAAGACAGGTACCTTATGTGTTATTATTTTCGGAAAGTGTGGTCTATTGTGGCTAAATAATTTATTTCCATGCAAGTGTCCCTCTTTGATGATAGTCGATTACACTGTGTTTTATGCTGAATGAATCACTGTACCTTTATAAAGAAGTGCAAGCTCTATTTAAAGCAGAAGTAGAGCCTAATACCTTAAATTCTCCCCAGCAATCATTAATGTAAGCTGAGTTCCGCCTTATTTGTAGGGATGGGCCGAACACCCCCCTGTTCAGTTCACACCAGAACATTTCGAATAGGGAAAAAGTTCTAGCGAACATGCAAACTCTGTTAAAGTCTATGAGACACGAATATGAAAAATCTCAAGTCCTCATTTTAAAGGTTTATATGCTTATATCCCCGGGTACTGCCCTGGGGGTGTCACGGAACCATGAACCAGACGTACAACAACAGATAAGTGAAAATAAGAAGGCTTTATTGAAAATCAAGCTGTAAAGCAGAAGTCCAAACGGATGGCGAAACCGAGGCAGAGTCCTTGCGAAGCCAGAGGTCAGGAACCAGGAGGGTAGTCAGACGAAGCCAGGATCAGGAACCAGCAGGGTAGTCGGACGAAGCCAGGATCAGGAACCAGCAGGGTAGTCAGACGAAGCCAGGATCAGGAACCAGCAGGGTAGTCAGACGAAGCCAGGATCAGGGACCAGAAGCAGCAGCAGTCTTAGAAGCATGTGAACACAGGAGGACCAAGCAAGGAACTGAAGCCACAGACCTCCTATATATATGAGCTAGGCATCCAGCTCCTCCCAGTGGGAAGGAGGAGCCGCAGGGTGGGAGGCTACAAGAAACCCAGAAACCAAGATGGCCGCCAGCACATGTCAAACGAAGGAGAACAGCAAGAAGGTAAGACCATGACAGTACCTCCCCCTCAAGGGCCCCTCCTCCGCGGAGTAAAGAACGGTTTCTGAGAGAAGCGTGCGTGGAAGGCTCGGAGCAAGGCAGGAGCATGAACATCTGCGGAGGGAACCCAGGAACGCTCCTCTGGACCATAACCACGCCAATGAACCAAAAACTGCACCCGACCGCGGACCAGGCGTGAGTCCAGGATATTGCTCACCTCATACTCCTCACGATTGCCCACTTGGACCGGACGGGGCCGAGGAACCGAGGAAGTGAAACGATTACACACCAGTGGCTTCAACAGGGAGACATGAAACACGTTGGAGATCCGCATGCCAGGAGGAAGCGCAAGGGCATAGGCTACCGGGTTTACCCTGCGAAGCACTCGGAAGGGACCAACAAAGCGAGGCGCCAGCTTGGGAGTGGGCACTCGAAGGTTGAGGTTGCGGGTGGACAACCATACACGGTCTCCGGCCTGGTAGGAAGGAGCAGGCGCTCGTCTGCGATCAGCCTGGAGTCTCTGGCGCTGCGCAGAGACCTCAAGGGACTTCTGGATCTGTACCCAAGAAGCACGTAGGACGGAAAGGTGATCCTCCACAGCCGGAATATCCTGGGGAGAGAATACCTCCGGTAACACGGCAGGTTGGAACCCATAATTGGCCATGAAGGGAGACGTCCCAGAGGAAGAGTTCACCGCCGTGTTCCTGGCAAACTCAGCCCAAGGCAGGAGGTCAACCCAATTGTCTTGGTGATCGGAGACATAGCAACGAAGGAATTGCTCCAAGGCCTGATTGGATCGTTCTGCGGCCCCATTGGACTGAGGGTGGTAGGCCGAGGAGAAGGAGAGATGAATCCCCAACTGGGAGCAAAAGGCGCGCCAGAACCTGGACACAAACTGACTCCCCCGATCCGACACAATCTCCTTGGGCAGACCGTGCAACCGGAAGACCTCCCTGGCAAAAATCGTGGCCAACTCCTGTGCAGAGGGTAACTTCTTGAGAGGAACACAGTGGCACATTTTGGAAAATCGATCCACAATCATGAGAATGACCGTATGGCCTCGGGATGCAGGGAGGTCCACAATGAAATCCATCCCCAGGTGTGACCATGGGCGCTCCCCGGTGGCTATGGGTTGCAGAAGGCCCAACGGAAGGTGCAGAGGGGACTTACTCTGGGCACAAACGGAGCATGCCGCTACATATGCGGCGATGTCGGAGCGTAGGGAAGGCCACCAGAACAGACGTGAAACAGCCCAGGACAGCTGATTCTTTCCAGGATGCCCCGCGGTCTTGGAGTTATGGTAGGTTCGCAACAACCGAGTGCGCAACTCCTCAGGCACAAAACATCTGCCGTTGGGTCTCCCAGAGGGAGCACCAGATTGAGCCGCCAAAATCTGCTCACCCAGGGGAGAGGTCAGGCTGGTGCGAATGGCGGCCAGGATCTGATTCGGAGGTATGACCGAAGTCGGAATCGACTCCTCCCTGGACAGGTCGGAGTACTGCCGTGATAAGGCATCCGCCCTGATGTTCTTGGAACCGGGTAGGTAGGAGACCACGTAATTAAAACGTGACAAGAACAGAGCCCATCTGGCCTGACGTGGTGTCAATCTCTTGGCCTCAGAAAGGTAGGTCAGATTCTTGTGCTCCGTCAGGATGAGGACCGGAACCACCGAACCCTCGAGCAAGTGCCTCCATTCTTTAAGGGCCTGTACGATGGCCAATAACTCCCTGTCACCAATCTGATAGTTGCACTCCGCGGAAGACAGTTTCCGGGAGTAAAACCCACAAGGAAGCAGAGTACCCTCTGGTGTTCTACGCTGAGACAGAAGGGCGCCTACTCCCGTCTCAGACGCGTCCACCTCGAGGACAAAGGGCAACCCAGGGTTGGGATGCGACAGAATCGGAGCCGACACAAAGGCGGACTTTAGAGCCTCAAAAGCTCGGATGGCCTCGAGCGGCCAGACCTGGGAATTACTGCCCTTCCTGGTCAGATCCGTGAGAGGCTTGGCTAGCATGGAAAAGTCCCTGATGAACTTCCGATAATAATTGGCGAAGCCCAAAAAGCGCTGCAGGGAGCGAAGACCACTGGGCTGGGGCCACTGTAAGACAGCCGAAACCTTCTCAGGATCCATGGAGAACCCCTCAGCGGAAATGATGTAACCTAAGAAGGTTACCTGGGATCGGTGAAATTCGCATTTCTCAAGCTTACCGAACAGCTTGTACTCTCGTAACCGTTGCAACACTCGTCTGACATCCAGAATGTGGGTCTCCATGGATTCAGAATATACCAAGATGTCATCCAAATAGACCACCACACACTGCTGCAACAGGTCACGGAAAACATCGTTAATGAATTCCTGAAAGACTGCGGGCGCATTGCACAACCCAAAGGGCATAACCAAGGATTCATAATGACCGGTCCTGGTGTTAAACGCGGTCTTCCACTCATCGCCCGCCTTGATCCTTACGAGGTTATATGCCGCCCTCAGGTCGAGTTTGGTAAAGACCGTGGCCCCTTTAAGGCGATCGAACAGCTCGGAAATCAAGGGAATCGGGTAAGTGTTCTTGATCGTGATGCGATTGAGACCCCTGTAATCGATGCAAGGCCTCAACTCACCGCCCTTCTTTTTCACAAAGAAAAATCCAGCCCCTGCCGGGGACGAGGATTTGCAAATGTGTCCGCGTGAAAGCGCCTCCTTCACGTACTCCTCCATGGCCTCATTCTCCGCTACCGACAGTGGATAGACCTTGCCACGAGGAGGAACGGCACCAGGTTGTAACTCGATGGCACAATCGTATGGGCGGTGCGGAGGTAGGGCAACCGCGCGCACCTTATCGAATACATCCCGGTACTCCTCGTATTCAGGAGGCAACAGAGAGTCCGAGGAAGTACACAGCAACTTGACAGGCCCATGGATGCAACTAGCCCCACACTGCGGTGACCACGAGAGGATCTCGGCCGATCTCCAATCGAAAGTCGGATTATGCTTCTGGAGCCAGGGGTACCCCAAGACCATCGAGTAGTGTGGAGACGAAATAACCTGGAAGCAGACCGACTCTCTGTGAACGGCACCAATGGCTATCCCCACTGGAAGGGTCTCATGAGTCACGTGTGGCGGCAGAAGGGGTCTGCCGTCTATCGCCTCAAGAGCCAGTGGAGAACCTCGGGCCTGCAGAGGAATGGAATTGGCGGCAGCGAACACACTATCAATGAACAAACCACCAGCACCAGAGTCCACCAACGCCTGGGTCGTCACTGAGCCCCCGACCCAGGAGAGGACAACAGTGATCAGTGGTTTGTCAACACGGGAAACCGGGGACGAGGAGACTCCACCCAAGATCTGCCCCGACAGGATCTCAGGTGCGAGCGTTTCCCGGACGGTTCGGACATGCCAACCGAAAATGCCCACCGAGACCACAGTACATGCATCGACCCTCGCGTCTTCGGAGTACCCTCTCCCCCTCGGACAGGCGAGCAAAGCCCAGCTGCATGGGTTCACCCCCAGCCAAGTCATCCCCAGGAGGCGTGGGAGGAGAGGGAGGCACGGGTGGGACAGCAAAGGTAGGCGCCAATCTGTTAGGAGGCCTCCGCAGACTCTCCTTAAAGGAAGGTCTCTCGCTGAGTCTGGTGTCAATCAAAATCAAGAAAGAAATAAGAGACTCGAGCTCCACTGGTAGGTCCTTAGCTGCAACCTCATCCTTCAAGGCATCCGAGAGACCATGAGAGAAAGCAGCGACCAGAGCCTCATTATTCCAGCCCACCTCTGCTGCCAGGGTACGAAACTCAATGGCGTATTCAGCTACGGATCGTGAACCCTGTCTGATGGACATAAGGAGCTTCGCAGCAGAGGCAGCACGAGCCGGCACATCGAATACCCTCCGAAGAGAAGCAACAAAACCGGAAAACTCGGCAACCACCGGATTGTTGTTCTCCCATAAAGGGCTGGCCCAGGCCAAGGCCTTGTCCGAGAGCAGCGAAATTAAGAAGCCCACCTTTGATCTCTCAGTAGGAAAGGCATGTGGCAGCAACTCGAAATAAATGCCCACCTGGTTAAGGAAACCTCGGCACTGAGTTGGCTCTCCCCCAAAGCGCTGTGGAAGGGGGGCAGAACCGGTCATATCCCGAAACACCGCAGGCGCAACAACAGGTGTCGGGGTAGACTCTGGCGCAACAACCGGAGCGGCAGTAGGAGCGGGCCCAGGAGCGACAACCGACCAATCGGCAACGGGAGCGAAATGAGCCATGCGTTCAAGCAGGGTTTGCAACGCCACGGCGAACCGACCCAACAGGTGTTCCTGCTGATCAAGTCTGGCAACCAGCGTGGGTAGCGAGGATGGCCCTGTACCGTCAGAATTCATGGCTTGGTCCTAATGTCACGGAACCATGAACCAGACGTACAACAACAGATAAGTGAAAATAAGAAGGCTTTATTGAAAATCAAGCTGTAAAGCAGAAGTCCAAACGGATGGCGAAACTGAGGCAGAGTCCTTGCGAAGCCAGAGGTCAGGAACCAGGAGGGTAGTCAGACGAAGCCAGGATCAGGAACCAGCAGGGTAGTCGGACGAAGCCAGGATCAGGAACCAGCAGGGTAGTCAGACGAAGCCAGGATCAGGAACCAGCAGGGTAGTCAGACGAAGCCAGGATCAGGGACCAGAAGCAGCAGCAGTCTTAGAAGCATGTGAACACAGGAGGACCAAGCAAGGAACTGAAGCCACAGGCCTCCTATATATATGAGCTAGGCATCCAGCTCCTCCCAGTGGGAAGGAGGAGCCGCAGTGTCAGAGAAACAGCCATGCTGCAACTGGCGACTCTGCCAGTACTTCCAATGGCCGCAATGGACTCAGGCCATAGACTCATTGTCAGTGAAATGGCTGTGCTGCAAACTGGCAACTTTCCAGTACTTCCCATGGCCGCAATGGACTCAGGCCATAGACTAATGCACTGGCCTATAAAAGGGCTCTGCTCAGCCCATCAGATTGCTGGATTGTCTTCAGCTCTTCCTGTTTCCTGTGCATTGCTACTTCCTGGATTCCAGTTTGACCCGGCTTGTTCCTGACCTGTCTGCTCTCTCTCCTGGCTTTGACCCTCGGCTTCGTCTGACCATCCCTGCTCCAGTTTGGCTCTCCTGTTATCTGATCTCGGCTTGGCTCACGGACTTGCTTCCTGTCTACCTGCCCTCCAGTACCTGATCTTGGCTTCCCCACGGACTTGTCTGCTTCTGGCTTTCCTAACATACCTTTGGCTTGCACCTGTTGCAGCTTCCTGTGTTTGACCCCCGGCCGGTCTTACACCTACTGCCTGGTTGTTCCTGGTTCCTCCTTGGACTGTCCGGTGTATTCCTGCCCAGCACTCTGCTAGAGACCGCCTGTTCACCATCAGGACCCTGCTGGCAACCAGTGCTTCTGTGGGCGCTACACCCTCTGTCTCAACCCCAGGGGTGTGTCGCACTCAGCCGCAAGGGGAGCCCTCTCTGCATCTCGGCCTCGGATCAGGTACGTGACAGTACAATCCAGCCATGTCAGAGGCCGACAGAGGTGCTTCCCCAATTGAGGCTTTGTGCCAGCAAGTCACCGCCCTCACTCAGGCAGTGCAAAGACTCCAGGAGGGTTATTTCCAGTTGGAAGGTCGCCTGCAACACCTGGCCGTTTCGCCTCCTACAGACTCCAATAAATCGCCTGCCAGCACCTCTTCACCCCCGTTACAACAAGGACACGCTAGCTCCGCCCATTCCATGCTAGTCCCGCCTCCTGAACCACGAGTACCCACTCCTGAGCGATTTTCTGGATATCGAAAGAAGTTCAGGGCCTTTAAGAACGCCTGCTTGCTATACTTGGCCTTGCAACCCCGGACCTTTTCTCTGGACTCTGTGAAAGTGGGGTTCATCATCTCTTTGCTGTCTGAAGGACCCCAAACCTGGGCTCATAACTTAATGGAACAGAAGAGCCCTGTTCTGGACTCTGTGGACACATTCTTTGAGGCTATGGCTCAGCTTTACGACGACCCCCAGTGCACGGCCACCGCAGAGGTCGCCCTACACTCCCTGCTACAGGGCAAGCGCCCAGTGGAGGACTACACGGTTGAATTCCGTAAATGGTCCGCTGACACTGATTGGAATGAGGCTGCCCTCAAGTATCAGTTTCGCCAAGGACTTTCTGAGACATTAAAAGATGAGCTGGCTCGAGGGGAGACCCCCGCTACCCTTGAGGGTCTCATACAACTCGCCATTCAACTTGATAGACGTCTGCGGGAGCGACGCTCGGAGCGTCTCCAAACATTCCGGCCCACCTGCATGCTTCCCAAGATCTCTTCTGCTCCACCTGCACCTCCTGTCTCTTCCCCCATGGGAGCATCTGAAGGGGAACCTATGCAGCTGGGCCTGGTCCGTTCCTCCCTGACTCCTGATGAGAGACTACGTCGTCGGCAGGCCAACCTATGCCTCTACTGCGGCGGGGCTGGACATTTTCTTCGGAACTGCCCCGTGAGACCCAGTAAGCCTTACTCTCAGCCCCCATTTAACTGCCGAGTTTCTGAGCTTTCGCTCTCTCACCTTATTCTCCCGGTCTCCTTACAGGTGGCGGAAGGGGAGGTCCAACTTCGAGCCATCGTTGACTCTGGGGCCTGCAGCTGTTTTCTGGACATTTCTTTGGCCAAGAGACTCCATATTCCTCTTATCCCTAAGACACAAAGGCTCGAGGTCCATCTCGCCGATGGGTCCCTACCCAGTTCCGGACCAGTTATCCTAGAGACTGGACCCATCCTCACCACAGCAGACTCCGGTCATCAGGAGTTCATCCGTTTTGATGCCCTTTGTTCCCCCATGTTTCCCGTCATACTGGGACTTCCTTGGCTGCAAGCCCATAACCCCCAAATCGATTGGGCCAAGAAGGAACTCAACTTTTCTTCTGCCTACTGTCAGCAGCATTGCTTCCCTCAAAGACCTAGTGGGCCTGCTAGTTGCTTGTCTGTTCAACCAACACCTGAGCCACTCCTGGATATCCCACCTGCTTACCAGGACTTCAGGGACGTCTTTGACAAGAAAAAAGCCGAGGTCCTTCCTCCCCATCGGCCTTACGATTGCCCTATAGAAATGCTTCCCGGAGCCGAGATCCCGTTTGGAAGGATATTCCCCCTTTCTGAAAAGGAACTGGAGGCCCTACGGGTCTATATTGATGAAAATTTGAAAAAGGGGTTTATTCGCCCATCTTCTTCTCCTGCAGGTGCTGGTATATTCTTTGTGGAAAAGAAAGATGGCACCTTGAGACCCTGTGTGGACTATAGAGAGCTGAATAAGGTCACTATCAAAAACCGGTATCCGCTCCCCCTTGTCCCCGAACTCTTCCAGAGGTTCCGGACCGCCCAGCTCTTTACCAAGTTAGACCTGCGGGGAGCTTATAACCTTGTCCGGATACGGGAGGGAGATGAGTGGAAGACCGCATTCAGAACTCGTTTTGGACATTATGAATACCTTGTCATGCCCTTCGGCCTGTGTAATGCCCCAGCCACATTCCAGCACCTGGTAAATGATATCTTTCGGGAGTTTCTTGACCACTTCGTCATCGTATACCTTGACGATATCCTCATTTTTTCTGCCTCACTGGAACTCCATCGGGTTCACGTTAAAAAAGTCCTTTCTACCTTGAGAAAACACGGACTCTATGCCAAGGCAGAGAAGTGTGACTTTGAAAAGGGGTCCATTCAGTTTTTGGGACTCATTATTTCCACAGATGGGATCGCTATGGACCCACAAAAAGTGAAAGCGATCCTAGATTGGCCTGCTCCTTGTGACAAGAAAGGTGTTCAGAGATTCGTGGGCTTTTCTAATTTTTACAGGCGTTTTGTGAAAAATTTTTCTTCCATCATCTCCCCCATCACCCAGTTAACCCGCCATCAGTCCCGCTTTCTGTGGTCTCAGGAGGCCCAAGTGGCATTTGACAAACTTAAACAGCTGTTTATTTCTGCACCTGTCCTACAACACCCTGATCCGGCTCTGCCCTATGTGTTGGAGGTCGATGCCTCGGAAGTGGCCACCGGGGCAATCCTGTCGCAACGTCAAGGGCCCAAATCTCTCCTACATCCTGTGGCCTTCTTTTCTAGGAAAATGTCACCTCCGGAGAAGAATTATGACGTTGGCGACCGAGAACTGTTGGCCATTAAATTTGCACTAGAAGAGTGGAGATATCTATTGGAAGGAGCCACTCATCCTATTATGATCTTCACGGACCACAAGAACTTGGAGTACCTCAGGACTGCCAAACGGTTGAGACCCAGACAAGCCAGATGGGCGCTGTTTTTCTCCAGGTTTAACTTCCATATTTCTTATCGACCTGGCTCCAAGAATGGGAAAGCAGATGCTCTCTCCCGGATGTTTCCAGATACCCCAGAAACAGCAGAACCTGATACCATCCTTTCTGCCCATAATTTTCTCCTTATCCAGCCTGACCTGATGACGGCAATCCGACAGGCCTCAGCCCTTTGCTTGGATCCTGAAGTACCCTCCCTGAAAAAACAGGAAGGGTTGCTGTGGCATCAGGATAAAATCTTTGTCCCTGCCCAAGTAAGACCTCAAGTTCTTAAAATATTTCATGACAGTAAACTTGCTGGGCATTTTGGGGTGCGGAAGACCTCGGAGCTTATCCAACGCTCTTTTTGGTGGCCCAACCTTGGGCAGGATTGCAAGGATTACATCGGCTCTTGTACCATCTGCCAACGTAACAAGGGGTCAAGTACCAAGACTTGGGGTTTGCTAAGACCACTTCCCATTCCTGAGCAACCCTGGAAAAACATATCTATGGACTTTATTGTTGAACTACCCCCTTCAGAAGGATTTTCCACCATCTTGGTGGTAGTGGATCGCCTTTCCAAAATGGCCCATTTTCTACCCATGGTTGGCACACCTTCAGCCCTGGACACAGCCAACATATTCATAAGGGAGATAGTCAGGCTACATGGCCTTCCAGATAACATTGTCTCAGATAGAGGAGTGCAATTTACCTCCAGGTTCTGGAGGGATCTCTGTAAATCCCTGTCCATTGAAGTTTCTCTTTCTTCTGCATACCATCCTCAGAGCAATGGGCAAACAGAGAGGACTAATCAAACTCTAGAACAATACTTACGATGCTTTTGCACCTGTTCCCAAGACGACTGGGTCTCGCTCCTCCCCTGTGCGGAATTTGCTTACAACAATTCTCTTCATGCATCCACCAACCAGTCCCCTTTCTGGGCAAATTATGGATTTCATCCCTCCTTTCTGCCTAACACCCTTCCGGAAGCATCAGTTCCTGCTGTCCAAGATCGGATCAGCTTCATTCAAACCAACTATCAAACCCTACAGGAAGCCATGCGTAAAGCCCAGGAGGACTATAAACGGTTTCATGACTGTAAAAGAAAGAAGGGTCCGAATCTCAAGATTGGAGACAAAGTCTGGCTGTCAGCCTTAAACCTTAAACTCTCATGCCCATCCAAGAAGCTCGGGCCAAGGTTCATTGGTCCGTTTGAAGTCAAGAGGGTGATCAATCCTGTGGCTTTTGAGCTGGCACTTCCCGACTCCTTTAAGGTACACCCAGTTTTTCACATCTCCTTGCTCAAACCAGTTGTCCCCAGTCCATTTCCTGGGAGAGACGAGCTACCTCCACCTCCTGTCTCAATCGAAGGGGAGACAGAATTTGAAGTTGAGTCCATACTGGATTGCCGAAAGAAAGGGAGACAAACTCAGTATCTTATAAAATGGAAAGGTTACCCCCCTGAAGACAATTCCTGGGAACCCGCTAGTAACCTGCATGCCCCCAGGCTGGTACAGGAATTCCACAGGAGATTCCCGGGAAGCGTGGCCCGGTTGGGCATCCGGAGGCTGCCCCTTGGGGGGGGGCACTGTCAGAGAAACAGCCATGCTGCAACTGGCGACTCTGCCAGTACTTCCAATGGCCGCAATGGACTCAGGCCATAGACTCATTGTCAGTGAAATGGCTGTGCTGCAAACTGGCAACTTTCCAGTACTTCCCATGGCCGCAATGGACTCAGGCCATAGACTAATGCACTGGCCTATAAAAGGGCTCTGCTCAGCCCATCAGATTGCTGGATTGTCTTCAGCTCTTCCTGTTTCCTGTGCATTGCTACTTCCTGGATTCCAGTTTGACCCGGCTTGTTCCTGACCTGTCTGCTCTCTCTCCTGGCTTTGACCCTCGGCTTCGTCTGACCATCCCTGCTCCAGTTTGGCTCTCCTGTTATCTGATCTCGGCTTGGCTCACGGACTTGCTTCCTGTCTACCTGCCCTCCAGTACCTGATCTTGGCTTCCCCACGGACTTGTCTGCTTCTGGCTTTCCTAACATACCTTTGGCTTGCACCTGTTGCAGCTTCCTGTGTTTGACCCCCGGCCGGTCTTACACCTACTGCCTGGTTGTTCCTGGTTCCTCCTTGGACTGTCCGGTGTATTCCTGCCCAGCACTCTGCTAGAGACCGCCTGTTCACCATCAGGACCCTGCTGGCAACCAGTGCTTCTGTGGGCGCTACACCCTCTGTCTCAACCCCAGGGGTGTGTCGCACTCAGCCGCAAGGGGAGCCCTCTCTGCATCTCGGCCTCGGATCAGGTACGTGACACGCAGGGTGGGAGGCTACAAGAAACCCAGAAACCAAGATGGCCGCCAGCACATGTCAAACGAAGGAGAACAGCAAGAAGGTAAGACCAATTTTTTTTAAACAATTGTTTTTAAAGGAGCAGTGATTTTAATGAAGCTTAAAGTGAAACAACAGAAATGAAAACTCCTTTAAAAATCGTGCCTGGGGGTCCCCTAATGTGCCTGTAAAGTGGCGCATCTGTACGATGTATTGAGCCTGCTGCAGCAATACTGACATTTCTAAAGGAAAAAATGAAATTTAAACTCACTTGCGGCTGTAATGTATTGTTGGCTCCCGGCAAGGACAAAGAAAAAAGAAAAAACAGTGTAGGGCCCCCCCCCCCCCTTCAGGTCTGGTATGGATTTTAAGGTAAACCCCACGCCAAAATGAACAACAAAAAATCCAAATCCCCAAATCCATACCCTTATCTGAGAATGCAGCCTGACAGGTTGGGGAAGAGCAAATGCCCCCCCCCCCCCCTCCTGAACCATACCAATCCACATGCCCTTAACAAGGCGCTGTGTATTAGCACTTTCATATTTTAGAAATGTTATAATTTTTTGAACAGCAGCATTTTGGTTTTGTGTTTTAGCACATAAGTTTATCCATAGCGCAGCGCACATTTATTAGTTAAACAAGGGGGGGGGGTGAGTGCTTTGGGGCAGGGGGGCCTCTTCCCGACAACCCTGAGCTGTGGTTGTCAGAGTCTGTGGGTGAGGGGCTTATCAGAATTTGAAAAGCCCCCTTTAACAAAGGGGACCCCAGATCCCAGCCCCCCCATGTGAATAGGTATCGGGTACATCGTACCCCTACCCATTTACCAAAAAATTGTACAAAAAAATAAACACAGAAGTACTTTTTTAAAAAAAATAGTGTCCCCTGGTGTAAATCCATTGTCAATCCCGACGAGCGCCTCACTGGAAAAAAAAAAAAGTTCTGCTCTCGTTCAGCGCTTCCTGCAGTCTGCGTGTCCTGCAGTTGGACAGTACTTATATAGGGAATAAGAGGGGCCACACCGGTAATGTCACTGGGTCACGGACTGATGCATGCTGGGCTGGTGACATCACTAGGGGTGGGACTGCCCGGTGACGTCGCCGGTGTTGCCCCGCCCATTTCCTATATAAGACCTGTCAAAACATGCATCTGGCAGTCCGCAGGAAGCGCTGAACGAGAGAACGAGAGTGGAGCTTTTTTTTTTCTTTTTTGGGCCGGCAGGTGGTGCGATTGAGGATGAATTTAAATTGGGGGGACACTATTTTTTTATTTTTTAATAAAGGACTTGTCAAAACTGTCTTGTTTTTTTATTTTTTCTGTACTCTTCTTTGGTGAATGGGTAGGGGTACAATGTACCCAGTACCAATTCACATAGTGATCTGGGGGCCCCTTGTTAACCACTTCTAGACCGGAAGATTTTCCCCCTTAATGACCAGGCCATTTTTGCGATTTGGCACTGCGTTACTTTAACGGACAATCATGCAACGCTGTACCCAAATAAAATTGATGTAATTCTTTCCCACAAATAGAGCTTTCTTTTGGTGGTATTTGATCACCTGTGCGATTTTTTTTTTTGCGCTATAAACTAAAAAAGAGCGACAATTCTGAAAAAAACAATATTTTTCACTTTCTGCTATATAACATTAGTGATGAGCTGAACACCCCCCCCCCCCCCCCCGGTTCGGTTCAGTTCGGTTCGCACCAGAATACCGCGAACAGAAGATACGTTTGTTCAAACAAATTAACCCCATTGAAGTCTATGGGACTCGAACCTCGAAAATCAAACGACCCTTATTTTGAAGGCTTAAATGCAAGTTATTGCCACAAAAAGTGTATGGGGGTCCGGGTCCTGACCTGGGGAACATGTAGCATTAAAAAAAAAAAGTTTTTAAAAAGTATAGTTTTTAAAGGAGCACTGATTTACTGATTCTAAAGAGGCTTAAAGTGAAACTATAAAAATGAAAAATTCCTTCAAATATCATGCCTGGGGTGTCCCCTAAATGTGCCTGTAAAGTAGTGCATCTCTACGATGTATGTAGCCTGCTGCAGCAATACTTACATTTCTAAAGCAAAAAATGTCATATACAAAGATACATACAAATTTCAAATTGTATGTACTTGCCATACGGGTGCAGAAAAATTGGGCCTTGTTTGTTGGTGGTGCCTGAACACCGTAACCCCTCGCAGTTATTCTTGCTGGGCGCTGGAACGGGCCCTGCTGGTAAAAAATCCATACAAATTTGAAATTGCATGTACTTGTCATACAGGTACCAAAAATTGGGCCTTTGCTGTTGGTGGTTCCTGAACACCGTAACCAAGGCCTTGCAGTTACTCTTGCTGGGAGCAGGAACTGGACCTGCTGGTAAGAATTCCATACAAATATGAAATTGCATGTACTACACAGGTGCCAAAAATTGGGCCTTTGCCATAGGTGGTGCATGAACACCATAACCAAGACCTCGCAGTTACTCTTGCTGGGAGCAGGAACGGGACCTGCTGGTAGAAATTCCATACAAATTTGAAATTGCATGTACTTGTCATACCGGTGCCAAAAATTGGGCCTTTGCTATTGGTGGTGCATGAACACCGTAAACAAGGCCTCGCAGTTACTCTTGCTGGGAGCAGGAATGGGACCTGCTGGTAAAAATTCCATACAAATTTAAAATTGCATCTGCTATACAAGTGCCAAAAATTGGGCCTTTGCCGTAGGTGGTGCCTGAACACTGTAACCAAGGCCTCGCAGTAACTCTTGCTGGGAGCAGGAACAGGACCTGCTAGTAAGAATTCCATACAAAGTTGAAATTGCATGTACTACACAGGTGCCAAAAATTGGGCCTTTGTGAAAGGTGGTGCCTGAACACTGTAAACACTCACAGTTAGCAGGGCACAGGAACAGGGCCTGCTGTTAAAAATGACATACGAAATTTAAATTGTATTCACCTGCCATACAAGTGCAGAAAAATTAGGCCTTGCGGGTTGGTAGTGACCTAAACCAAAAACATTGTTGGAAGCTAGCAGAATAAAGGTAGAGGAATAGGTTAGGCAGCAAATGCAGTCTTAAAGGGATGGCAGACCCCTAGCAAACTCAATCAGTTACATCAGCACCAGGGGCCTGATAGCTCTTGTTGATCCAGGAGTGGTTCATTTTGATAAAACTCAGCTGGTCAACAGAATCTGTGGACAGACGCACTCTTTTGTCCATCACAAAACCTCCAGCAGCACTGAACGTCTGTTCAGAAAGCACGCTGGAAGCAGGACAGGCCAGTAGCTCCATTGCATATTGATCAAGTTCTGGCCAGTGGTCCATCCTCAAGACCCAGTAAGCCAGTGGATGCTCAGCTGGAAAGGTCTCCAAGTCTGCTCTTGCGCCTAGATAATCATGCACCATATGATAGAGACACTGCCGATAATTGCTTAAACCTAGCAGCCCTGGGTGCTGCTGAGGACAAAAGAACTGTTTAAAGGCATCGGTAAGCCGGCTGCCTTCTCCACCGCTCCTCCTTTGGCTGAACGATGCCTCAGAAACACGTCCGGAGAATGTTGACCTCCCAGTGTCTGGAAAGGCGGTACACAAATTTTTTTTCAAGGCCTCCTCAAGGTTTTTTTATCCTCTGCTCCCTCTGCGAAGGCAGGATGAGATCTGCAACTTTACCCTTGTAATGTGGATCAAGAAGGGTTGCCTACCAGTAGTTATCCTTCTCCTTGATAGCACGAATACTCGGGTCCTTTCGCAGGCTTTGCAGAATCAGGGAGCCCATGCAACGTAAGTTGGAGGAGGCATGAGCTTCTGAGTCCTCTGGGTCACTAAGGATGATATTGTCAGCAGGAGCCACCTCTCCCCAACCACGTACAATTCCTGGGGTTTCTGGGGAATCAAAACCATCCCTTGAAGACTGCTGTATGCTATCCTCCTCCTCTACATCCATGCTGCCGAAATCCTCATCCTCCTCCTCCTCTTTCTCCTGTGTGATTTGTGGCCCTGCAGGAATGATATCTGCATAAAGGGGGCCATGTGAGGAAAGAAAGTCCTCCTCTTCCTGCTGCTGTTCTGCCTCAAGTGCCCTGTCCATGATTCCATAAAGCGTGTGCTCCAGCAGATAGACTAGCAAGATAGTGTCACTGATGCATGCATCATCCCGGCTCACCATCCTTTTGGCCTCCTCAAATGGTGTCAGGACGATGCATGCATCATTAATCGAAAGCCACTGGCGTGGTGAAAAAAAGCAAAGCTCCCCTGACCCTGTCCTTGTGCCATTCTCACACAGGTACTTATTGATGGCCCTATACTGCGTGTGTAGCCACTGCAGCATTGCCAACGTTGAGTTTCATCTGGTGGGCATGTCACAAATGAGACGGTTGGTGGGCAGGTTGAATTCCCGTTGAATGTCAGATAAGCGAGCACTGGCATTGGACGAATGGCGGAAATGGCCACAGACTTTCCTTCCCTGCCTCAAGAGATCTTGGAAGCCCGGGTATCTGCTCAAGAAACTCTGCATCACCAGATTCATAACATCTGCCAAACATGGAACATGTGTCAAGTGTCCTTGTCGGGGGGCGGAGAGAAGGTTGGTGCCATTGTCGCATACAACCATTCCTGGCTCAAGCTGTCGTGGCCTCAACCATCTCTAAGCCTGTCCCTGCAGAGCTGACAGAATCTCTGCACCGGTGGGACTCCTATCCCCTAGACAGACCAACTGAAGCACAGCATGACATCTTTTAGCCTGATTGCTTGTGTAGTCCCTTGAACGCTTAGGGAGCACTGCTGCGGCAGAGGAGAATTGAGCAGAAGAGGACATGGAGGAGGAGGTGGTGTTGGAGTAGCCAGATGTGGCAGAACCAGCACCAGCTTTTTGGAGGCGTGGTGGCAAAACAAGCTGCAAGACCGAACCCTGTCCTGCATCCTTCCCAGCTGCAAGCAGAGTTACCCAGTGCGCCGTGAAAGAAATGTAACGTCCCTGCTGGACCAGGAGTTATCAATAATGTGTACCTTCCTGCTGACCGCTTTGTCCAACGAGGCCAAAACACTACCTTCCACATGACGGTAGAGAGCCGGAATGGCCATACGCAAAAAGAAATGCCTTTTTGGGACCTGCCACTGTGGTGCAGCACATTCCACAAATTCGTGAAAGCAAGCCGAGTCTACCAGATGAAAAGGAAGCAACTGTAATGCTAGCAATTTGGCCAAGCTAGCATTAAGACGCTTAGATGGCTGGGACAGTATTTCTTTCTACGGTTGAAATACTGGGGTAGTGAAATTTGCCTGCTTCTCAAATCAAATGGTGGTGTACTGCTAGCAGATTGGGTGCAAGTCTCTGTGCCACTCATTGCTATACCATCATCCCTCTAAATGCTGGTATTTGAGAGGGCATGAGGTAGGGTTAGAGATCGCAGATGAGGAGCAAGGTGATGTATGCTTGTTTTGATCTGGTGCCTCTTTCAGGTGCTGTTGCCAATGGACTGCATGGCGGGTCGTCATATGCCTTGTCAAGCATGGGGTGCCCAAGCGGCTGCTGTTCTGGCCACACTTGATCCACTTTAGACAGATGTTGCAAACAGCAATGCTGCATTCTTTTGGAGTCCGCAGGGATTTTGCAGCACCCTGCACCTGTGGAGCTCTGTGCTGTGACGCAATAGGTTGGCTACTGCTATGGCGGCCCCTGGAGCACATCCTGCCTCATTGGAGTTGTGCGTCCTCGTCCTCCTCCTCTATCCTGTCAGGCACCCAAGTACAGTCAGTGACCTCATCATCCCCTCCCTCCTTGTCATTGGAGCAAACTTGGCAATATGCTTCAGCTGTGGCAACATGACTGCTGGTTTCTTGTCCATCATTGTCACCCCCTCTCTCTAGGCTCACGTTATTCCCTTCATCAACCTGGAACCAACATCACAGCTTTCAAATTGCTGCGCATCCTCCAGGAGCATGTCACTGAAACTATGATCAAATAGTTCAGGGGACTCCTCCGTGCATGATGGTGGGGCGACTCAAGGAGTTACTGTGAAGAAGGAGCCTGTGGAACAGGTCGCTTTGGCAGCTGCGATGGAAGGCAAACTACTGGGAGCGTAGGTGAGGACGGCTTATTGATCCACTCCACCAATTCTTCCACATGTTGTGGCTGAATAGCATGGGCAGCGCCTGTATAGGATACACTATATCGACTGTGACCACCACTTTTCACAATGGACACAGAGGCTGCTTGCCCTCTTTTCATGGTTTGTGAGCATCGGCCTCTCC
>NC_138768.1:469020586-469245586 GCF_965119305.1 Pelophylax lessonae | reverse complement strand
ACATTCATGAGGAAGAAGCATGAACTTAAATGATTTTAGCAAATGGCTGCAATATAACAAAGAGTGAAAAATTTAAGGGGGTCTGAATACTTTCCGTACCCACTGTATATATGCATATATATATATATATATATATATATATGCATATATATAATATAAAATGTGTTATGTGTTTTGTGCAACGTTTTTTTTTTTTTTTTTGAATTTCCCTCCCTAGTTCCGCTCCCATGCAGCATTGCTGCTGCAGGGAACGGAACTAGGAAGTCCTCCTACCGACAGACGAGCGGCGGAGATCTCGGCTGACGGTCACAGCAATGAGAGCTCATCGCTGGATCGCCAGGATAAGGTAAGAGACGCTCCGCTGCGCTGTCTGCATAGCTCTGCCATTCACCCTGAGCGTGACTCTGGGATACCGCTAATAGCAGAAAATTCCTACCCCGAGTCACGCTCGGGGATACCGCTAGCGAGGTTAATAGAGTTTGCATGTTCGCTAGAACTTTCTCCCTGCTCGAGATGTTCTGTGTTCGGCCCATCCCTAGTTTTCTTAAAAACTCCACTCTTTTCCTTTAATGCTTTGACCAGATTCTGATGCTTGTCTATGGCTTCCTCCAAAACGTTAAATTCTGCTTCCAGACTCTGTCGCTTGCTGCTGCATGCTTTTTTGTACAAAACTTTATTTTTCCTGTAATCATCTCTGGTTTAGCAGGTTTTCCTCCTTCTTTGCAATTTGTACCAAATGGTCAGTAACCCACTCTCTGAAAGTGGGGGTAGAATCCCCTTTTTTAGGGCCATTGCCAAGGTTTTCAGGTGAAGATGAGCTTGAGATCGCAAGTTGGATCCCTCAGAGGGACCATTGCCTGGGTCATCCCCAAAATCTTCCATCCTCACTAGGGCCAGATAACACATCTGGCCCCCTAGTGCTTGGAGAGAGAAAGCTACAGCACAAGGAACCTCTCTGGTGCAGAGAGTGATGTGACTTGCTCAGTGTTCTCTGTCCTTTCCTGTGTAGCTGCCTGCTATCCTACAGTTCTGACCTATGAAATTTGCAGATAAGAATGGCTGTGCAGTATAGAATCTAGCTACTCAGAGTAATAAAAATATACCTAGGTATATTCCCGGTGCCTGGAGGTAATATGGGATATAAAAGTGTACAGCTGCACCTATAGAACGGAAGTGGTATTAGTCAAAAAATATAGCCTTATATGAAGACTACCTACAGCGCTTGCTCAAATTATAATCATGAAAAAGTGCTATATACAATTTACGTGCTATACAGTTAATAATAGACTCTTCAGTGGGAAGTGCAAATTGCAATAAATAAATCAATAAATACAATATATAAATCCGGATAAACAAATGATATACACAATAATAAATAATTAAACACTGTGATATCGGTTTAGCGTGCACGTGACCCTTAAGGGTTGATTCTAGTCCATATAAAGTGACTGTGGTGATTAAAACAGTTCAACCAATATTCCTTGTGCAAATATGCTCATCCAATATAATCAAGGTGCAGGTGTTCAATGTGGATTGTATTACATTTTTTCCTTGTGACATAGATCTCTTCACCGTGGTAAGGGTAAATTGGGTAACTTACCAGAACTAGTGGGTCCTATATGCCGTATGGCATTAAGACCACTTACGCTTGTGTGGCCCCTCGGGCCGAGGTAGACTCCCCCTTGGCTCACTGGTGGGATGGTGGGGTGGTATAGGATTCCTGCTTTGCTCCTCTCCTCTCACTTTAACACAGGGTAAGGGCCAAGGTAATATAGGGAATAAAAGAAATTGCTCTGGATGGTGTAGTAAAGTTAAAAGGCTTTTACTCCCAATCCATGGGTAGATTACATAAAAAAACGGCTTTAAAAGGCAATGTTGAGCGATAAAATGACAGGCTGCATGTCTAGGCAATTCAACTGCAGAGTGGTGAGCGGAGGTTTCGACTTGCACTCCACCTGACGTGACGCCGTCACGCTGTGCATTCCAATCTAACGCATTTAGTCACTTCCTGTGACGTCCTCAGAGATGGGAAGGCATAGTAGCGGTATTAATTTATACGGCAAATGCCGCCCCTCACTCTGCCCAGTGTAATTGATTCCGGGATGGGCTAAACTACGGGAGTGTCCCCACTGTAGTGATTACCTCTACAAGTTCCCGCGTCACCTTACATCGACGGCCAAATTATTTACACTTCCGATACTGAAGTATGACCAACGAGGATCCAGTTATATTTACGGTGCTTAACCACCTCCCACCCGGCCACTGCACATATACGGCCGGGTGGGAGTCTCGTCTTTCTGATAGGACGTTCCGGAACGTTCTTCAGAAGGAGAGAGATCGCACCGCCACGGGCACGCGCCACGGGCACGCGCCACGGGAACGCGCAGCGGCGCGATCTTGATGTGCCTGGGTCCCTCGGACACACAGCAACATGACGGCTGTGTCCAATCACAGCTGTCATGTAATGTAAATGCAGCCGTTGTAACGGCTTTGATCTCTTCTTTTCCTCACACAGATCCTGTCAGTGAGGAGAAGAAGAGACAATCTGTGCTGCAGCCAGGGGATCAGTGAGTTTGAAGCATTTTTTTTTGCTAATTACACACTGATCACCCTTCTAGTGTCCCCAAAACAGTGTCCCCAAACACTGATATAAAAATCATCAGGCGCACATATGTCCGTGGATCATCCTGCGCACATCTGTCCGTGATCATACCGCGCACATCTGTTCGTGATCATCCCGCGCACATCTGTCTGTGATCATCCCGCGCACATCTGTCCGTGATCATCCTGCGCACATCATCACCTGTCTGTGATCTGCTACACCTGTCTGTGATCTGACACATCTGTCCGTGATCTGACACACCTGTCCCAGTGAACATCTGCCACATCTCAGTTCAACATCTGTCACACATCTGTCCCAGAAATAATCTGTGCACATCTGTCCACATGGCGAAATTTTTTTATAGCGGCGAGGAGGCTGTCCATATTCTCCAGAGTATGTGGGATGAGAGTAGCGGGGAACTCTCTCCGTCAGACTCGGATAGCGAGTATGAGCCAGTAGAAAGCAGTGGCTCAGAAATGGAAACGGAGGATGACAGAATCCTAACAAAGAGGCTCAGGAGATTTGAGCAGGCACAGGCTTCCACCAACAGGGCAACACATCCTGAGGCATCCACTAGCAGCACAACAACTCCTGAGGCCTCCACCATCCGTGCAACAACTCCTGAGGCATCCACCAGCAGCGCAGCACTCCACGTCCGCGAATATACGCAGGCATCCACCAGCAGTTCTGCAAGTCCTTGTGCAGTGGCAAGCACAAGCAGGGCATCATCCCTACATGACAGGCCAGCTGCTGGTAACGGGGCGTCCCACCCACAACGAGGCTGTTATATCCTACATGGCTGCCCGATACTTCAGCAGAACTTGTAATTCCCCCTTTTACAGCACAGCCAGGCCCTCAAATCCAATCGGATAATGTAACCCCACTTTATTATTTTCATTTGTTTTTCACGGATGATCTGCCGAACTACATTGTGGAGCAGTGTAATCTGTACGCCAGCCAACATATTGCCAGCAATCCTGATTCATCCTATGCCCGCCCTTTTGTTTGGAAACCCCTCACCGTGGAAGAATTTAAACTTTTCCTTGGACTGACCCTCAACATGGGTCTGACACAACATGGGTCTGACAAAAAAAAATGAACTCCATTCCTACTGGTTTACCCTACCTTGCCATCATATGCCAGTCTACTCCTCTTTGATGCCCAGAACCCGTTACGAAATGATAATGCGATTTTTACATTTCAACGACAATGCCCAGTGCCTCCCCCGAAACCATCCAAATTATGATAAATTATTCAAAATTCGGCCCCTAATCAATTTTTTTTTGCTCCAGCTTCAAGCAAATGTTTACCCCTGATACAAATATTTGTGTGGATGAATCCCTAGTCCACTTCACCAGAAGGCTTGGAATAAAACAATACCTCCCAAGTAAAGGGGCCAAATATGGGGTAAAATTTTACAAGGTATGCGACAGGGCCATGGGCTACATCTTCGATTTCCAAATTTATGAGGGAAAGGACAGTCAGCTAAACCCCCCTGGGTGCCCTACCTATATGGGAACAAGTGGCAAAATCATCTGGCAGCTGATAAAACCACTGTTTGGGAAGGGTTACCACCTATATGTAGACAATTTCTACACAAGTCTCCCACTTTTCCGCCATCTCTACCTAAAAAAGACTGTTGCCTGCAGGACAGCATGGTCCAACCGCAAGGGCTTCCCACAGAGATTGATCAGCAAAAAATTAAATCGGGGGGAAAAAGCCAGTATGCGCAATGAAGAGGTACTAGCTCTGAAGTGGAGAGATAAAAGGGACGTCTACATCCTTTCCACAATACACGACGACACCCTGGTGGAACTTCAGACAAGACGAGGTCCCATCCAGAAGCCAAAAAGCATTTATGAATATACCATATTCATGGGGTGCGGGGGGGGTGTGGATATGAGCGACCAGCTGATGCAGCCCTACTTGGCCACCAGGAGATCATTGTTCTGGTATAAAAAAGTCGCCATTTATATAATTCAGCTAGCCCTGTTCAATTCTTATGTAATTTTTTCCAAGTGTACCCAAGGATCCCTAACCTATTTAAAATTTCAAGAGGACGTTATCATGGCCCTTCTCTATCCCCATGGCCATCCCCCTGAACAAATTCGCTGTGATGCATTAGCCAGACTTCATGAAAGGCACTTCCCGGATATCCTCCCTCGTACCCACACAGGCTGCAAACCCCCAAAAAAATGTTGTGTATGTTCAAGTAAAGGAATTTGCCGTGACACCAGATACTACTGTCCCCAATGTCCCTCCCAGCCAGGACTCTGTATTGTAGGGTGCTATCGTGTTTATCACACTTCAGTACACTATTAGTATAGTAAAAACATTTTCCACTATCTGCTATTTCTGTGTATGACCCGGACTGTTTATCGACTATGATGGGAAGATATTTTTCCAGTTTCTGCTATTTCTGTGTATGACCCGGACTGTTTATCGACTATGCCTCTGCCAACCATGTTTCTGCCTTACACGTGAATTGATCTCGGCCTGTGAATGACCATGCTTTTTGCCTGCCTCCTGGAACTGATTATTTGGTCTGCCACTGTACTATTCAACACAGGGGTCTCACACAGGTGAGGGGCTCCAGAATAGAATTTCCGAGTGGAGAAAACAGGTAATCTTTTTTTTACCCTTTGCTCAGCAGAATGTATTTTGGGGTGTAATTCTTGATATGTACATGCTATGTGTTAGAAGCCTGTAGGTGCTACTTGGATGTTGGGCCTCTGTATGTGGCCAGACTGTGGAAAAGTCTCACACATGTGGTATTGCCATACTCAGGAGAAGTAGCAGAATGTATTTTAGGGTGTCTTTCTTGGTATGTACATGCTATGTGTGAGAAATATTTTATAAATTGACAACTTTGTGTAAAAAAAATAGGTTTTCATTTTCTTTCCACATTTTCCAAAAAATTGTGGAAAAAATGACATGCTCAAAAGACTCATTATGCCTCAAAGAATAAGCATTGGGTTGTTTTCTGTTCAAAATGGGGTCATTTTGTGGGTAATTCCATTGTCCTGGTGCTCCATGGCCTTCAAAAATGTGAGAGGTACTCAGGAAATTAAATGTGTAATTTATGCCTTTAGAGCGCCTGACGGTGCTACTTGGATGTTGGGACTCTGTATGTGGCCAGGCTGTGGAAAAGTCTCACACATGTGTTATCACCATACTCAAGAGGAGTAGCAGAATGCATTTTTGGGTGTAATTTTTGCTATGTACATGCTATGTATTAGAAATATCTTATAAATTGACAACTTTGTGTAAAAAAAAAAAAATGTTTTTATTTTTTCCACATTTTCCAAAAACTTGTGGAAAAAAATGACATCTTCAAAAGACTTATAATGCCTCATAGAATATAGATTGGGGTGTTTTCTTTCCAAAATGGGGTCATTTTGTGGGTAATTCCATTGTCCTGGTGCTCCAGGGCCTTCAAAAACGTGATAGTACATGGGAAATGAAATGTGTTATTTATGGCTTTCGAACGCCTGACGGTGCTACTTGAATGTTGGGCCTCTGTATGTGGCCAGGCTGTGGAAAAGTCTCACACATGTGGTATCGCCATACTCAGGAGTAGTAGCAGAATATATTGTGGGGTGTATTTGTAAGTTTATGTATGCCATGTATGAGAAATACCTTGTTAATATAACAATTTTGTAATAAAAAAAAATCTTCATTACCAAAACTATTGTGGCCAAAAAATTGCAACTTCAAAAAACTCACTATGCCTATTACTAAATACCTTGGACTGTCCTCTTTACAAAAAGGGGTAATTTGGGGGTATTTGTACTCTCCTGACATTTTAGGGCCTGAAGAAATGAGATAGGTAGTCAGTACATCAGGACTGATCAATTTTCAATGATACGTAGCCTAGCTTGTGGGCTCTATAACTTTCACACAAACCTATTTTCATACACTTATCAGGATTTCTTTTACCAAAGACATGTAGCGGAATACATTCTGGCCTAAATTTATAACAAAATTTGATTTTATTGGATTTCTTTTAAAACAGACAATAGAAAATATATATATATTTTTTATTTTTCGCAATTTTTTCGCAATTTTTTGCGCTCTGAAGGCCGTTCCTTCAGAGCGCATGCGCCAGTGATGTCACTGGCTGCATGTAAGGTAAATATCTCCTAAACGGTGCATGTTTAGGAAATATTTACAGTACCTATAGGTAAGCCTTATCATAGGCTTACCTATAAGTACAAGTTACAGAGGAGGGTTTACTTCCTCTTTAAAGCCCAAATTATGATATGGATCGTATATGATAAATTAGTAATATATATAAGGGTAGAAAACAGTAGGCTGTATGTATAGTGGGCTGACATTCTATGTATTTGGCTGGACCTATATTCTTTATTAAATAGGTTAACCCCCAAATTATGATATGGATCATATATGATGAATTGACCCTAGGGGTTTGATATGAAGCAATTGATGTCCATATCTATATTCATTAACCTGGGTTGTAGGGTGGAAAGCTGGTATATCCACATTGTCTCGTTTTGTGAGACTGCGATTGTTAGGGTCAGGACTGGCGGCCAAAGAAGACACTAGGGGTGGATCCTCTGTGTCAGTGAGGGAATGGCGTGGACCGTACCAGGGGACCGGTTCTAAGTTGCTACTGGTTTTCACCAGAGCCCGCCGCAAGGCGGGATGGACTTGCTGCGGCGGTAGCAACCAGGTCGTATCCTCCGGTAACGGCTCAACCTCACGTACAGCTGATTCAGGCGTGGTACAGAAGGACAAGGCAAAGACAGGGTCGGACGAAGCAGAAGGTCAAGGCAGGCGGCAACGGTTCGTAGTCAGGGGCAACGGCAGAAGGTCTGATACACAGGCAGGGAAAATACACCAAACGCTTTCTCAAGGCACAAAAGGCAACAAGATCCGGCAAGGACAGGAAGGGGAAGTGGGTTTTTATATGTTCTGGGTTGATTGGACCAGGCACCAATTAGGGAGCGGCGCCGCGCGCGCCGGGAGGAAGACAGGGCGGGAGCCGACCGGGAGGTGAGTAGAGTCCGCGGATGGGAACGTCCTGCCGCGCGGACCGAATGTATGTCAGATGCGGGGGAGCGGTGCTCACGGTCGGGGAAGATGAGAGGAGCGCCGCTACCCGCAGCACGCCTCGAGTGCTCCGGGGACGCTGCAGGACCCGGAGCGCTCGGCGTGACAGCGATTTGCATGTTCTTTCCCCTCCAGTTTGGTTTTATCTTCTCAATTCCACAAAACGTGAGTAGGTTTGGATCTCTATTATGTGCCAGTCGAAAATGATTGGATGCACTGTGCTTAAATCCGTTTTTTATGTTGTGAATATGTTCCCCTAGTCATGTCTTCAGTTGCTTGTAGTACGCCCCACGTACTGTAAGTTGCATAGGTGGGTTAGTAAATATGTTATGTGGGTACTTTGGCAAGTTATTAGATTCTTAATCTTATATGTGTTATTAGTGACATTGGATTTGAATTCTAAAGTTCTTTGTTTTCTGGTCATTACGGTTCTGCACGGTTTACACCTTACACATGTGTAAAAACCTTTTTGATCCAGGAAGGTGCTCAGTTTCTTTGGGGGATCAGGGATGTTTTTGACCAGTCTATCCCTTAGGTTTGGTCCCCTATGGTAAACAAACTTGGGTCGGTCTGGTAATATTCCTCTTAGTTGTTCATCTCTTAGGAGTATATGCCAGTGTTTCCGCACAATTTGTTCAACTTCTCGATATCTGGTGTTATAATTGGTAATGAAGGTTAATGCATAGTCTTTCTTTTCCCTTGGAGTTTATCTTCTAATAATTTTCTTCTGTCCATATTCATCACCTCCTCCTTTGCCCTCTCAAGTTCACTCTGTTTGTATCCCTTTTCCTGAAATCTTGTCATAAGGATCTTGGTTTGTTCCTCGAGTACTGTTTGGCTTCCACAGTTGCGTTTTAATCTCATCATTTGGCCCTTTGGTATTCCCTTTATCTAATTTGGATGGTGGCAACTGTGAGTTGGAATGTAGCTGTTCCTGTCCGTGGTTTTGATATGGGTTTTGGAGACTATACCTTCGCTATTTTGTTGTATTGTGAGGTCCAGGAAGTTCACTTCTTCTTTGTCCCAAGATCCCGTGAATTTAATTTTGTAGTTGTTGATATTCATTTCCTGGAGAAATTCTTTTAGGTTATCCTCAGATCCTGTCCACATTATAAAGATGTCATCTATGAATCTCTTATACATATATAGCTCTTCTTTTTGTTTTCCGAAAATGTCTTCATTTTCCCATTTACTTAGAAAAAGATTTGCAACACTTGGGGCATATCGTGCCCCCATGGCAACTCCTTTATGTTGTCTATAATAAGATCCCTGGTGCCAAAAATAGTTGCTGTTCATTGCTGTTTTTAGTAATTTTATAAGAAAACTTTTTTGTTCCTGTTCCAGATCCAATTGGTCCTCTAGGGCCCATTTGACCACTGAGAGTGCATCATTTTGGTCAATATTTTTGTATAGAGATTCTACATCAATGGTTGCGAGGATAACTTATTTCCCCTTTGGTAGATTGTCAAGTAGATTGATAAGGTGTTTACTATCATTTAGATGTGAGGGATATTTATTAACCCTCGGTTGTGTTTAGGTGTCAATATATTCTCCTATTCTTGAAAAAGGGGAATCTATTGCGCTGATTATGGGTCTCCCCTGCAGTTTTGTAGAGTTTTTTGAACTTTGGGTAGTTGGTAGATGATTGGTAATTTTGGTGCTTCGGGGAGGAGGTACCGGTATTCTTTATAATTTAAAATTCCTTTTTTGTGCGCTTTCTTTAAGAGTTTTTTTGCATTTATTTCTGTATTTTGCTATGGGATTGCTCTTAAGTTTTTCGTAGGTCTCCTTATCCTGTACTAGTCTGTTCAGCTCTTCATAGTAGTCTTATATTTTTAAAATTACAATCCATCCCCCCTCTTCCCTCTCCATAGTATGGACGGTCCCAATTCCTGTTCCCCCTGTATGGGCGGGTGTAATATGGTTCTCTGTTTCTGTAAGTATTCGCTGTTGGGGATTCCCTGGGCTCCCATCTGGGAAAATCCCGATGATAGGGTCTCTGATGTATAGTAATTCCCTTGTGCATATTCCAAGGGTTGAGAAGGGTTGTGCATGGGTACATTGTACCTTGTATCTTGGTAGGAAGGGTGCCTGTTTCTATTCTGTTCTTTTTGGTGGTGTGGTGTTTTAGGTTGTCTTGTGTCCTCTGTTGGTCCTAGGGTTGGAGTAGGAGCTGGTTTTTCTCCTTGTGAGGTGGGTTGTGAAAGTCTATGGTTGGGATAATATTCCCTTTCTAACGATGAGGATCTGGAGTGGGTATTAGTTTCAACTTTAACCTCTTGCCATTTGTATACCAGGTTATGTTTGTAATCACCTATGTCTCTTTGGTATTTTTTGGTCTTTTTATATTAAGTGTCTTTATCCAGTTTATCCAGGAATTCCTTAAGGTGTTTATATTTCTCCTTATAATCATTTGTGGTGGCATAGTAATTGTGCAGATAGAGGCTGTCTGTAAGAAAACCGATCTATAGTCCTCGCTATCATACTCATCAGCAGAATCTGCCGAAAACTGGGGAGCTGAGGAGATGGAGGGGTGGAGCTGTTCTGTGTGAAATTTCTAGAGAAGGAAGACAGCCCAGAGCCGACATCAATTAAACAGTGCAGAAGGAAAGGGGTGGATCCCAACAAGATTTTCAGCATGAGAATCCAGAGAATACTGGTATTTACTTTGATTTCACCAGAAAGGATGCACTTCTCAGAGTGCTGGAAAGATTTTGGTGTACTAGCAGCTAACAAGCAAGAGGATTAAGCTTAAAAACGGGAAACCCATATTTCTCTTTTAAATTGTTTAACCATAGTCTAAACCCCCTTCCACAGTTTTACTGCGGCAGGCTGGCTCGGCTGCGACGACGTAGGGGTACGCAGGAGTGGTGCTGGGGGGCAAGCGCCAGACCGGCGGTCGTGATTTCCGCTGGGCAAATTTCAATCGCTCCCCGCTGAAAGAAAAGGACGGTCAGGTGTTGTAAACACAGCTGACCGTTGTTTTCTCTGAAATAATCAAAGAGCGCCTGTGATCCTTCTATATAGGGTCACAGGTCTCTATGATCATTTCACAATCCCATCCCCCATACAGTTAGAAAACACTCCCCTAGGATCACACTTAACCCTTTGATCACCCCTAGGTTAACCCTTCCCTGCCAGTGTCATTATTGCAGTAACAGTGCATATTTTTAGCACTGATTACTGTAGTGATGTCACTGGCCCCCCCAAAAGTGTCAAAATTTCAGTTAGGGGTCCGATCTGTCTGCCGCAATGTCGCAGTCCTGCTTAAAATCGCAGATCGCCACCATTACAAGTAAAAAAATTAAATAATAATAAAAATGACATAACTCTTTCCCCTAGTTTGTAGACGCGATAACTATTGTGCAAACCAATCAAAATACGCTTATTGATTTATTACCAAAAATATGTAGCAGAATACAAATTGACGTAAAAGGATGGAGAATTTAGATTTTTTTTGGGGGGGGAATGTTATATAGCAGAATGTGAAAAATATTGTTTTTTTTTTTTTTTCAGAATTGTCGCACTTTTTTTGTTTATAGCGCAAAAAAAAAAAAATTGCAGAGGGGATCAAATACCACCAAAGGAAAGCTATATTTATGGGAAAAAAAGGACATCAATTTTATTTCAGTACAGTGTTGCACGCCCATGCAATTTTCTGTTAAAATAACGCAGTGCCAAATCGCAAAAAATGGCCTGGTCAATAAGGGGGCGAATCCTTCCGGTCCAGAACTGGTTAATCACACATTTCTAAAGGCCCTCATCTAGCTTTATTTTTTATTATCTAAAAAATGTTTAGTTTATATATTCCAAACATTTTGTGAAAAAAATTAATCATTTACTCTTTCGCTGCCTAAAGCACTGCTTCCAGCTGGCCAGGTCCGTACGCCGTACGGACCTGACTTTCCTCACATTCCTCACTTCAGTGACCATGAACCTTTTGCAAAAATGTTCAGCAAAATAATAGCTCTGATAATAGCATGTCTCCTATGCCTATGCCCTTGAGGTGAGCAGGTTTTTCACCAGGTGGTGGATAAGCACAGGAGTGTAAAGTATTACAGAACACACTGTGGTGTTTTTGAACACTTCATGGACACTTGATATCATATTGGGCTTTTTTTAATGAATATTTTGATTCAGAGAGTTTATTATCACTACTTTATGGTTCAATGTATTTTTAGTGGTTTATAGTTGTGATACGGGTAGAGATAAGAGTGTTGCGCTTCACTAATTGTACTATATTATTCTTTTTGTAAGGGGGTGGTGAAAACACCTTTTAAGCGTTACAGCTAGCGACAAATATCATTGTATAGTAATTATTTTTTACTGATTCACATTCATTTATTACTATTGTTTGCTTCTAATTGCGCTGATTGTTCTCACTTTATTTGACCAGAGCTATTAACCTAAAATGTAACCCCCACTTCTCTGCACTAGCTACTGAACTGCAACCCCCACCCCTTACTGGCCCTTTCCTCCGCCAATACCCCCAGCCCCAATTCCCCCCCAACCACGCTCTACCCCCCTGCCAGAACCAATCCTCTGTGACTCCCATGCAATTACTGCCTTCTCTCCTTCGTGCTTCTCCTGCCAGCCATTGCCACTGTAACCTCCCATTTCAGTGCAACCCCCCACTCCCGATCCTTTGCAGCCCCCCCCCCCCATGCAGCGCTTCTAGCTGCTTTCTCTTCAACCCCCCCTGCCGGCTGCACATGAAGATTGCTGTCAGGATGGAGAGCGGAGGGGGGAGGGGTTGGTATGTTTTTACCCTCCCCTTTCCTTTCCTGAATAAATACAGTACTGATCGCGGCGGCATTCATTTATCACTGAAGAATAGTAAGCAGTGTTTACTATTCTTCAACTTTTGTGAATGAAAAGGAGTTCTATTCATTCATCTACATTGCTCTCAGGCTGCAGAGAAAGGGACTGTCTTCAGTCCCTTTATCTGCCTCAAAAAAGAAACATTAGATTTCTGATGTCTCTCCCAAAAAAAAAGTAAAAAAAATAATAATAAATTTTACCTGGTCAAAAAAAAAAAATGAATAAAATTGTAAAATAAAAATAAAAAAAATAGTAAGGGAGATTTAGAAATGCGTCTAAATCTCCCTTACCTCTGAAGCCCGAGACTACGCTCCAGAGGCTTCTAACAGGCGGTAAGGAAGCGATTTGATGCCACCTCACAGCCCATTTTAACCTTTTTTTAACCCCAAGCATTCAGGGGTCAGGTCAACATTGCCACAAGTGTGAGACACCGCGGCCGCAGCATGAAAACACCCCCTGCCTATCGCAACTTTAGGGCGAGGTGGGTGGTGGGCGGCAGAAACTCAGCTCAACTGCACATTTTGCCATCCCACAAAGCCTAAGTCCTCATTCACACGGGGCATACTATTGCAGGGCTGTGTTTATCTGCACAGGGATGCACAGGTGTTCTGTGAATTCCATTGAAGGCAGTCCTATTGATGTCAATTGGGACACAGTGACAGTACCAGAGATAGACAATAAGCGAAGGGCTACTTGCACTGTTCCAGTAAATGTGTTTACAACTGGTTCAAAGACATTCATGACAGAAAGGAAAGGACTGAGGATGAGCCACGTACAGGTCGGTTGTCAACAAGCAGAGCCCCAGACATGAACGAGTGCGACAAATGCTGGCACAAGATCGGCAACTGACTATACGATTGATGGCGGAGGAACTGGGCATTAGCAAAGACATGGTGCACACCATAGTCCGCGAAGACTTGGGTAAGTGGAAGATCCGTTCCAGGTTTGAGCCGCACAAGGAGACAGATGAACAGAAAGGAAAAAGGATGGAAACCTCTGGAGATTTCATTACCATGTGTGACTAGGATCCATCCTTTCTGCAAACCATTGTCACAGGTGATGAAACCTTATACTACCAGTTTGAATCCAAAATCCCACCGGCAATTGGTAGAATGGCATTTACAGACTTCTATAGGACCCAAAAAGAATCACCTGCAATGGTCCAAGGTCAAGACAATGTTGATCGCCTTCTTCAACAACAATGGCATCATGCATAAGGAATTTGTTCCTGCAGGTCAAACCGTGAACACCGCAGGAAATTTTGAAACGGTTGCTATGAGGCCGTGTTTAGCCAGAGTTGCACAGGACTAGACAGTGGATGTTGTTGCATGATAACGCACCTGCACACTGTGCGAACCGTGTGCGACAATTCTTGGCTCAGCATGTACCTGTTCTCGATCATCCACTGTACTCCCCTGTTCTGGCGCCTGCGGACTTCTTCCCCGCCTGAAGAGCATCATTAAAGGCACACGTTTTGTGGGGACAATCCAAGAATGTATGACAGCGGTTCTGCGATTGATTCCTAAATAGGCCTTTGCTGACAGTTTCAAGGAGCTTTATGAACATTGCAAAAAGTGTGTTGTGAATGATGGCAATTATTTTGAAGGCCAATAAATGTAATTTGTTTGTATCTTCTGTTTTGTTTGTTTTCTGATACCATTAACCAAACTTTTTAGACACACCTCATAAGTGCAACTAATCAATATTAGGTAACACATATACAGTATGATCATTTTCATGGTTATAATAGGGGGGAATAACTGAATGAGAACATGTTTATATTTGGAGTTATTTTTTGTTGTTTACGTTCCTACATACAATGGAACCACGGAGAATGAATGCAGCCACTTTCTAACAGAAAGGCGGACCACAGCAGAAAAAAATGGAATTTGGAGATTTGGAGGAAGCTGGGACCAATAGAAGAGACTTTTTTGATTCAAAAATTCATACTTGGAAAAAAAAGTTTAGTGTCACTTTGAGGAGGTAGATATCACACTGACTCTGTTGTCCATTAGTGATGGATGAACATCGGCCGGGGCGGTTTGCAAATGTCAGCTGCAAATATTCTCAAATGTCCGCAAGTTCGCGGCAGGCCTCATTGACTTTAATGGGACTTTAATGGGAAGCGAACTTTAAAAACCTTTAGGTCATATTTGCAGCCAAAAAATACTTACTAGCTGTGCACAAATAGTCCCACCACATGGACAATGTCATAACTGAAGTATTGCAATTGGAAAAGTTGCCCTTACATTTTTTTTTTCTTTTGCAGCAAAAAAAATGTTTTTTTTCCCCTAAATCAGCCAGAACTGACAGCAGCCGGTAAATACATGTCAAATACATATAGGGTCCATTCACACATCTGTAAAATGGGTCCGCATCCATTCCACAATTTGGCGGAACATTTACAGACCCATTGATTTTCAATTCCAGTCTGAAAAATTAGGCATTCACAGGATAAAGAAGTAAGTGTCGGCCATTCCAGGCCCAAAAAATTAGCCCACATGCGTTTACCTGACAGCTAAGAACGTTGTATTTTGTGGCTGAAGGTACATTAGGCATTCACAGGATAAAGAAGTAAGTGTCGGCCATAAAAGGCCCCAAAAATTAGCCCACATGGGTTTACCTGACAGCTAAGAACGTTGTATTCTGTGGCTGGAGGTACATTAGGCATTGACAGGATACAGAAGTAAGTGTCGGACTGTATAGGCCCCAAAAATGAGCCCACATGGGCTTACCTGACAGCTAAGAACATTGTATTCTGTGGCTGAAAGTACATTAGGCTTTCACAGGATAAAGAAATAAGTGTCGGCCAGTATAGGCCCCAAAAATTAGCCCACATGGGTTTACCTGACAGCTAAGAACGTTGTATTCTGTGGCTGGAGGTACATTAGGCATTGACAGGATACAGAAGTAAGTGTCGGACTGTATAGGCCCTAAAAATTAGCCCACATGGGTTTACCTGACAGCTAAGAACGTTGTATTCTGTGGCTGAAGGTACATTAGGCATTCACAGGATAAAGAAGTAAGTGTCGGCCATAAAAGGCCCCAAAAATTAGCCCACACGGGGTTACCTGACAGCTAAGAACGTTGTATTCTGTGGCTGGAGGTACATTAGGCATTGACAGGATACAGAAGTAAGTGTCGGACTGTATAGGCCCAAAAATTAGCACACTTGGGTTTACCTGACAGCTAAGAACATTGTATTCTGTGGTTGAAGGTACATTAGGCATTCACAGGGTAAAGAAGTAAGTGTCGGACTGTATAGGCCCCAAAAATTAGCCCACATGGGTTTACCTGACAGCTAAGAACGTTGCATTTTGTGGCTGAAGGTACATTAGGCATTCACAGGATAAAGAAGTAAGTGTCGGCCATAAAAGGCCCCAAAAATTAGCCCACATAGGTTTACCTGACAGCTAAGAACATTGTATTCTGTGGCTGAAGGTACATTAGGCATTCACAGGATAAAGAAGTAAGTGTCGGCCAGTATAGGCCCCAAAAATTAGCCCACATGGGTTTACCTGACATCTTAGAATGTAGTATTCTGTGGCTGGAGGTACATTAGGCATTGACAGAAAAAATAATTGTCGGCCATGAAAGGCCCCAAAAATTAGGCATTCAATGGACATGAAATGCCTTTTATGCCGCTGTATTTAGCTAAGACAAGGACCATGCCACCGTCCCGTTCTTCCCTCAATCTTTGCCTCCCCTTCTTCCCTTTTCCCATCTTCTCACCTCCCTCACCCCCCCCCCTGCCTCCCCTTGTCTCCTGTTCTGTTTCCCCACCTGTCACACTGTGGTCACTGCGTAATACTAAACATAGTGACTTGTGTCCCTGCTTGGCATTACCTAAGAGCGGGATCTATGCAACTACCCTGTCGGTCCCCCGTCCCCCGACACAGCTTGTTCCCCTTAGGGGGTGGCGGGGTTTGGGGGCCTGGCCCAGAAGGTGGAAATATCGCCTATCTTAAATCCCAATCCTATACGACTTTAAGGACACTGCCCTTTCCGTGACCATACATTGACGAATGTGCTCTGGTAGAACTACTGGGATGCCTTACCCTTACCTACTGTTGTCCTTAATGATGTGTTATCTCCCCCGTATTTGTTTATTTTTTTTTTATGCACTGAGTTGTTTAACTTGCTTCAAACTTGTCCATGTTGTGATCTACACATCTGTTTTGATTACCATGTACTGCATATACCTTTTAATAAAACGTTTTGGATATAAAAAAAAAAAAAAAAGACAAGGACCATGAATTGTTGTGGGTGGATGGCGGTCTTTTGGATATTTGTGGCCTGTCATGAGGAATTTAAATGAAACATGGTCTACTGGTCACATGTGTTGAATTCCTCAGAGATCCATGCCTCATTCATTTTCATAAATGTGAAGTAGTCTACACTGTCATGAGCTAGGCGAGTGCGCTTATCGGTCACGATCCCCCCTGCTGCGCTGAACGTCCTTTCGGACAGGACACTGGACGGGGGGCAAGCCAACAGTTCCATTGCAAATTGTGCAAACCCTTGCCAAAGGTCAAGTCTGCCCACCCAGTAGTCCAGGGGTTCATCACTCCTCAGAGCGTCCACATCGGCCGTTAACCTGATGTAGTCGGACACCTGTCGGTCTAGGCGTTCCCTGATGCTGGATCCGGAGTACAGCTGTCTATGGGTCGGCTGAAAGAAGGATCTCATATCTGAAGTGACCAACACATCTTCAAACCGCCCTCTTCTTGCAGGCGCTGTTGGATTGCTACCTGCAACTGTCTCTCTGTGACTGGAAATTACTCTGCCAGCACACGCAAAAGCAGAGTGCAGCATTTCTCGTAGCAAGGCCTGGAAGTGCTGCATTCTGACCGCCCTCTGTGATGGTGGTAACATTTCCGCCATTTTTTGTTTGTACCGGGGGTCTAAGTATGTTGCCACCCAGTACTGGTCCTTGCCCTTTATGCTTTTTATACGGGGGTCCCCCTTAAAACACTGGAGCATGAAGGCCCCCATTCGCTCTAAACTGGAAGCGGTGTAGTGGCCTGGCTCCAGCTCATCATCCAGGATAATGTCATCCTCGTTCTCCTCCACCCATCCACAGATAACACCAGGGATCTCAGAAGGGTTTAAAGCATGCTCTTCTTGCTCCTCCTCATCCGCCCCGGCACCATCCTCCTCTGATTCCTCTTCAGACTCCTGTTCTTGACTTGTCTCAGATGGAGTAGCACCCCCTGGGAATTCATCCAACATTGCGACTTCCTCATCTTCCTGCTCCTGCTCCTCGACGGCTTGATCAATGACACGATGCAATGCACGCTCCAGAAAGAAGGCATAAGGTACGATGTCACTGATGGCGCCCTGGCCGTGACTGACCAGTTTGGTGATCTCATTGAATGGCCGCAGAAGTCTGCATGCGTCGCGCATAAGCAGCCACTGGCAAGGTGAAAAAAACCCAAGCTCCCCAGAACCTGTCCTGCCGCAGAGTTCGTACAGGTAGTCATTAACTGCACGTTTCTACTGGAGCAGCCTATCAAGCATATGCAACGTTGAGTTCCATCGCGTCAGGCAGTCACAAATAAGACGCCTGACGGGCAGGTTGTGTCGCCGCTGAATGTCAGGAAGGCGAGCCATGGCTGTGTAAGATCTTCTGAAATGGCCCGAGATTTTCCTGGCCTGCCGCAAGACGTCCTGGACCCCAGGGTATTTGGCTACGAATCCCTGCACGACCAAGTATAGGACGTGTGCCATGCATGGCACATGTGTTATTTTGTCCTGTTTCAGCGCGCTCAGCAGATTGGCACCATTGTCGCACACCACTTTAGCAACTGTCAAATTGAGCGGTGTCAGCCACTGATCTGCCTGTGAACGCAAAGCTGAAAGGAGTCCAGGACCAGTGTGGCTCTTGGCTTCCAGGAACAACAGACGCAGCACAGCATGGCAACGTCTCACCTGGCATGTGAAATGGGTTCTGGGGATCTTGGGCGGCGCAGCAGAAGAGACGGTAGCAGCAGAAAAGGAGGAGTCAGCCAAGGAGGAGAGGGAGGATGGAGGAGGAGGAGAAGAAGAGGCAGGCCTGCATGCAATCCATGGCGGTACACGGACGCCACGGGTTACATGCTTGACAGCCATCAGAAGGCTCACCCAGTGGGCAGGAAAAGTGATATACCTTCCCTGCCCGTGTTTGGTAGACCATGTGTCTGTAGTCAGATGTAGCTTGGCACCAACACTGTGTGCCAGAGATATATTCACTTGCCGCTGAAGATGGCCATACAGCTCTGGAATGCCCTTCTGCGAGAAATATTTCCTGCCTGGGACATTCCATTGGGGTGTTCCAATGGCCACAAATTTCCGAAAGGCTTCCAAGTACACCAGTTCATATGGTAGTAGCTATCAGTTCCGACGGGCCAGCAGTCAAACGCTGGGCAAGAGGGTTATCCGGCGTCATCATTTTTTACGCTCCAATATTTGGGCCACGGAAGCCTGCCTTTTTCCAGAACAACGTGACGACAGCATCATGGAAGGTGGAGTGGAGGACAATTGTGAGGAGAGAGGAGAAGGAGAAGAGGCTGGACGGTGAGAGCCTGGAGTTTGGCTTTGTGGGTTCGGACAGTGTTGCTTCCACTGGGAGTTCAGGTGCCGTCTTAAGGCGGTCGTCCCTAGGTGAGTGTTGGGTTTACCGCGACTTATGCATTGACTGTAAAGGCTGCAGATGGTAACACTGTTGTCAGCAGTGGACACATTAAAAAAAGCCCACACTGCGGAGCCATGTGCTGGCGTCCTGGGAGCGCCAGATGTGACTGTACATGGTTGATGGCTCGCTCCTGATACATTTGCAGTCTGCTTTGTACCTCTTGTGCAATGCAAGTTCCGCCTGCTTCTTCTCCCTATCTGCTGGTCCGTCTCTCCCTCTGAACTCCCCTCCTCTTCCTCTCTTGTGGCCACCCACGTGACGTCCATAGACACGTCATCATCCACGTCACCTTCCCCACCACTAACATTCAAGATCTCGGAGTAGGCAGCAACAGCGGGGACCAACCTCCTTGGGCTGATCTGGGTACTGTCATCAGACTGTTGAGTGGCGGCTGTTGCTACCTCCTCTTCCTGATCCGATGCCAACAATGGCTGCACATCGCAAATGTCTTGTGATGGATCAGAAAATAATTCCAGTGCCTCAAGCGGAGGGTATATGGTGGTGGTGGTGTTGATGTCTTTGGGGGTGCACACAGCAGAGAGTGAAGAGGGTGCAGAAGAGGAAGGCTGAGTGAGCCACTCAACCAAGTCTGGTGCATCCTTTGACGTAATCGAATGCACCTTCTGAAACTGCACACTTTGGCTCCGGCCTCCTGCTCCTGCCCTACCCCTACCACCCCTGTGTAAGGGCCTGCCTCTTCCTCTGCCTGTCATTTTTTAAATTACCCTGTGACAAAAGTCTCTAGAGAAGCGCAGTATATGTGGAACAAGGTATTTAACACCCCGCTTCAATCTGTGCAAATCTGTGCAGCAAAAGAGGCCAAATTTTTGCAGGACTAAAATACACTCTTAGAAAATTTAGATTATAGATGGTGAAAGCGCCTGGTTTTAATGTTTTGGCCCTTCATGTAACGCAAAAACCTGCTGCCCTTTTTTTTTTTAATGGTGGTGTGCCAAAAAAATACAAGTAGTAGATGATAAGTGAAAAAATAGGCGCTGGTAATCAGATAATCAGGTAATCAGTGGTGGTGTTCCAGGTGTGTTAGGGGGTATTAGATTGTCTACACCAATCAATTATGTCCATATAGATAAACCTCGTTTACCAATAAATAAATAAATAAATGGTGGACTTTAAAATCATCTATAATACCATAATGTAAACCATTTGTAATAACAACCTAGTAAAAAGGTGAAATATATATCTCTGTTTCTGAGTGACTTCCTGAGGACGCAATAACCGCAAAATGCATTGTGGTCTGTAAACCGGAAACTGAGTTAACCAGCGACGTAATTTCCTACTTTGGTCTGGAACGCACGCCACCGCTGCCACGCTACAGGGGCTGGGAAGGAAACTGTATCCTATTACAGAGCACCAGAGTGGTCACTTCCATACACCCAAAACATATTGCAGCGCTTCCACCTAGTGCCAGGAGAAGGCACTACACACTGTAAGCAGCCAATTTTATCTTTTATTTTGTCACTATAATAAAAACGGATTTACACTATATTTTGGCTTCCCTATCATATTTTCCCATATACATCTGCTTGAGACCCTATCCTACAGTCCAGATCCAGATTGGAACATCTACCACCTATCCCTGGATTGGATAAACTCGGTGGAGGATTGATCTATCCTTAAAGAGATCAAAAGCGATCTAGGTCCTTGTGGCCTAAAGCCATCTGGTAAGAAGCAAATATTGCTGAATTTTATCAAGAGCACAAATTGGAGCACAAAAGCACTTTGAAGATTTTATTTAATCACCACGGACTTTCTTTCACCTATTGCACAAAAATATAAATGAATTACAGATTTTATAGATTTTATTGCTAAAATTGTACAGTTGTACAAAATATTGGCCAGTGAGTTTGGCACTGTGTGTAGCAGAGTTAATGCAGCAAAAGAGGCAATATTGTTGCAGGACACAAATACACTTATACAAGTACACTCAGATAACACCCCACTTCAATATGTGGTATTGGGGGGCCACTGGTTTATCACGCCAGTTGTGCAAAAAATTGGCCAGTGAGTTTGGCACTGTGTGTAGCAGAGTATACGCAGCAAAAGAGGCAATATTGTTGAAGGACACAAATACACTTATACAAGTATACTCAGATAACACCCCACTTCAATATGTGGTATTGGGGGGCCACTGGTTTATCACACCAGTTGTACAAAAAATTGGCCAGTGAGTTTGGCACTGTGTGTAGCAGAGTAAATGCAGCAAAAGAGGCAATATTGTTGCAGATCACAAGTACACTTATACAAGTATACTCAGATAATACTCACTTCAATATGTGGTATTGGGGGGCCACTGGTCTATCACACCAGTTGTACAAAAAATTAGCCAGTGAGTTTGGCACTGTGTGTAGCAGAGTTAATGCAGCAAAAGAGGCAATAATGTTGCAGGACACAAATACACTTATACAAGTATACTCAGATAACACCCCACTTCAATATGTGGTATTGGGGGGCCACTGGTTTATCACACCAGTTGTACACAAAATTGGCCAGTGAGTTTGGCACTGTGTGTAGCAGAGTTAATGCAGCAAAAGAGGCAATATTGTTGCAGGACACAAATACACTTATACAAGTATACTCAGATAACACCCTATTTCAATATGTGGTATTGGGGGCCACTGGTCTATCACACCAGTTGTACAAAAAATTGGCCAGTGAGTTTAACACTGTGTGGAGCAGAGTTAATGCAGCCAAAGAGGCAATATTGTTGCAGGACACAAATACACTTATAAAAGTATACTCAGATAACACCCTATTTCAATATGTGGCATTGGGGGACCACTGGTCTATCACACCAGTTATAATACATTTAAAGTTCTTTTGCCACTGTTTGTAGTATTGCTGCAGAAACGCTCAACACACCAGTCACAATGCTGCACAGTGCACAATACAAATCCACTATAATATGCTTTCTATATTACAAAGTATATTATACGTGTATTACACCCCTATATAGTGCACTGCACACCTATAACAAATACCAGTTCTTAAAATGACTTTTGTGGACCTTAACAGAGCAATTTGTGTCACTGACGATCTGTCCCTGGTGCACACAGCAAACCTCTCCCTACACTGACAAAAGAGACAGTACACCTATACCAAATACCAGCCCTTAAAAAGACTTTTGTGGACCTTAACAGAGCGATTTGTGTCACTGACGATCTGTCCCTGGTGCACACAGCAAACCTCTCCATACACTGACAAAAGAGACTGTAGACCTGTACCAAATACCAGCCCTTAAAAGGATTTTGTGGATCTTAACAGAGCGATTTGTGTCACTAACTATCTGTCCCTGGTGCACACAGCAGACCTCTCCCTACACTGACAAAAAGCAGAATGTGAAATGGCTGCCAGCTCAGGTCTATTTATAAGGTAGGGGTATATCCATGTGCTGCAATGTTTCAGTTGGCTGTCCCATTTCACCTGATGGCTGTGTCATGGGTCAAAGTTCTCCTCAATGTAAACTAATATGGCCGCCGCGAACAACGCCATGTGTTCGTAAAATCGGCGGGCTGCGAACGAGCAAAGTTCACCGCGAACCGACCGCCGGGCGAACCGGAAGGCCATCCCTACTGTCCATCACTCCGTATTAAGCTTGGAACAAAGGGGGTGAGTATATCATGGGTTATTTGCTGCTCTGCCCCTGATTAATTGAAAACCAGATGCATCTCCCATGGTACTTTGTTGCAGCAAATAGGACTCAAACTAAATATTTTTTTTTTTTTATTTAATAAAAATAGAACATTTTTATTTTGGAGCAGAGTAAAATATATCTAGTCTATACAATCAAAATCCTGATTTGGGTATTCTCTCACTCTCCTGACAGGGAGCAGAGATAGCATATACATAGTCTAATAGTTGCATAACCACTAAAACGTTCCAATGCGCTTCAACTGCATTCAGTCTTTCTCACGGGATAATGAGGTGGAGTTGTTCCTAAATGGGTAAAAAATATAACAACAAGTAAATAGATTTCAATATATTGGGAAGCAACAGTAACTATAAACTACAAAATCGTCAAATTTAACTCACATAGATGAATAAAACAAAACAAAAAATAGTTGCAACCCACAGGGGATCAGGGATGGTCAAGCAGGCAAACAATGTGAATCCAGCCATGCACTTGTGAATCTAAGAACATAAATATAAAACTAGTATATTAAAGATTTAATAGATTTGTTGTACTGAACCAATAAGGTTACATAGTTACATAGTAGTTGAGGTTGAATAAAGACAATAGTCCATCCAGTTCAACCTGTGTAGGTGTGTGTGACCCTAATAATCTCTCATACCCCTTAATGTTCTGATCCTTGAGATGTATGTTCAAGAGTCTTTTGAAAGTAGCCATACTTCCCGCAGAAACTACCTCTTGTGGTAAAGAATTCCACAATCTTGTAGCCCTAACAGTAAAGAACCCCCGGGTTGCCTGAGGTTAAAACTTCTCCTCTAATCTCATTGTATGCCCTCGCATCCTCATGCAATCCCTGCGACTGAATAGCTTTTTTTCTATGCTGAGATCACCACTGAGGTATTTGTAAATTGCTATCTTGTCCCTCTCAGGCGTCTCTTCTCCAGGGAGAATAAATTAAGCGATTGTAGACGCTCTTCATAATTAAGGTCCTCCAATCCCCTAATTAGTTTAGTTGCCCTTCTCTGGACTCTCTCCAGCTCCAACACATCCATCCTGAGGACTGGCGACCAGAACTGGACAGAATACTCCAGATGTGGTCGGACCAGAGTTTTATAAAGTGGTAGAATTATAGTTTTATATCTGGAAAACATCCCCTTCTTTATGCATGCTAATATTCTGCCAGCTTTGGCAGCTGCCGCTTGACATTGCATGCTATTGCCTAGTCTATCCTCTACTAAGACTCCCAGATTTTTCTCCATTTTTGATTCCCCCAAAGATTCCCCCCTTAAAGAGTATTGTGCTTTTATGTTTTTAGTCCCCAAGTGCAAAACCTTACACTTCTCCCCATTAAACCTCATTTGCCATATCGTTGCCCACTCTGGTTATTTTGTCCAGGTCATTCTGTATGATATCTGCCTCATGCTGTGTAGTTATTGCCTTGTCCAATTTTGTGTCATCTGCAAAAACTCATATAGAACTAATATCCCGTCCTCAATGCTGTTTATGAATAAATTGAACAAGGTTGGTCCCATTTATTACCACCCTTTGGACACGCCCTTTTAGCCAATTCCGTATTCAAGAGCAAACCTTGTGGTCGATGCCTGCAGACCTTATTTTATAAATTAAGCGCTTGTGGGGAACTGTATCAAAAGCCTTAGCGAAATCCAGGTACACCACATCCACTGGTCTCCCCCTATCTAGCTCACAGCTCACCTTCTCATAGAATGTTAACAGATTGGTTTGACAAGAACGCCCATTCGTAAACTCATGCTGGTTATTGCTGATGATGTTGTTGCAAACTCTACGATATAGTCCCTTATCATCCCCTCCAGAAGTTTACATACTATCGATGTCAGGCTGACCGGCCTATAATTTCCCAGGACATGCCTCTGCCCTTTTTTGAATATCGGTATCACGTTAGCTTTCCTCCAATCACCTGGTACATTTCCTGTCATAATACTGTCAGCAAAGATCAGGAATAGTGATGGACGAACATCGGCCGGGGCGGTTCGCGAACGCCAGCCGCGAATCATCTCAAAAGTTTGCGAACCGCGAGTTCAAGGGTGGGCCCCATTGACTTGAATGGGAGGCAAACTTTAAAAACCTTTAGGTCATATTTGCAGCCACAAAAAAAGTACTAGCTGTGCACAAATAGTCCCAGCACATGGACAATGTCATAACAGAAGTATTGCAATTACAAAAGTTGCCCTAAATTTTTTTTTTTCTTACAGCAAAAAATATATATATTTTTTTTCATAAATCAGCCAGAACTGACAGCAGGCGGTAAATACATTGTCTAATACATATTGGGTCCATTCACACATCTGTAAAATGGGTCGGCATCCATTCCACAATTTGGCAGAACCCTTACAGACCCATTGTTTTTCATTTAGAGTCTGAAAAATTTGGCATTCACAGGATAAAGAAGTGTCGGCCATTCCAGGCCCCAAAAATTAGCCCACATGCGTTTACCTGACAGCTAAGAACGTTGTATTCTGTGGCTGAAGGTACATTAGGCATTCACAGGATACAGAAGTAAGTGTCGGCCATAAAAGGCACCAAAAAATAGCCCACATGGGTTTACCTGACAGCTAAGAATGTAGTATTCTGTGGCTGAAGGTACATTAGGCATTCACAGGATACAGAAGTAAGTGTCGCTCAGAGCCCTATAGAATGGGCAATATTATTATTATTATTATTATACAGGATTTATATAGCGCCAACAGTTTGCGCAGCGCTTAACAAAATGAGGGCAGACATTACATTTACACTACAATTTGAAACAAAAGGAATCAGAGGGCCCTGCTCGTTAGAGCTTACAATCTAAAAGGGAGGGTCAATTGATACAAAAGGCAATAGCTGTGGGGGATGAGCTGATGGAGCAAGTGAAACAGCGTTATTAGTTAGTAGCCGGGTAGGCTTCTTTAAAGAGAAGGGTTTTCAGGGATCGTCTAAAGATGGATAGATTAGGGGACAGTCGGACAGATTGGAGTAGAGAGTTCCAAAGAATGGGAGAAGCTCTGGAAAAATCCTGGAGGCGAGCATGGGAAGAGGTGACAAGGGAGCTAGAGAGCAGGAGGTCTTGGGAGGACCGAAGAGAGCGGCTAGGTTGATATTTTGAGATCAGGTTAGTGATGTAGCTGGGGGCAGAGTTGTGGATGGCTTTGTAAACTATTGTTAGCACTTTGAATTTTATTGGTTGGGTGAGTGGAAGCCAATGAAGGGATTGGCAGAGAGGGTTGGAGGACACTGAACGGTTGGTAAGGTGGATAAGTCTTGCAGCAGCATTCATTATGGATTGAAGGGGGGATAATCTATGTAAGGGTAATCCAATGAGGAGGGAGTTGCAATAGTCGAGGCGAGAGATAACCAGGGCGTGAATTAAAAGCTTGGTGGTGTCATTGGTTAAAAAGGGCCGTATTCTAGCGATGTTGCGGAGGTTAAGGCGGCATGATTTGGACAGGGATTGGATGTGAGCCTGAAAGGACAGTGCAGAGTCCAGGGTTACCCCTAGCACCCTGGCATGTGTGGAAGGACTAATAGTTGTTCCATTGATCTTGACAGAGAATTCCGGGAAAGGGGCACGTAGAGGAGGAAATATTATGAGCTCGGTTTTAGATAGATTCAGTTTGAGGCAGTGGTGAGACATCCAGGCTGATATGTCTGTTAGTAGATCAGTGATGCGGGAGGAGACTGTTGGGGTGAGCTGAGGGGTAGAGAGGTAGATTTGGGTGTCATCAGCATAGAAATGGTAGTGGAAACCATGGGAGGCTATTAGCTGACCCAGGGAGGAGGTGTAGATTGAGAATAGTAGCGGTCCAAGGACAGAACCTTGGGGGACCCCAACAGTAAGAGGAGTTGCAGAGGAGTAAGTGGAATTGTAAGTGACACTGAAGGTGCGGTGAGATAGGTAAGATTCGAACCAATGGAGAGCACAGCCACAGAGACCGAGCGACCTGAGTTTTTTGAGAAGGAGGGGGTGGTCAACAGTATCAAAGGCAGCAGAGAGGTCCAAGAGTAAGAGTATTGAGTAGTGACCGTTGGTTTTTGCTGTTAGTAAGTCATTTGTAAGTTTTAGGAGAGAAGTTTCTGTGGAGTGTTGCCGGCGAAATCCAGACTGAAGGGGATCAAGGAGGTTAATCTCAATGAGGTGCTTGCTCAGGCGGTTGTAGACTAAACGTTCAAGGAGTTTGGAAGCAAAAGGGAGTAAGGAGATGGGTCTTAAGTTATTAAGATTGGAGGGGTCTAGTGAGGCTTTCTTTGGTATGGGAGTTACTAGCGCATGTTTTAGAGAGCTGGGGAAGATGCCAGTGGAGAGGGAGAGGTTGAAGATATGAGTTAAAGAGTGTAGGATAGAGTCAGAGGGTGACCGTAGTATTTGAGAAGGAAAAGGGTCCAGGGGGCAGGAAGTTAGGTGGGCATTGGAAAAAAATTTAGTAACTTCCTCTACAGTAGTTGGGTTAAACAAGGGAAGTATTGATTGTGCAGGAGGACAAGGTGTGTAAGGTGAGGGAGATATCTTTAGTGTAAAGATCTCTTCACGAATTGTATCAATCTTATTTTTGAAGTGATTGGCAATCTCTTGGGCAGTGAGTAAGTTAGTGGGTGGAGGCAATGGAGGACGAAGTAGAGCATTGAAGGTACAAAAGAGTTGATGGGGACTGTGTGAGAGGGTGTTAATGAGAGTGATAAAGTAGGTCTGTTTGGCAGTGTGGAGGCAGGAACTGTATTTTTGGAGGGCAGATTTATATTGACTGAAGTCTTGCTGTGACTTAGTCTTACGCCACAGACGCTCAAGAGCGCGACTACGTTTTTTGAGGCTTCTGGTATTGTCTGTCTGCCAGGGTTGAAGCGGTCGGGGCCTGATTCTGTGTGTAGTGAGGGGGGCCAAAGCATCCAGGGTAGATGACAGTGAACTGTTGTAGACAGAAGTGGCCATGTTGGGGCAGGAGAGGGATGAGATTGTGTTGAAGAGACCATCTGTAGCAGAAAAAAGAAGTGAAGGGTTCAGATGGCGAAGGTTTCTACGGGTAATTGTTCGGTAGTTGGAAGGTAAGGAGGAGGACAAGGAGAGACTGAAACTAATGAGGTGGTGATCAGAGAGAGGGAATGGAATGTTGGAGAGGTTGTGAGGGGTGCATAGGTAGGAGAACATGAGGTCAAGGCTGTTGCCATTAGAGTGAGTAGAAGCATGTGTCCATTGTTTTAGGTCAAAAGAGGAGGTTAAGCTCAAAAGTTTAGAAGTAGTAGGAGTGTTAAGATTAACAGGGATGTTGAAGTCTCCAAGAATGATTGTGGGACTTTCAGAAGAGAGAAAGTAGGGTAGCCAGGCAGAGAAGTCATCAAGGAAGCCTGATACCGGTCCAGGAGGCCGATAGATCACAGCAATTCTCAACGAAACTGGAGAAAATAGACGAATACAGTGAGCTTCAAATGAGGAGAGAGACAGAGAAGGGGGTGGATGAAGAACCTGAAAAGTGCTTTGAGGGGAAAGCAGAATTCCAACCCCACCTCCTTTCCGTCCACTAGGCCTGGGAGAGTGAGTCCACAGGAGGCCACCATGGGAGAGGGCAGCAGGAGAAGGAGAGTCAGAGTCTTGAAGCCAGGTCTCAGTAATTGCAAGCAGGTTGAAGGAGTTTGTGATAAATAGGTCATGGACAGAGGTGAGTTTGTTGCAAACAGAGCGGGCATTCCAGAGGGCGCAGGAGAAGGGGAGGTTGGCTCGAGGCAGAAGAGGAATAGAAACCAGATTATGTGGATTTCGGCTGGTGTCAGAGGATAGGGGGTGATGGGTATGTCTGCCAAAGGTAAATGATGGTGGTCCAGGATTTGGGGAAATATCTCCAGAGGTTAGGAGAAGCAGAAGAGTGAGGGAGGTGATATGGGAGTAAGATTTATGAGGGGGGACACATCTCAGTGTCCTGTAGGTTTTTTTGGTGTGTGGGTTCAGAATCAGCAGGAGTTGATGAGTGCAGTATAAAGGTGAAGATAGAAGTGAGGGTAATATATACAAGCTGTGGGGCGGAGAAGAGGGGTGAAGGAGAGAAAGTTTTAGGAGAGAGGATGCAAACATGAGAAGGAGAATTAGGGATTGCATAATACAGGGTGGTGAGATTGAGAAGTAGACTGAATGTGAGATGGAAAAGTTGTATAGAGTCTCAGATCACCTGTAGTCTGTATGTTGGCTTGCAGTTGTATGCTTTGTGCATTCGCTGAAGTGCTGAGCAGAAGTGTAATACTTAATCCAATATTAATACTTACCTTCTTATACCTTCTTATATCTTCTGTATCTGTCCTTATTGTGATGATTCGTTCTGTATATGCAATTACTTAAAATTAAATTGTTCAGTAGGCTATGTACTGTACATGCCTGTTGTAGAACCATGGCCATTTTAAATTAATGCCCCACCTCTAAATAAAACATTCTCAGCTTACAATGTATTGCCAGATGCATAGCAAAAAAAAAAAAAAGGTGTTCCTGGAATATTTTATTTAAATGTTGAAAACTATGCAATATCTATACTTGGGTCGATATAAATTAACTGGATAGTTTAGGTAGGACCTTGCACTGAATAGTTGTTTGTAAAATTGAAGCAGATAGTACAGAGATCATATTTTCAGAGTGTAATGTATTGGACATCTATATAGAATTTCTAACACTCAATTTAAAGCAAAACAAGACATTTTGGATACAGAGTAAAGCACCTCTTTATTCTGCAGTCATAATGCAGTAATTAGGGAGTCATTTGTTCTGGGGACAACTGTCTAAGAGAAGATTAACTCTTCCCTAATGTTTCTCAAAAATGAAAAAAAAAAAACTTTAGCTTTAGGTGATGCAGTCACCCGAATCTCTGCAATCAAAGTACAATGACATGAGTCACAATGTACTAATATTGGGTGACATTCTAATGATGTGAAATTATTTAAAAAGCTGAATGTTTCACACACGTCAGAAGATAGAAGACACACTGGAAGATTGCTGAAGTGGAGATAACAATATTACAGGATGGATCCCGGCTCTCATAAGTTCTACCACATACATGGCTTCCACTCCCGGAGTTTCCTAGACTCGTACTGTTCTAGTAAATCAGAAATGCCATTTACCTTTGAGACTTTGACGTATCCTATAAAGAAATTTTATGATGCATTTTCCTCAGGTAGGTAAAGCTCTTTTTTAATAATAAATTATTTTAACCACTTAAGCCCCGGAGGATTTGGCTGCTAAACGACCAGGGGGTATTTTGCGATTCGGCACTGCGTGACTTTAACGGACAATTGCGCGGTCGTGCGACGCTGTACCTAAACGAATTTGACGTCCTTTTTTTCCCACAAACAGACCTTTCTTTTGGTATATGTATTTGATCACCTGTGCGCTTTTTACTTTTTGCGCTATAAACAAAAAAAGAGCGTAAATTTTGCAAAAATAACAATATTTTTCACATTTTTTTATATGAAATTCCCTCCAAAAAAATGTAAAAATCAAAATTTTTTAACATTTTCGGCCAATTTGTTTTATGCTACATATGTTTGGTAAAAAAATCGCAAAAAGCGTATTTTTATTAGTTTGCGCAAAAGTTATCGCGTTTACTAACAAAGGGGAAGATTTTTGTCATTTTTGTTGTTTTTTTTTTTAACGCGTAATGGTGGCGATCTGCGATTTCTTTTGCTGTACAGCGACATTGTGGCGGACAGATCGGACCCTTGACTGACATTTTTGACACTTTTGGGGTTACCAGTGACATTTCTACAGTAATCAGTGCTATACATATGCACTGTTACTGTAAAAATACACTGGTAGTGAAGGGGTTAACTTTATTTGAGAGGGAGGGGCTGTGTGTGTCCCTAGGGGCGTGATTCTTACTGTGATTGGCTGTGGCTTGAGGTGTAAGGACACTGATCAACGGTTCTACATAGTAGAACTGTGTGATCAGGGTTTTTACACCGAGGAGTATGACAGGCAGCTTGTTTACACAAGCCGCCTGACTTTCTCCCTCTCCCCCGACGATCGCCGAGTGACCGGCGGACATCGGGTCCGCCGGTCACAAGCGCGGGGGGGTCCGTGACCGCGCAGGAGCGGGAGCGCGCCTCTGCGGGTGCGTGCTCGCTCCCCAGACCCTCCCAGGCTAGTGATGTTAATTAACGTCACTCTGCCTTGCCGGGGCTGACCGCCGCAGTAAATTTACTTGCGGTGGTCGGCAAGCGGTTAACAGGAAGTATTTATTAGCAGAAAGAAAGCATGGTGGTGGGAATGGGATGGGATGAGTGTCAGGGGTTGTGGGATGGGATGGGATGAGTGTCAGCGGTGGTTGGATGGGATTGGATAAGTGTCAGCGGTGGTGGGATGGGATGAGTGTCAGCGGTGGTGAAATGGGATGGATGGCAGGGGTGGTGGGATGGAATGGGATAAGTGGCAGCGGTGGTGGGATGGGATGGGATGTGTGGCAGCGGTGGTGGGATGGGATGAGAGGCAGCGGTGGTGGGATGGGATGATTGTCAGCGGTGATGGGATGGGATGAGTGGCAGTGGCGATGGGATGGGATGAGTGGCAGTTGTGGTGAGATGGATTGGAATGGTATAAGATAAGTGCCAGCATTGATGGGGTGGGATGAGTGTCAGTGGTGGTGGGATGGGATGGGATGAGTGTCAGAGGTGGTGGGATGGGATGAGTGTCAGTGGTGCTGGGATGGAATGGGATGAGTGTCAGCGGTGGTGGAATGGGATGGGTGGCAGGGGTGGTGGGATGGGATGAGCGGCAACAGTGGTAGGATGAGATGTGTGGCAGCAGTGGTGGGATGGGATGAGTGGCAGCGGTGGTGGGATGGGATGAGTGGTAGCGGTGGTGGAATGGGATGGGATGAGTGGCAGCAGTGATGGGATGAGTGGCAGCGGGGGGGATGGGATGAGTGGCAGTGGTGGTAGGATGGGATGAGTGGCAGCAGTGATGGGATGAGTGGCAGCGGTGGTGGGATGGGATGAGTGGCAGCAGTGGTGGTGGGATGGGTGGCAGTGGTGGTGGGATGGGTTGAGTAGCAGTGGTGGCGGTGGTGAAGGGGGTGGGATGGGATGAGTGGCAGCAGTGGTGGGATGGGATGAGTGGCAGCAGTGATGGGATGAGTGGCAGCGGTGGTGGGATGGGATGAGTGGCAACGGTGGTGGGATGGGATGAGTGGCAGCGGTGGTGGGATGGGATGAGTGGCAGCAGTGATGGGATGAGTGGCAGTGGTGGTAGGATGGGATGAGTGGCAGCAGTGATGGGATGAGTGGCAGCGGTGGTGGGATGGGATGAGTGGCAGCAGTGGTGGTGGGATGGGTGGCAGTGGTGGTGGGATGGGTTGAGTAGCAGTGGTGGCGGTGGTGAAGGGGGTGGGATGAGTGGCAGCAGTCGTGGTGAAGGGAGGTGGGATTAGTGGCAGCGGTGGTGGTGGTAGTGGTGAAGGGGGTGGGATAAGTAGCAGTGGTGGTGGTGAAGGGAGTGGGATCAGTGGCAGTAGTGGTAGTGAGGGGAGGTGGGATCAGTGGCAGCGGTGGTGAAAAGGGTGGCAGTGAGAGGGGGGCAGTGGTGGTGGTGGTGAGGGGGGGTGGGATTAGTGGTAGTGGTGGTGCTACCCCCTCCCCCACCTTCCCCACCACCACCACCACAGATCTCATCACTAACCCCCATCACCTCTGTTGTGGAGGTGATGGGGATTAGTTCTTTGGTGGTCAGGGGGGGGGGGGTGTGATCAGTAAGAGGCAGAGGTGGTGGAGGATGGAATCAGTTCACTTACTTGGTCAGTCAGGGATTCCTCTGTGTCATAGTGCTCCTTGCAGAGGGGAGAGCTCCTCCCCCTTCCATTCTATTGGTGTCAGCTGACTCTCTGTCAGTGTCCATCTCTGCCTCTATACATAGATCGACTTCTGGAGAGGAAAGGCAGGACAGTCCAGGTGCCAATGATATGGTGCTCAGACTCCCCTCAGCAGCCGGCTGGAATCCATGCCCCGCCCCGCACGGTGGAGTGGGAGAGCAACAGCAGCATAGCCAGAATGGGCGGGACAGACCCGCCCGCATGGCGGGAAAACGGGGGCGGGTGGGTGGGCCCCCCTTCAGTGGCAGAACTCCAGGGCCCGGTAGCAAGTGCAACTGCTGCAACCCTGGTACTTCCTCCGCTGATTGAAACCCAGAATTAATTTCTTGGACTCAGGCTTCAGAATCAAACCTTTTTATTCGCTAGCGAAAATGGCTTAGCCCGGCTCATGCCCATTTGCTAAATGTCCAAAAAGAGTGCACATCACATATATGAAACAGCAGTTACGTCACAGATACATATTTCCCTAACTAGCTTGGCAGAAATATAATACATATCCTCCCCCTACCGATGTGTACTGTACATCTGTGTGTAGCAATTACATCCCTGGTCTTCACTCTTATCTGTATTCTCATTATTTCTAGGAGACTAGAGAGGAAAAATATGAGGGAGAAGGTGGGGGCCAAAATATGCAGCTTGACTGTCATGGTCTCTGTAGTGCCACAGAATCCTCCATTTTGTCTTACAAGGCTATTTATTCACCATTTTAGAACCTTTCCAGGTACTGCCACATTCCCCCCTTTGATGGTGTCGTAGCGAGAGTTTGAGTGGAGACCAAGCATCACATGGCATCATTGTGAAGCACTAAATTAAGGGGGTATACCAAAAAGTGGTGAAGGAAGCAGTTATGGTAGTTCTAATTCATCCCGGGGAGCTAAGGGTTGGTACTTCCACATGGCCATTGCATGGGCCGCTGCCTTCCTCTCTACAGTGGCCTAATAATTTGGTTAAGCATATATAGAGAGATACGGTAACCATATGATCCATCCTCCACCCAGGTGGCAGGGCCAGAGTACTGGACAATACATTCAAGGGACCATTCATTGTCTTTGCAACTCCCTATCTGGAGGCCAGGTGCCCTCTTTCCAATCCTACTCCCCCACAACCTCTCCTCGGGAAGCCGTTGAGGTTAATGGCAGAACACACATCAAAAAGCAAGCTCGCTGCTGTATTAGGGTTAGTAATCAGAGTATGGTTAATCAGCTTGCCTGTGGAGCCAAAGCTCCGAATGGCTATCCACGTTTTGGTGGGTGCAGAGGTGGGGTCATAACAGGTTACCTGGTCCCCCGCAGTGCACATTGAATAGGTGGTTTCATTATGCACGCAGGTGCCAATAACCACGCTGTCAGATTTGTAATATGAATGCCACAGCAACATTTTGGTGGTTATGGGGCCCACCTTAGTAGATTTGATACACGGGTCACATAATGTGCCCTCCCCCCTTACGGGTATTTCCAGTATTATTACCATGTTTACCAGTAAACCTTTTAAAGCATTTCTAATAAACATCATATTGGTGAATATTTCCAGCTTTGGCTGTGCGTTGACCAGTCAACTTCCGGGTGTGACTGGAGCAGAGCTAGCAAATATCAGATGTCCTATTCTTCTGCCGTGCATCGGCCCAACAGCTTCCAGGTATGTGTTGGGAGCAGGGCTGTAGTCCAACTATCTTCCACCGTACGCAGGCCTGACAACTTCCAAGTGTGTGTCAGGAGCAGGGCTTGAGTTCTTCCCTCTGATGTCTCTGGTCAATCTTAGCCTTAAAGGGTCTTGAGGGTCCACTGTGCTCACCCAGGTGTCTGTGTGGTCAGCAGCTCGCTTTACCCTGCAGTGGTGTATCCAGGGGGTCACCTCGGCCACCTTACTGGCTGTGGGGGTTGAAAGTAGGACAGTATAAGGACCTCTCCATTTTTACCTTAGGGTGCTTGTGTTTCACTCTTTCACCCACACTGCATCTCCTGGCTTAAAGGGATGGACTGGGTTTGTCAGCCTTATGGGGAGTTTCTCTTGGACCCATTTTCCTATGTCCTGCATATTCTCTTCTAATTTTTGTATATGTTTATCTGGTGTAAGTCTCCCTTGATACCTTTTATAATGGGTGGCGGCCTACCATATTGTACTTCAAAAGGGGACAGTTTTGTCCTCTTTGTTGGACTACTCTGAATTCTCAGCAGAGCAATGGGCAGCATCAAGGTCCACTTCATTTGGGTCTCCTGACATAGTTTGGCCAGTTGCAACTTTAAGGTGCGATTCATTCTTTCCACTTTTACAGAGCTCTGGGGTCTATATGCAGTGTGCAGTTCCAAATGATCTTGAGTGCTGTTGCTAATTCCTGAAGGCACTTGTGAACAAAGGCTGAACCATTGTCTGAACCTATGGATGAGGGGATTCCATATCTGGGGATGATTTCATAGAGCAGGCATTTAACTACTTCCTTTGTAGTCTCAGTTCGTCTGGGCCAAGCCTCTACCCAGCCCAAATAGGTGCAGATGGCCACCAGCAAATACTTGTATCCTCCTGAGGGGGGCATCACAGTGAAGTCAACTAGCAATTCCTCCATTGGTGAGGTTCCTACAGCTTGTACTCTGGGAATTAGTACTGGCCCTTGTCTGGGGTTGTTTCTGGCACATTCTTTGCATCTACTGGCTGTAGCTTAGGTCAGTGTAGGTAGGGAATATAAAAATGTCTTTCTAGGACCTTTTCCATGGCAGTCTTTCCTATGTGTGTGTTCCCCTGTGGAATTCTGTCACTAACTCAGTTGCCACTGCAACTGGGATGACAATTCTTCCATCCTATAACTGGTACCACTGGTCTTCCCTGTACTTTCCAGGCTCAACCTCTATCCATTCTTGTTCTGCCTTTGTGTAGATTGGATCCCGTTCAGAGAGTGGTACTGGGAACAGGGGGGCTTTTATCTGTTGTGGGGGCCACTGGAATGCTGTATCCCTGGCCACTCGGTCTGCTGTCCTGTTGCCTCTAGCTACCTGGGAGTCTCCCTTCTGTTGGCCTCTACAGTGGACTACTGCAACTTCAGAGGGGGCCCATACTGCTTCCAAGAGTTCCAGTATTTCTGTCCCATACTTGATGGTCTTCCCTTCAGATGTAACGAGCCCTCTTTCCTTATACAGGGCTCCGTGAGCATGGGGAGTCAGAAAGGCATATTTAGAGTCCCCATAAACATTCAGTCTTAGTCTGGCAGCGAGTTGTAATGCCCTGGTTAGTGCTATTAATTCCACTTTCTGGGCAGAGGTTCCCTGTGGTAAGGCTCCTGCCTCTTTTACTGTCTCCTGTGTAACCACTGCTTAGCCGGTGTCCTGTCGATAATGCCTCCTGTTGAAAAATGCATCAGACGAACTGCGCATGCTCAGTAAATGACGTCACTCCAGCTGAGATCAGCTGAGATCAGCTGGCGTGACGACACTGCCATGCGCAGTTTGTTGGATTATCCGACGAAAGACAGAGCACGGAGGGAATAGAATCTAATTTCAGATTCTGCCTCGCTCTCTGCACTATCTGTACATGCGCATGGTGGAAATCTATTCTTATTGGGCAGATTATTCTTATTTGAGATTCTTATTGGCAAATGGCTGGAATATTGTCTGGTTACAGAACACACAGCTCTGATCGGGACACATAAAGGGGAACTCATACTGGAACACATAAAGGGGATCTCTAACCGGACTCATAATGGGGAGCTCTGAGAGGAATCATAAAGGGGAACTGTGACCGTGGCTCATAAAGGGGAGCTCTGACTGGAATCATAAAGGGGAACTCTGACCAGACACATAAAGGGGAGCTCTGACCGGAATCATAAAGGGGAACTCTGACCGGAATCATAAAGGGGAACTCTGACCGGACACATAAAGGGGCACTCTGACCGGGACACATAAAGGGGAGCTCTGATCAGGACACATAAAGGGACACTTTGATCGGGGACACATAAAGGGGAACTATGACCAGGACACATAAAGGGGCACTCTGATCAGGACATATAAAGGGGAACTATGACTGGGACTCATAAAGGGGAGCTCTGACCGGACTCATAAAGGGGAAGTATGACTGGGACACATAAAGGGGCACTCTGATCGGAAAACACATAAAGGGGCATTCTGATGGGGACACTGGATGTAAAGGAGGACTCTGACAGGGACACTGATGTAATGGAGGACTCTGACGGGGACACAGATGTAAAGGAGGACTCTGACAGGGACACACTGGATGTAAAGGGGCACTCTGATGGGGACACAGATGTAAAATAGGACTCTGACAGGGACACACTGGATGTAAAGGAGCACTCTGTTGGGGACACGGATGTAAAGGAGGACTCTGACAGGGACACACTCGATATAAAGGAGCACTCTGATGGGGACACGGATGTAAAGGAGAACTCTGACAGGGAAACACTGGATGTAAAGGAGCACTCTGATGGGGACATGGATGTAAAGGAGGACTCTGACAGGTACACACTGGATGTAAAGGAGGACTCTAATGGGGACATGGACACAGGCTGAATGACAGCAGGGGACACAGGCTGAATGACGGCGGGGGACACAAGGTAGATGACGCGGGGACAGGGTCTGAATGACGGCGGGGGCACAGGCTGAATAAAGGTGGGGACACAGGCTTCATGATGACGGTGGACAGAGACTGCACGATGGCGTGGACACTGGCTGGATAATGAGGGACATAGTTACATAGTTAGTGAGGTTAAAAAAAGACATCAGTCCATCCAGTTTAACCTATGATGTGTGTGTGTGTTTGCTTTTAACCGTACATTGTATACCCCTGTATGTTGTGGTCTCTAAGGTGCCCATCTAATAGTCTTTTGAAACTATCAATGCTCCCTGCTGATACGACTGCTTGTGGAAGAGAATTCCACATCCTTACCGCTCTTACAGTGAAGAACCCCTTACGCCCTTTAAGGTTAAACCGCCTTTCCTCTAGTTTTAGTGAGTGGCCACGTGTCTTATCGTATCTCCTTTCTCTGAATAGTTTGTTCCTTATGCTAGGGTCGCCAGTACAGTATTTGTACATTGATATCATATCCCCCCTCAATTGTCTCTTCTCCAGAGAGAATAGGTTCAGTGCTTGTAGCCTTTCCTCATAGCTGATGTTCTCCATTCCCCTAATTATTTTTGTTGCCCCTCTCTGGACTCTTTCCAGTTCCAGCACATCCTTCCTGAGGACCGGTGCCCAGAACTGGACAGCATACTCCAGATGTGGCCGGACCAGAGTCTTGTAGAGCGGGAGAATAATCTCTTTATTTCTGGAGTGAATCCCCTTTTTTATACATCCCAGTATTCTGTTGGCTTTGCTTGCAGCGGCTTGGCATTGCATGCCACTGCCAAGCCTGTTGTCTACCAGTACCCCCAAGTCCTTTTCCATCCTAGACTCACCCAGAGGTTCCCCCCCTAGTGAGTAGCTTGCTTTCTGGTTTCTGGCCCCCAAGTGCATTACTTTACATTTTTCAACATTAAACCTCATCTGCCATGTAGTTGCCCACCCCGTTATTTTGTTCAGGTCCGCTTGCAAGGTTTCCACGTCCTGCATAGAAGACATTGGCAAGCCTAGTTTAGTATCATCTGCAAATACTGAGATTGTACTCGATATCCCCTCCTCTAGATCATTTATGAATAAATTAAACAGGATTGGTCCCAGGACAGAACCCTGGGGGACCCCACTTTCCACACCCGCCCAATCCGAGTACTCCCCATTAATCATCACCCTCTGGACTCTCCCCTGGAGCCAGTTCTCTATCCAGGTACTCACCTTATGGTCCATACCTACCTTCCTTAGTTTGTACAGTAAGCGTTTGTGGGGAACGGTGTCAAAGGCCTTTGCAAAGTCCAGATACACCACATCCACAGGCCTTCCTTTATCTAGGTGGCAGCTCACTTCATCGTAGAAGGTTAATAGATTGGTTTGGCAAGAACGATTATTCATGAATCCATGCTGATTACTACTAATAATACCGTTTTCATTACTAAAGTCTTGTATGTGGTCCCTTAACATCCCCTCCAAAATTTTGCAGACTACTGATGTTAGGCTGACCAGCCTATAGTTACCCGGGATACATCTCGGCCCCTTTTCAAATATTGGTACCACCTTGGCTTTTTTCCAATCAGCTGGCACCATACCCGTCTGTAAACTATCCTTAAAGATCAAGAATAATGGTCTGGCAATCACCTGGCTGAGCTCTTTAAGAACCCTCGGGTGCAAGCCATCCGGACCCGGGGATTTATTTATGTTAAGATTCTCTAGTTTAGTTCTAAGTCTATCTTCTGTTAGCCATGGTGGCACTTCCTGAGGTGTGTTGTTTAGTTCGGCCTTACAAGCAAGGTTCGTGTAGCCCCCCGATTCTTTTGTGAAGACTGAAGAGAAGAAATTATTTAACACTTCCGCCTTTTCTCTGTCCTCAGTGGCCATATTTCCTTTGTCATCTTTTATGGGGCCAATGTGTTCTGGCCTCGCTTTCTTACTGTTTATATACTTAAAGAATTTCTTGGGGATCTTTTTACTCTCCTCCGCTATATGTCTCTCGTGTTCTATTTTAGCCGCCCTGATTTCATCTTTACATTTCTTATTACACTCTTTGTAATGCTTAAATGCTGCCAATGACCCCTCAGTCTTGTATTTTTTGAAGGCCTTTTCTTTAGCACTAATATGCATTTTTATGTTGGAGTTTAGCCACCCAGGGTTTAGTTTTGCTCTTTTAAATTTATTTCCCTTTGGAATGCACTGGCCAATCCCCTTATTAAGTATGCTCTTGAAGCACTCCCATTTTTCCTCCGTGTTCTTTGTTCCCAGGGTTCTATCCCATTTGATATTTTCTAGCAGTGAGCGCAGTTTAGGGAAATTGGCTCTTTTGAAATTCAGTGTCCTTATATTATCCTTGTGTTTCCTATTACTGTAATTAATACTGAAACTTATTGACCTATGGTCACTGTTTCCTAAGTTGTCCCGTATTTCTATATCCGTGAGCAGGTCTGTGTTGTTGGTAATCAGTAGGTCAAGTACCGCATTGTTTCTTGTCGGTGCATTCACCATCTGACCCATGCAATTGTCCTGCAAAACATTTAGGAACTGCCTAGCCTTGGCTGAGTGCGCGGTTCCTTCTGCCCAGTCTATATCTGGATAATTAAAGTCCCCCATTATAATGGCATTTCCCATCCTTGCTGCCAATCCTATCTGTAACATGAGGTCCGCCTCCCCTCCTCCCTCTGGTTGGGGGGCCTATAGCATATGCCCAATATTACCTTCCCCACCGTGCCTTCCCTTTGAAGCTCGACCCATAGGGATTCTGCCTCATCCATAGCTCCATTATTAATATCATCCCTCATATTTACCTGTATACTGTTCTTAATATACAGACATACCCCTCCTCCTTTTTTACCTTCTCTATCCCTGCGATAAAGGGAATACCCCTGAATGGTCGCCATCCAGTCATGAGAGCTGTCAAACCAAGTCTCAGTTATCCCCACAAAATCTAAGTCCTCCTCAAACATCAGTAGCTCCAGCTCTCCCATCTTGTTGGCCAGGCTTCTGGCATTGGTATACAAACCTCTTAATTTTGATCGGTTACATATATCCTCATTTGATTTTTTTAGGCTTCTCTCTTGATTTTTCCCCATACCCACCCTGGATTTAGGAGCTCCGAACACCCTACCGCTAATGCCCCCATTTGTGCACTCTGAATCTTGCTTTCCACTGGCTAATTCTACATCTGTACCCTCCCCCCGTCACCTAGTTTAAAAGCCCCTCTAACTTTTCAGCCATCCTCTCACCCAGTACGGCTGCACCCTCCCCATTTAGGTGCAATCCGTCCCTACCAAAGATCCGGTGGCCGACTGAGAAGTCGGCCCAGTTCTCCAGGAACCCGAAACCCTCCTTACTACACCAGCTCCTCAGCCACTTGTTAACTTCCCTAATCTCCCACTGTCTCTCTGGTGTGGCTCGAGGTACAGGTAGTATTTCTGAAAATACTACCTTGGAGGTCCTACTCCGCAACACACTGATGTTGCACAGATGAGGCACAAATGAGCACTGATGAGGCACGCATGGACATGAATAAGGCACAGGTGGGCATGAATGATGTGTAGGTGGGCATGAATGATGCACAGATGGGCATGAATGAGGAACAGATGGGCATGAATGGGGCACAGATAGGCATAAATGAGGCAGAGATGGGCATGAATGAGGCAGGGGTGGTGCCAATCAGTGTTTAACACAATCCGCAGGAAGCGCAATTCAGGGAGGACGTCTCTATACGCCCTCCCAGAATAAGCTGACCGCGCCGAAGCCATCATTGGGCTATGCCCCGGTCGGCAAGTAGTTATTCCCCATAGTCTTAGCCATCCGATAGTACCCGTGAAGAGGGGCTTTTCATTACCTATTCCGCAGTATTTGGCCAAAGTCGATCACCATGCCAGTCCCTGTGAAAATTAGGCATTGCCCCCAAAAAATGTGTGTGGCAACTGGAGGTCCTCTAGTATAAGTTTGCCAAGTATGGTGCCCTGAACCCCCGTTTTTTGGGCCTTTCATTTATAGTAGCTTGGTCTGCTATGTTAATCTATGACAGGGTATTAGTCTGGAAATTTAAGGGCATACAGCTTGGACCCCAAATGAGTCTGGGGGGGCCATATTTGCAACAGAGGTAGGGGGGTCCTTCCTTTACCACCCCAAACATTTTGGGGTTTGTTAGCCTAAAATTTCCTGGTCAACTTTTCTAGGGCCCCTTGAGAGTATGTGGCCCCCGGGCCGTACGACACAGCAGGGAGTGCTGGATACTGCAGGACTATTCTGCGGTGGTCAGCTAAAGCCTACCCCAATGTAGGTCCCTGTGAAAATTAAGCATTGGCCCCAAACAAATGTATGTGGCCCCTGGGGATCATATAGTATCCCTGTGCTAAACTTGGTGCCCCTGGGCACCATGGTTTGGCTACCACAGGGCCCTACATTTAGGCTAGCCTGGCCCGCTATTTTAATCTATGGTGCAGCTGCGATCGGGAATTTGAGGGGCCACAGATCAGGCCCTGAATGAGTCCAGGGGCCCAAATTTGGCACAGAGGTAGGGAAGGTCTTCCTTTACCACAGCTACAATTTTGAGGTCACTAGCCTGAAATTGTATGGTCAGCTTTTTTAGGGTGAGCACTGCAGGAATCTCTGGACTCTTAGCTATTTAACAGTATTTGCAGAGCAGGGCTCTGCAGTTCCTGTGTCCTGCGGTGGTTGGGCAAATTCCACCCCCATGCAGGTCCCCATGAAAATTAAGCATTGGCCCCAAAAAATGTTTGTGGCCCCTGTGGGTCCTCTATTAAGGCTAGCTTGGCCTAGCCTATGTTAATATATGGCACAGTAGGGAATTTTGAGGGGCCTCAGCTTGGGCCCCAAACATGTCCAGGGGCTCAAGCTGTGGGAGCCTGGATTCTTTTGGGGCCCGAGCTGTGGCCCCTCAAATTCCCACCAGCGACCGAGCCATAGATTAACATAGCAGGCCAATCTACCATAAATTTAGGGCCCTGTGGTACCCGAATCACGGGGGTTATGGGCACCAAACTTGGTACAGGGATACTAGCTGACCCCCAGGGGCCACACACATTTTTTTGTGGCCAATGCCTAATTTTCACGAGGACTGGCATGGGGGTCAATTTTGCACAAATACTGTGGAACATGGGTACTAGTAAGTACCCAACATTGGATAGCTAAGAATATGGAGATTAATATGGTACCCAGTAGTCTCTGCTCATCGGTACTGCCACGGTACTGCCTGAGGGCCCCACACTCCCAAGAGGCCCCTGAAAAATTTGACCAGAAAATTTAAGGCTACCTACTCCAACATTTTAAGAGTGGTAAAGGAAGATCTTCCCTACCTCTGGGCCAAATATGGGCCCCTGGACTTATTTGGTGCCCGAGCTGGGGCCCTGCAACAGTGCCCACTCAAAGATTGCCATACAGCACCAAGCTAACTTAAATTATGGGCCTCGTGGTACCTGAACCCTGGTGGCTAGGGGCCTCAAACTTAGCTCAGAGATACTCTAGCAGTGATAGCGAACCTTTTGGCATGCAAGGGGTGTGTCCCCCCCTGATCCAGCCTGTATCCCTGTCATTCAGCCTGTGTCCCCGCCTTTCATCTAGCTTGTGTCCCTGCCATCATTCAGTCTGTGTCCCCGCCGTCATCCAGCCTGTGTCCCCCGCCATCATCCAGCCTGTGTCCCCTGCCGCCATTTAGTCTGTGTCCATGTGCCCATCATAGTCCTCTTTTACATCGAGTGTGTCCCCGTCAGAGTCCTCCTTTACATCTGTGTCCCCATCACAGTGCTCCTTTACATCCAGTGTGTCCCCCTCAGAGTCCTCCTTTACATCCAGTGTCCCGATCAGAGTGCCCCTTTATGTGCCCCAATCAGAGTGCCCCTTTATGTGTCCCAGTCATATTTCCCCTTTATGTGTCCCGGTCAGAGTTCCCCTTTATGTGTCCCGGTCAGAGTTTCCCTTTATGTGTCCGGTCAGCGTTCCCTTTTATGAGCCACGGTCAGAGTTCCCCTTTATGATTCCGGTGGGAATTCCCCTTTATGATTCCGGTCAGAGTTCCCCTTTATGAGTCAGGTCAGAGCTCCCCTTTATATGTCCTGATCAGAGTGCCCCTTAATGTGTCCCGGTCAGAGTGCCCCTTTATGTGTCCCGGTCAGAGTGCCCCTTTATGTGTCCGGTCAGAGTTCCCCTTTATGATTCCGGTCAGAGCTCCCCTTTATGTGTCTGGTCAGAGTTCCTCTTTATGATTCCGATCAGAGCTCCCCTTTATGAGCCAGGGTTAGAGTTCCCCTTTATAAGTCCGGTCCGAGTTCCCCTTTAGGATTCCGGTCAGAGCTCCCCTTTATGTGTCCGGTCAGAGTTCCCCTTTATGAGCCACAGTTAGCGATCCCCTTTTTGAGTCCGGTTAGAGATCCCCTTTATGAATCCGGTCAGAGCTCCCCTTTATGTGTTCCAGTATGAGTTCCCCTTTATGTGTCCTGAACAGAGCTGTGTGTTCTGTAATCAGACAATATTCCCGCCATTTGCCAATAAAAATCTCAAATAAGAATAATCCGCCCAATAAAAATAGATTTCCATTGCGCTCTTGCGCAGATAGTGCAGAGAGCGAGGCAGAATCGGACATTAGATTCTATTCCCTCCGCGCTCTTTCTCTCGTTGGATAATGCATCCAACAAACTGCGCATGGCAGTTGGAGCTGGTGTGACGTCAATTACTGAGCATGCGCAGTTCGTCTGATGCATTTTTCGATGGGAGGCATTATTCGACAGGACACCGGCATAGTGGATCCCATTCTTTAAAAAACTGATGCCATCAGTGAAGTATTCAACATCTGGCTTTTACAAGGGGCTGTCTTTCAAGTCTGGCCGACTTGTATAGACTTCATCCATGACCTGGAGGCAGTCATGTGCCAAAGGTTCTAGTGAGGTAGGAAGCAGAGTGGCTGGGTTTAGGGTATTAACAGTCTCTAAATGGATTTGAGGATTTTCACACAGCATGTCCCGGTGTTGAACCAGTGATTTCCTTTGTAATCCATTAGTGCCGGTACCTGGTGTGGGACTCAGACATAGGTTACCTGACCTAGAGATAACTTGTCGGCTTCATCAAGAGGGCCGTGGCTGTGATAGCCCGCAAGCAAGGTGGCCAACCCTGTGCTACAGTGTCCAATTGTTTTGAGAGGTACACCACAGGGCTTTGTCATGATCCCAGGTACTGTGTCAGGACTCCCACTCCTATTGTTCTTCCCATAGAAACAGCTCTCTCCCCCCTTTGTGGATTCATAGAGGGTCTGGTATCCAAATTCGGCAGAATTCTGCTGCTCCCAGGTTGGGGCAGAGATCTGGCAAACAGCTTCTTTTTTGCCCTTTCCCAACTGTCTCTGGCCTTGTGACACCCCGAATCCCAGTTATTTTTACAGTCTTTTGGCACAATTGAGCTTTTCTTCTAGATCCCTTTTAACTTGCGTAACTGCAACAGTTAACTTGTTCACATTACTTCCTGTTTTATTCTATGGTCAGATTCTCTCTTTGTTTCCTATCTGTAATCCACCTAATGGGGCCACAGCTGTTTTTCCCAACTCTTCACTTATTCTGTGTCTGTCCTCTGCATTGAAAAGAGTCAATTCCAAAAAAGATAAGTGCTATACAGCACCCCCTTTCCTGCGCTCGGAACCTGGTCCTCAGGCTGCCTCAATCCCGGAACTCGTGCTGATAATAGGCATCCGTGATGGCTAGGCTTTGCTGCCCCTTACGACCAGGGCGGTCGACCAAACACTGAAAATACAAAGCAAAGAAAAGGGCGCACCAGCCTAGCGCATTATCCTCAGCGAGTTTATTAAATAAAAATTAAAATCAGCTACTCACAAACAATCGTGAAATTCAGGCACATCAATTCCATAAATCTGCCTCATGCCAGAGGATCAACGTCTTTACTGGAAGCAGAGGGCTGACGCGTTTCGAGGCCGTGCCTCTCTCAGAGCCTGGAGGCCATGGTCAAGTCCGTAGTTTAAATATGGTATGGAAGACCAGGCCTCCACATGGCCCTTGGGGATGTGGGAGGAGATATCGCCCAAGTGGGTGTGACTACACAGCTGATTGCCCAAAACTATTGCAGATCACAATTACAATTACAATTTCAATTGGCTAGCCCTAAGCGAACATTTACTACACTGGTGAGCTGTCCAATCCATCAAAACTTCCCAACTCATCGTAGACTCTACTTCAAAAATCATAAATGCCAAATGATACATTTAAGCTAGTGTGGTAAGACAGACCTGTGCATGTCTCGGTCCAAACCAAACAGAACATCACATCCTCCTCATGCAGTGACACAGGGACAATCCAGCGCATAGTATTAGTCAGGCCATTGCTTATGCACATCCAAAGAACTGTGCATACACACACTCTTTGTAGGTAGATAGTGTGTAAGGCTACTATGATAGTGCACTGTGGACTGTTAGGGGAGAATTTGGGAAACTTAACTCAGTAAGCCAGTACAGAACATTAAGTGTGGGACCTATACTGAAGACTATACACTTGAGATATATTAAGGGGGGAAGAAAAGATGGTATATAAATCAGTGTGTGTATGTACGTGCATATTACTGTGCATACACACACATATGGAGGGAGGGAGGGGGGGGGGGGCACACATGCACATACGCCAGCCTATACATGTACTTACCAGCATATGTGTGTGGACCCCTCAAAAGGAATTGAGAGTAGTGCGATACTAGGATGGAGCCATAGGAAAGGGGCAGTAGTAACCGAACAGGTTCCCGGGAGGACAGGAACACATACAGAAAAGAGGGGAAGGAGTGCGCTGTAAGGAACAACAGTACGCCCTGGATCTCGAGATCTTCATTCAATCCCCCAGGGGACATAGACCCTAGGGTGAAGATCCAGTATGACTCCCTTCTGCACAACTTCTGAAACCTAGCCCCCTGATGAGTTTCAATTATGTGATACTGTACTGATGGGTACTGATGATCAGTACTGATACGTGATAGGTACTGATGAGTACTGATGAGTAGTGATGGGTACTGATGAGCAGTTACCTTTCACCTTAATTTGATTACTTATCTCTCCTAATTATAAACTTACACAGACCCTCAAACATAAATCTCTGTAATGATCTCTCCATCTCTCTCTCCCCTTTTTTACACAGATACAAACATGAAGGGAGGGGAAGCAATCTGGACAGGCACACAGGCATTTCAGTACCTACACTATAACCCTTCTGTATTTCTTTACTTTTTCTCATTTACAACTTTACAGAACTTTTGCTTCAGTTTCATTACTTAAAGTGGAGTTCCTTCCTCGGGGGTCAATTTGAGCTAAAAATACCCCCAGGACAGTCAGGGCTAGTACATTCCATAATGGATAGCCTCTGAACTGTCCCGGGTCGCACTTACCTGTAAGATTGAATACTTAACTTGAAAATTTCTTCTCCAGCGCTGCCATCTCAGGTGTGGGCAGCTGAAGCCGCAGCGTCCCTCTTCGTGTCCTCTTCCGTGACGTCAGAGTCCCACAATGCACTGCGCCAGCCCCGCTCGTCACTTCCGGTGCGGGCGCGGCATCCCTGCACAGCTTCTGGGCATACCCAGAAGCTGTTTAGCAGTGAATGCCGTGCCTGCACCGGAAGTGATGAGCGGGGCCAGTGCAGGCGCATTGATTCCTGGGAGCGATGACGTTCAGCTCCCAGGAATCATTGCAAACCGGAAGTGACGGCGCGGGCTGCGGCCACAGAGGGAGGAAGTGGAAGCAAGGTGAGTATATTTTCTTCTATAAGTTTAACACTTAAAGACGCAGACACCACAATAACTCTATTCTGTTACCTTTGAGCATCCCGTCCTGAAATTGTTGATCATACACTCTAGGGGGGATAGGACTGACTGGTTCTCACCCATTTTGTAGCCCTAGAGACGTCAAGACAGACACAGAGGGTAGGGTAAGGTTTTGAAAATCTGGTAAGGGGTCCAAGACTCTCGACACAAAGGGGTAATTCAAACGACAATCGCTTTCCCTTATCAACAACTCAGATGCGGTTGCCCAACTGAGAACTGCGTCTACACAGGGTCCACTATCACTTTGTTTGCAGGCAATGTCTCATGTACACCATTCACACTGACCTTTGCCACACGGGATAACTAACTGATTGAGGTCCACCCAAGATGCTCTATCCTCCTCTTCTTGGGGTTTCCTCGGGAGGTGATCGGCTCCCTTTCCCTCGAATATCGTCGAGAGGTCCTGACCTGACTGTTATCTCAACCAGAAGGCAAAGATCTCACCTGGTTCTGAAGTGGAGCTCCAACAGTTTGGTTGGTTCCTGAGCCCGGATTCAAGACGTCATCGGGACAGTTTTGGAGCAGGCCACCAAGATACAGCGTAGTCTCCAAGACAATTCATCCAGTGGCGCCTGAGATGTAGGCTTGATCCAAAGGGCCGGCTCTGGACCGATCCCCAATGAGTCACGGTGGAACAGCCACCAGTCTCAAAAAATTCCACCTGGGTTTCCTGGCCAATGCACCAAAGAAATGTTGCAGCAAATAGTTAATTGAAACCCAGAATGAATTTCTTGGACTTGAATCAAACCTTTTTATTCGCTAGCTAAAATGGCTTAGCCCAGCTCATGCCCGTTTGCTAAGTGTCCAAAAAGCGTGCACATCACATATATGGAACAGCAGTTACATCACAGATACATATTTCCCTAACTAGCTTGCCAGAAATATAATACATATCCTCCCCCTACCGATGTTTCCTGTAAATCTGTGTGTAGCAATTACATCCATGGCCTTCACTCTTACCTGTATTCTCATTATTTCTAGGAGACTAGAGAGGAAAAATATGAGGGAGAAGGTGGGGGCCAATTTGCACAGCTTCACTGTCATGGTCGCTGTAGTTATGGGGGAAGGGGGTTGGGACTTTAAATGAGACTCCTGACCACCGGAGTCTCCATCCCTGTTTGCATGAAAGCAAGAAAATAGAAGCAAAGTTGGGACTTTAGATGAGGTGGGACCAGACCATAATAGATATATATGTAATGAAAGGGACACAGGATAATGTAAAATCGTATGTTTATTGCAAGTCTATAGACCAGATACTAATATAGCCAAATGTTCACTGAAACCGTGTAGCCCATGGTAATGGGGTACACCTAAATGAAACAAAGGTAAGTATACAAGGTCCAAGACAGAGGTACATGGTAATACATTATTATCCTGGTACATACAAATAGGTACATAGAGCATAAACAAGGGGTCATAAATACACAGTATAACAACAATAACTTTTAAAAGCTGACATAGCCTGTGTTGAACTCAACGCGTTTCGTGAAAAATATCACTTCGTCAGGAGTAGGCATGTTGCAAGGTCTAAAGAGAATATACATGAATAAGTAAAATGAAATAAAATAGAAATAAAAAATAATAAGCGAGTAGAACCACATAACCCTGTTAGGGGGGTAGAGCTTACACTGGGGTGGCGTGAAGTCCAGGGGATTGGTCTCACCCGGGAACTGAGGGGGCAAAGCCTGCGTGCGCCGCACAGTCATACCAATAAGTGCTAAATGAAGTGAGATCCTCCAGAAGGGGTCGTAATATAGCCTCCACTGATAGTAAAGTATCCATCTGTAGGATGAATAGGGGTAATATAGATGTAAGAAAGTAATACTAATAATAATAGTAATGGTTGTACAAGGGAGCTGTTAATGAGATCCAGAGGAGCCAAGAGAAGAAGAAAAGTGTAGCCAGTGATGATTACAAGGTAATGCGGAGAGCCAACAAGTAATATGGGAATATATAAGTAAACCACCTATGGTGTTAAGAATAGTATCTATCATAGTGGACCACCAGATAATAAAGGGTGTGATATAGAGAAAGTGGGAGCAAATAAGATAATAATGAAAGGGAGATATCCAATATAAGATCCCCAAAGAGTGTCCATGTGAGATTGTAGATGGGCAAAACCAAGGAAGTATGCCAAAAGGGTGTATAAAGAGATAAGTGTAGGAAACCAAAATAGAGTGATAGGTACCTGGGCAGGCGCAAAGGCAGGGATTGCACCCAGCGTCACACTGCTGCACAATAGTATGAAGCCGCCGAACCGACAGAGACGTCAGTGGAGCCTCCGCATTTATGCGCAAGATGGACAGCCACGTGACAGGACCTGGGCGCCACATTGTGACGTCATATCCCGCACGGGAATGCGTGGCGCCGATGAGCTGCGGCCGCCACCCGGCCTCCCAGCCTAGACCCCGCCCAACAAGGTCGGGGGGAGGGAAGGAAAGGAGGCGGAACAGGAAGCGGACGGAGCCCATCGCAGTTCCCGGGGAAGACACAGCCCCGGAACACACATACATCCAGAGGGCTTGTACCTAACATAGTCATAGTAATATTAGTAATTTGTAAGGAAAAAATAAAAATAAATAAATTGACAAAACGTGTATATAGGGCCAAATTGTAAGACCAGATATTAAAGGTATGCATGCAGCTAACAAAAAATTGTTGTAATAAAACATAAAAATAGCGCTGGTAAACCACACCTCCATCCCTAAATCAATTGTTATGGGGGAAGGGGGTTGGGACTTTAAATGAGACTCCTGACCACCGGAGTCTCCATCCCTGTTTGCATGAAAGCAAGAAAATAGAAGCAAAGTTGGGACTTTAGATGAGGTGGGACCAGACCATAATAGATATATATGTAATGAAAGGGACACAGGATAATGTAAAATCGTATGTTTATTGCAAGTCTATAGACCAGATACTAATATAGCCAAATGTTCACTGAAACCGTGTAGCCCATGGTAATGGGGTACACCTAAATGAAACAAAGGTAAGTATACAAGGTCCAAGACAGAGGTACATGGTAATACATTATTATCCTGGTACATACAAATAGGTACATAGAGCATAAACAAGGGGTCATAAATACACAGTATAACAACAATAACTTTTAAAAGCTGACATAGCCTGTGTTGAACTCAACGCGTTTCGTGAAAAATATCACTTCGTCAGGAGTAGGCATGTTGCAAGGTCTAAAGAGAATATACATGAATAAGTAAAATGAAATAAAATAGAAATAAAAAATATAATATATAATAAGCGAGTTATTGTTGTTATACTGTGTATTTATGACCCCTTGTTTATGCTCTATGTACCTATTTGTATGTACCAGGATAATAATGTATTACCATGTACCTCTGTCTTGGACCTTGTATACTTACCTTTGTTTCATTTAGGTGTACCCCATTACCATGGGCTACACGGTTTCAGTGAACATTTGGCTATATTAGTATCTGGTCTATAGACTTGCAATAAACATACGTTTTTACATTATCCTGTGTCCCTTTCATTACATATATATCTATTATGGTCTGGTCCCACCTCATCTAAAGTCCCAACTTTGCTTCTATTTTCTTGCTTTCATGCAAACAGGGATGGAGACTCCGGTGGTCAGGAGTCTCATTTAAAGTCCCAACCCCCTTCCCCCATAACAATTGATTTAGGGATGGAGGTGTGGTTTACCAGCGCTATTTTTATGTTTTATTACAACAATTTTTTGTTAGCTGCATGCATACCTTTAATATCTGGTCTTACAATTTGGCCCTATATACACGTTTTGTCAATTTATTTATTTTTATTTTTTCCTTACAAATTACTAATATTACTATGACTATGTTAGGTACAAGCCCTCTGGATGTATGTGTGTTCCGGGGCTGTGTCTTCCCCGGGAACTGCGATGGGCTCCGTCCGCTTCCTGTTCCGCCTCCTTTCCTTCCCTCCCCCCGACCTTGTTGGGCGGGGTCTAGGCTGGGAGGCCGGGTGGCGGCCGCAGCTCATCGGCGCCACGCATTCCCGTGCGGGATATGACGTCACAATGTGGCGCCCAGGTCCTGTCACGTGGCTGTCCATCTTGCGCATAAATGCGGAGGCTCCACTGACGTCTCTGTCGGTTCGGCGGCTTCATACTATTGTGCAGCAGTGTGACGCTGGGTGCAATCCCTGCCTTTGCGCCTGCCCAGGTACCTATCACTCTATTTTGGTTTCCTACACTTATCTCTTTATACACCCTTTTGGCATACTTCCTTGGTTTTGCCCATCTACAATCTCACATGGACACTCTTTGGGGATCTTATATTGGATATCTCCCTTTCATTATTATCTTATTTGCTCCCACTTTCTCTATATCACACCCTTTATTATCTGGTGGTCCACTATGATAGATACTATTCTTAACACCATAGGTGGTTTACTTATATATTCCCATATTACTTGTTGGCTCTCCGCATTACCTTGTAATCATCACTGGCTACACTTTTCTTGTTCTCTTGGCTCCTCTGGATCTCATTAACAGCTCCCTTGTACAACCATTACTATTATTATTAGTATTACTTTCTTACATCTATATTACCCCTATTCATCCTACAGATGGATACTTTACTATCAGTGGAGGCTATATTACGACCCCTTCTGGAGGATCTCACTTCATTTAGCACTTATTGGTATGACTGTGCGGCGCACGCAGGCTTTGCCCCCTCAGTTCCCGGGTGAGACCAATCCCCTGGACTTCACGCCACCCCAGTGTAAGCTCTACCCCCCTAACAGGGTTATGTGGTTCTACTCGCTTATTATTTTTTATTTCTATTTTATTTCATTTTACTTATTCATGTATATTCTCTTTAGACCTTGCAACATGCCTACTCCTGACGAAGTGATATTTTTCACGAAACGCGTTGAGTTCAACACAGGCTATGTCAGCTTTTAAAAGTTATTGTTGTTATACTGTGTATTTATGACCCCTTGTTTATGCTCTATGTACCTATTTGTATGTACCAGGATAATAATGTATTACCATGTACCTCTGTCTTGGACCTTGTATACTTACCTTTGTTTCATTTAGGTGTACCCCATTACCATGGGCTACACGGTTTCAGTGAACATTTGGCTATATTAGTATCTGGTCTATAGACTTGCAATAAACATACGATTTTACATTATCCTGTGTCCCTTTCATTACATATATATCTATTATGGTCTGGTCCCACCTCATCTAAAGTCCCAACTTTGCTTCTATTTTCTTGCTTTCATGGTCGCTGTAGTGCCACATAATCCACCATTTTGTCTTAAAAGGCTATGTATTTACCATTTTAGAAGCTTTCCAGGCACTGCCACAGAAACAGAGGATGAAAGAACCTTATTTAAAAAAAAACAGGTAAAGACTAAGCAGAATTGCTGCAGATCCACTCTTTAGGAAAACCTATTGATATCTTATCTTGCTGTTGGAGTAAAAGAATATCTGTAACGAGGCTGAACAATAATGTGACTTCATATACCCAAATGTATTAAAAGGCCAATCAACCCAGCTATAGGAGGAGTCTGGTTGTCTGACTCATTCCCTGGCTTCTTGTGTTGAATATTCCAACAATTAAATCTCCCTGACATAATTCCAAGCCTGGTTATGTGTCCCTGGAAGTTTTAGCTGCCCCCACCCTCCTGTATGTGTTATTTACATTCTCCATAATTTAAAACAAATGCTACTGTAAGGGATAAAGGGAGCCTCTCTTAATGGACACAGCAGGAATGTCCACTCATGAACTCAAGGCAGGATTGGTGGCAACCGCACATAACAGGCAAAGCAGGTGTGCAGACCCAGGACTACTTGCAAGGACAGTGAGAGCCCTTAATAATGGGCACACCCATTGTACACACCTGTCATCTCAGCATAGAGATCTCATTAATAGATTCTAGAAGAGACAGAAGAAACTGGCTGGTGGTCTAACTCTCCAGCACCTACCAATAGCTGAAATATCAGTTTTTAATGAACTGACCCTTTAAATATATTCCCATTCCTTACATGGCTTAACCACTTCCGGACCCCCCCGCCGCAATTTTACTGCGCAAGGCAGCCCCTCCTGCGCAAACCGACGTAGGTGGCAAGCTTCTGCCCCCACTTGTCAGCGGGAACTCCAATGCACGGGGCAGGTGGCTCCGATTGCCGCCTGCTGAGAGAGAAGAGCGGTGAGCTGTTGTAAACACAGCTGACCATTTGTCTCTCTGAAATGATCACAGAGTGCCTGTGATCCTTCTATATAGGATAACAGGTCTCTGATCATTTCACAAGCCCCGCCCCCATACAGTTTGGAACACATCCCTAGGTACACATTTAACCCCTTGATCACTTACTGTGTTAACCCCTTCCCTGCCAGTATCATTATTACAGTAACAGTGCATATTTTTAGCACTGATTACTGTAGTAATGTCACTTGTCTCCCCAGAAGTGTAAAAAATTTCAGTTAGAGGTCCGATCTGTCCGCCACAATGTCGCAGTCCCGCAAAAAAATCGCAGATCACCGCCATTACTAGTATAAAAAAAAACCAATAAAAATGACATAAATCTTTGCCGTAGTTAGTTAGTAGACGCGATAACTTATGCGCAAACCAATCAAAATACGCTTATTGCAATTTTTTTTTACCATAAAAATATGTAGCAGAAAACAAATTGGCCTAAAATTTTAAAAAAAAAATATTTTTTTATTTTTTTGGGGGGGGGGGGGGGGCGAGGATGTTATATAGCAGAAAGTTAAAATTATTGTTTTTTTTTTTTTTTTTTCAGAATTGTTGCTATTTTTTTGTTTATAGGGCAAAAAAAAGGTGATCAAATACCACCAAAGGAAAGCTCTGTTTGTGGGGAAAAAAAGGACATCCATTTTATTTGGGTACATCATTGCACGTCCACGCAAATGTCCATAACGCAGTGCCGAATTGCAAAAAATGGCATGGTCATTAAGGGGACAAATCATTCAGGTCCAGAAGTGGTTAAATTAATAGTGCTGCATAATTTTCAGAACTTGGTATAGTTGATGTTTAGATGATTTTGGGATTTGGGTGAACAATATTTAATGTACTGTAGGCAGCATAGTGTGTAATTCTAGCTAGCAATTTAGCACGTTTAGGTGGAACACAGTTGCGCTTTAACTGTTTTGAATTCAAATGCATGTGTATAGAGACCGTATAACAGTTCTATTTGAAGTTTGCTCTGAATCTTTTTCTGCAGGTGATTTTAAAGGAGATGTCTTGATTGACGTCAGTATTGGTCCTATCATTCAACATCTCTATTCAGCACTGGATTATTTTAGAGATATTATCCTTCTCAAGCCATCTGACCATTGTATTATAGAAGTGAAAAAATGGACAGACAGCCGAACCGGAGCATTTGATTGGTCGCACACCTCAACACTTGCTACAGAGGTGGAAGGAAAGAGGTGAAGTATCTGCCACTATTTTGTCAGAGTCGGGCTGAATGTTTGGTGTCCCCATGCACACGGGGCGTTAGAAAAAACGTGCGTTAAAATTAGTTCTGACGCCAGAAAAAGCAGCTGTAAAAACGTGCTTTCAGTAGCTTTTTCCATTGGCGTTATTGCACGCTATGCCAGGTTGCTTTTAGCAGCGTTTTTTTCTGCCTCCATTCAAAATCAATGGTTCCCTATGGGAGCCTATTGATTTGAATGGAGGTCACACCGCAACACCGCAAGTCGGATCCGACTTGCGGGGCAACTTGCGCTTTGAGAATCTTGAGGGGGAACTCCACGCCAAATGGGAAAAAAAACGGCGTGGGGGTCCCCCCCAAGGTTCCAAACCAGGCCCTTCGGGTCTGGTATGGAATTTGAGGGTAGCCCCATGCCGAAAAAACGGCATGGGGTCCCCCCAAAATCCATACCAGACCCTTATCCGAGCATGCAGCCCGGCAGGCCAGGAAAGGGGAGGGGACGAGTGAGTGGCCCCACGCCCCTAATGGCTATATAATAAGCTGCAGAGACTGGAGACCGGCATAATCACCGGAGACGTCGGAGGAGGAGGACCGGAGGAAGAAGAGCCGACAGCCGACAGCAAAAGAGCAGAAGAACGGTGAGGAGAAGAAAAGAAGAGAGGACAGCAGAAGAGGGGACAGCAAAAGAGCAGAAGACCCCGGAGAGAAGAATACAAGAAGAGCGGACAGCAAAAGAGCAGAAGACCCCGGAGAGGAGAAGACAAGAAGAGCGGACAGCAAAAGAGCAGAAGACCCCAGAGAGGAGGAGACCCCGGAGAGGAGAAGACAAGAAGAGTCGGATGAAGATTTTTAATAAATTTTCCAAAACGTCTCCTGTCGTTATTTCCATACACTGCCTTTTATGTGGTGAATGAGTAGGGGTACAGTGTACCCCATACCCATTCACATAGGGAGGGGGTCCAGGATCTGGGGGGCCCCCTTGTTAAAGGGGGCTTCCAGATTCCGATGAGTCTGCCCGCAGACCCCCACAACCACCTGCCAGGGTTGTGGGGATGAGGCCCTTGTCCTCATCAACATGGGGGCAAGGTGCTTTGAGGTGCTTTGAGGTGGGGGGTGCAGAGCCCCTCCTGCCCCAAAGCACCAACACCCCCCCATGTTGAGGGCATGTGGCCTGGTTTGGTCCAGGGGGGGTGGGGCCACTCGCTCGTCCCCTCCCCTTTCCTGACCTGCCGGGCTGCATGCTCGGATAAGGGTCTGGTATGGATTTTGGGGGGGACCCCACGCCGTTTTTTCGGCATGGGGCTACCCTCAAATTCCATACCAGACCTGAAGGTCCTGGTTTGGAACCTTGGGGGGGACCCCCACGCCGTTTTTTTCCCATTTTGGCGTGGAGCTCCCCCTCAAGATTCATACAGCGCAAGTCGCCCCGCAAGTCTGATCCGACTTGCGGTGTTGCGGTACGACCTCCATTCAAATCAATAGGCTCCCATAGGGAACCATTGATTTTGAATGGAAGAAAAAAAAACGTATAACGTGGCTTAACGCACGTTAAGCAACGTTATAGCAATGTTATTCAGCTTTAGCAGCGTCAGGCGTTTTTAACGCTCTAACGCTGGTCCTCAGAACGCGCAGGTCGTGGGTTCTTGTTGCAGCTTAAAAACGCCTAGGCCACTTACAGCTCAAAAACGTCTGAGTGTGCATGAGGCCATAGAATAACATGGAGGGGCGTTTTTAGGCTGCAAAAAGAAAACGCCTGATGCTGCTTACAGCGGCGTTTAAAACGCCCCGTGTGCATGGGGCCTTATGAGCAAGGACTGTTGGGAGGGGGGTCAGACATTTTAATAACATTTTGTTTTTTTCTTTTAAATTAGCCACTTCAGCTTGTGAGATTTGTAAATCAGATAATAATATTTCAAGGGAATAAAAAATATTGTTCCAAATAGCTTAATACTTTGCTAACATCAGCTGAAATAATGCTAAAATAATCTTTTGTTTTGATATGCTACAGGTGGACAGGGGCACAGAGCTGTCTGTACCTGCCTCCATCTGCTAGCAGCTGATTGAGCACTGAATAGAGGCTTTTGTAGTGCCAGATGGCAGAACACAGAGAGCATTACAGTAACTGGCACACCGCTGCCACTCTGCCTGTTGATTCGGGGCACCCTATAAGTGGTGCTGCCCAGTACAGAACACACTCCGAATGTGTGCAACGAGTGGGCCCTATTCCCCTTGGGGTCCATGTTCTCGGCACACAATATGCAGAGAAGTGAAGAAAAAGACAGCAGAGGAGAAAAGAGGGGAAAAGGGGAAAGGAGAGAAGCAGAGGACACAGTAGGAGAGTAGAGAAGAGAGGAGGGGAGAGGAATGGAGGAGAGGAAAATAAAATAGAGAAAAGGGGGTGGGGGAGTGGAGAGAAAGAGGAGAGGAAGAGCAAGTGGAGAGGTTCTAGTTTAACAAAAAAAAAAAAAAAATGCTCACTATATCAATTTTTACATTCTTCCTTTCCCCAGTCTTATGTATTAAAACTACAAATAGCCATATACAGCCCAGTAATATTAGCAGTATTCACCTGCTCAGACCTAATATACTCAATGCCTCATAGAATATCAGTTTACTGTTGTATGTGATGTAGAATGTGCTTCTGCCTTCCAGGGAGGAACGTGAGCAGAAGGAAATTAAACTCAGGGAGGCAATTTCACATGTTGTAAAATTTGATCTCAACAATGAAAATCTCACAGACCCAATCAAGCTACCACAAGCCGACTGCCTGGTGTTTTGGTCTGGTCTGGACTGCATCAGCAAAGACTTTGAAGACTATGTAAGAAACTTTAGGAGATTCTCAAAGCTTCTGAAACCTGGTGGGCGCTTGATACTTTATGCACCTTTAAATTGCACATTTATTAAGGTTGGGGAAGAGAAATTCCATGTGGCAAAGTACAATGAAACCAACTTGAGAAGTATGCTCATAAATGAGGGGTTTGTCATTACCGATTTCGAGGTTACCCCAAGAAAGGCTATAACTGATCTGATTGATTTTGATTCGACTGTGTTCTGCACAGCTTATAAGGAAAAGAAGCCTTAGGTTCAGTTCACATCATTGCATTAAAAAGTGCACATGCAATTCAATCAAATTCGTTTTTAGTGCAATTTTATTGCATAGAATGTAATGTAAGGCGTTACGCGAACTTTGTGTGAGCTTTGCATGCTTTTTCTTCCTGGGAAATGTACCCTGTGACTTTAAATAAATGCTCTTATTGCAATTTTTTTTGTGTTTTTAGTGTATTTTAAGTGTGTTTCATGTGTTGCCACTGACTATAATGTAATCTGCATTTTTATCAAAACTCACGAAAAAAGATGCAGAAAGCAGGATTTGTCAAAACATAACGCACTGCCCTCTGACAGCACATTGATGTGAAAAGCTTCATAGATTATAATGGCTACTAGAGTTTTCATGCACTTTCATCACATTGTGATCCTGTGTTGTAGCTTGTAGGGCATATATATTTTAGAATGCCATATATGTAGTGGGCAAAGTGATGAGGCAGTCCTCTGGCCATAGAGATCGCAAACCTGCTTCTGAAACCTGAACAATAACTTTTCACACTGACATACACAAGCTTTGGTCATTTTTAGCAGGCTGCCAGAGATACAGAATCCCTGTTAACCACTTAAGCCCCGGAGGATTTGGCTGCTAAAGGACCAGGGGTTTTTTTGCGATTTTTTACTGCGTGACTTTAACGGACAATTGCGCGGTCGTGCGACGCTGTACCTAAACGAATTTGACGTCCTTTTTTTCCCACAAACAGAGCTTTCTTTTGGTGGTATTTGATCACCTGTGCGATTTTTTGATCACGCGCTATAAACAAAAAAAGAGCGTAAATTTTGCAAAAATAACAATATTTTTCACATTTTTTTATATGAAATTCCCCCCAAAAAAAAGTAAAAATCAAAATTTTTTAACATTTTTCGGCCAATTTGTTTTATGCTACCTATGTTTGGTAAAAAAAATCGCAAAAAGCGTATTTTGATTGGTTTGCGCAAAAGTTATCGCGTTTACTAACAAAGAGAAAGATTTTTGTCATTTTTTGTGTTTTTTTTTTTAACGCGTAATGGGGGCGATCTGCGATTTTTTTTCGGTACTGCGACATTGCGGCGGACAGATCGGACCCTTGACTGACATTTTTGACACTTTTGGGGTTACCAGTGACATTACTGCAGTAATCAGTGCTATACATATGCACTGTTACTGCAAAAATGACACTGGCAGGGAAGGGGTTAACTTTATTGGACAGGGAGGGGTTAAGTGTGTCCTAGGGGCGTGCTTTCTACTGTGTAGGGACATTCCTATTGGTGTAAAAGCAAAGATCAACCGTTCTACATAGTAGAACGGACAGATCTTCACTTTTACACAGGGAGAACTGACAGGCAGCTTGTTTACACAAGCTGCTCTGTCTTTCTCCCTTCACAGGAGCGATCGCAGTGTGACTGGCGGACATCGAGTCCGCCGGTCACACGCACTGACTTGCCTGTGAACGAGCCGCGGCGGGCGCGCGCCTCGGCGGGCGCGCGCCCGCCCGCGATAGGCTCGCAAGTCAGTGACAGGCGAGTGACGTACCGATACGTCACTCTGCCTGGCCGGGGCTGACCGCCGCAGTATATAGTCGTGCGGCGGTCGGCAACCGGTTAAAGATGTCAGATATGTGTTAGCATCTTTGATTGATTTTTGAGCTAAGAAAATTTAAAAATCGAAGTATTCTAAATCCAGAAATTTTATTTGTGGTGCTTCAACACCTTGACTTACCAGCTATGTAACCCTTTTTTAATACACGTGTAGCACTCCCCCGCCCCGCCCCCCAACTTTCAGAAAACCTTGCTCGGCCTGTCTTGGTAGGTTTACAGTTGTGCCATACTCTTTCCATTTTTGGATGATGGATTGAACAGTGCTCTGTGAGATGTTCAAAGCTTGGGATATTTTTTAAAACCTAACCCTACTTTAAACTTCTCCACAACTTCATCCCTGACCTGTATGGTGTGTTCCTTTGCCTTCATGATGCCATTTGTTCACTACGGTTCTCTAACAAAAGTCTGAGGGCTTCACAGAGCAGCTGTATTTATACTGAGATTAAATTACACACAGGTGGACTCTGTTTACTAATTGGGTAACTTCTGAAGGCAATGGGTTCCACTAGATTTTAGTTAGGGGTATAAGAGTAAAGGGGGCTGAATAAAAATGCACACCACACTTTTCAGATATTTATTTGTGAAAAATTTTTAAAAACATTTATAATTCTCCCTCCACTTCACAATTATGTACCACTTTGCTTTGGTCTATCACATAAAATCCCAATAAAATGCATTTACATTTTTGGTTGCAACATTACAAAATGTGGAACAAATTCAAGGGGTATGAATACTTTTTTAAGGCACCGTATCTTTAGTTCTAATGGATATTGTTTGAATACAATAGTCACATACAATGGCGTGTTCTATACAATTATTTTTTTCATATGTATTGTTGATCTAGTACCCATTATAGTTTTAGATTTCAGCATTGTAATGGCGTGGATGTCTTAACCTTTAATTGATCATCCTAAATGGTGTTTTTGTTGGGAACCTGACACGTGTAGCCCCTGCACCCTTGGCATATCTCTGAGGGAAGCAAGGGATATTTTTTCCCGTGTGTATGAGATATTCGGATCAGCATTTAACAACTTTCTCTCCTGATCCACTGGTTTGGTTTTGCTAATATTCTATCTGGTCTCCTGTTCACATAGTTTATGCGTCCACCGGATGCTTTTTCCTGTGTGCAGAGCATCTATTTCCCATCATACAGTAATGCAAGTAACACAGCAGGTTGGCGGATGTGACTTCACCTGCACCAGAAGGGGCAAGAGGATGCAAAGCAGGAGGGCATTCTCCTCCCCAGCTACATTAGTGGATCATATGTGTAAAAAAATCTGAGAAAAGACAGGCACCTCTGAGTTAGGACTGTAAAGGTTTAATGTTACTTCTATGTAAATTTTTAATGTACCCTGCAACATTAAACCTTTACAGTCCTAACTCAGAGGCGTCTGTCTTTTTTCATTTTTTTTTTTACATGTTTGGAGACTGCTTCCGCTCCCCTCCAGGATGGCCCTGAGCCTAAAGACTTTCCCCCATATGCAACATGGACAACAAGGGTAGTTCATGAGACCCCTATGGACATTCATCGGTTTCCACATGCCTTTTTCCTTGCGCCACTATGTGTATCTTTTGATCGTATGTGTAAGACGGCCATAGTATTTGGCGCCATCACATTAGCGCCTTATTGGCAGGTTCTGGTCACTGGAGTCTTTTCTTATATACTGTATGATTCAGGGGTGTGGTTTGTGTTTGTGCTTGTTGGGTTCCTGGCTATATGGAGTGGATGCTATAGATTTGAGGATGGATAACAGTATAGGTAAGTAGGGATGACCTTCAAGTTCGAGTCAAAGGTAAGTTCGACTCGAACATCGGGTGTTCATTCATTCATTAGTAGAACAACGAACAAACGTGGTCGTTCGTGGGAAATTCGCCCGCCATAATGCAATTCTTGTGATTAGCCAGAGCATGCACCTTTACCTGTATGCTTTGGCCAATCACAACACAATGTCCTGTTAGAGCCTTGATTGGCCAATGCAGGGTGGCTTTAGCTAATCATGTTTCAGGGGCTAAGTCCACGCCCCACACTATATAAGGCTGCTACTTACACAGCAGCTGTGTATAGTGTGTTAGAGGACAAAATAGGAGTGAGATTAAGCAGGTAGTTAGTGGATTGTGCGTTTATATATATTAATAGATCAGCCAGTGTAGTGTGTGTGTGTGTGTGTGTGTGTATATCAGCTATTGCAGGAGATAGTGCAGTATATATATTTATCAGTTATTGCAGCATATATATCAGATAGTTCAGTATATATATTAATCAGTAGTGATGAGTCAAACACCCCCCTGTTCGGTTCGCACCAGAACACCGCGAACAGGGGAAAAGTTTGTTCGTAATGGGACTCGAACGTCAAAAATTGAAAGTCCTCATTTTGAAGGCTTAAATGCAAGTTATTGCCCAAAAAAAAGTGTATGGGGGTCCGGGTCCTGACCTGGGGAACATGTACAAATGCAAAAAATGTTTTAAAAATGATCGTTTTTAAAGGAGCAATGATTTGCTGATTTTAATGAGGCTTAAAGTGAAACTATAAAAATGAAAAATTCCTATAAATATCGTGCCTGGGGGTTCCTTTAATGTGGCTGTAAAGTAGCACATCTGTACGATGTATGTAGCCTGCTGCAGCAATGCTGAGATTTGTAAAGGAAAAAATGTCATGTACAAATATACATACAAAATTTCAAATCGCATGTACTTGTCATACAGATGCAGAAAAATTGGGCCTTGGTTGTTGGTGGTGCCTGAACACAGCAACCACTCGCAGTTACTGTTGCTGGGTGCAGGAATGGGCCCTGCTGGTAAAAATTCTATACAAATTAGAAATCACATGTACTTGTCATACAGGTACAGAAAAATTGGGCCTTGCTTGTTGGTGGTGCCTGAACACAGCAACCCCTCGCAGTTACTCTTGCTGGGCGCAGGAATGGGACCTGCTGGTATAAATTCCATACGAATTTAAAATTGGCAAAGATCAAGTGTTGTATGTGTTCCTATCAGTGATCTTGGGGGGGGGGAGGGGCGCTGTGCTGTGATCTGACCTAGCCAAGGCTGGGTGTCGGCTATGTAAACCTGCTGGAGTGATCGGGACCTGGAAGGTTAGTATTGGCAGGAACTGAAACTGAAATTGGGCCTTTGGTGTTGGTGGTGCCTGAACACCTTAACCCCTCACAGTTACTCTTGCTGGGACAGGAACGGGACCTGATAGTAAGAATTCCATACAAATTTGAAATCAAATGTACTTGTCATACAGGTGCAAAAAATTGGGCCTTTGGTGTTGGTGGTGTCTGAACACCGTAACCCCTCCCAGTTACTCTTGCTGGGTGCAGGGCACAGGGACAGGGCCTGCTGTTAAAAATGACATACAAAATTTAAATTGCATGCACCTGTCATACAAGTGCAGTCAAATTAGGCCTTGGGTGTTGGTGGTGACCTAAAGCAAAAACATTGTTGGAAGCTAGCAGAATCAAGGTTGAGGAAAAAGATAGGCAGCATATGCAGTCTTCAAGGGATGGTAGACCCCTAGCAAATTCAATCAGTTATATCAGCATCAGATAGCTGCTGTTGATCCAGGATTTTTTTTTTTTTATAAGTCAGCTGATCAACAGAGTCTGTGGATAGATGCACTCTTATGTCCGTCACAAAATCTCCAGCAGCACTGAATGTCCATTCGGAAAGCACGCTGGAAGCAGGACAGGCCAGTAGCTCCATTGCATAGTGAGCAAGTTCTGGCCAGTGGTCCATCCTCAAGACCCAGTAACCCATTGGATGCTCAGTTGGAAAGGTTTCCAAGTCTGCTCTTGCCCCTAGATAATCATGCACCATATAATGGAGACGCTGCCGATGGTTGCTTAAACCTAACTGCCCTGGGTGCTGCTGAGGACTAAAGAACTGTTTAAAAGGCATCAGTCAGCCGGCCGCCTTCTCCACCGCTCCTCCTTTGGCTGAATGATGCCTCAGAAACTGAGGAATGTTAACCTCCCAGTGTCTGGAAAGGTGTTGAAAAAAAAATTTGTGTAAGGCCTCCTCAAGATGTTTCATCCTCTGCTCCCTCTACAAAGGCAGGATGAGGTCTGCAACTTTACCCTTGAAACGTGGATCAAGAAGGGTTGCCAACCAGTAATTATCCCTCTCCTTGATAGCACCAATCAGGGAGCCCATGCAATGTAAGTTTGAGGAGGCATGAGCTTCTGAGTCCTCTGGGTCACTAAGGATGACATTGTCAGAAGCAACCTTTCCCCAACCACGTACAACTCCTGGGGTTTCTGGGAAATGAAAACCCTCCCTTGAAGATTGCTGAATGCTATCCTGTACATCCATGCTGCCACAATCCTCCTCCTGTGTGTTTTGTGTCCCTGCAGGCATGATATCTGCATAAAGGGGGCCTTGTGAGGAAAGAAAGTCTTCCTCTTCCTCCTGCTGTTCTGCCTCAAGTGCCCTGTCCATGATTCCACAAAGCGTGTGCTCCAGCAGGTAGACTAGAGGGATATGCATGCATCATTCTGACTCACCATCCTTGTGGCCTCCTCAAATGGTAAAAGGATGGTGCATGCATCCTTTATCAAAAGCCACTGGCGAGGCAAAAAAAAGCCAAGCTCCCCTGACCCTGTCTTTGTGCCATATTCACACAGGTACTGATTGATGGCCCTCTGCTGTGTGTGCAGCTGCTGCAGCATTGCCAATGTTGAGTTCCACCTGGTGGGCATGAATGTCAGATAGCCGAGCACTGGCATTGTATGAACGCCGGAAATGGCCACAGCCTTTTCTGGCCTGCCTCAGGAGAGCTTGTAAGCCCGGTATCGGTTCAAGAAACGCTGTACCACCAGATTCAGGACATGTGCCAAGCATGGAACATGTGTCAAGCGTCCCTGTTGGAGGGCGGAGAGAAGGTTGGTGCCATTGTTGCATACAACCATTCCTGGCTCAAGCTGTCGTGGTGTCAACCATCTCTGAGCCTACCCCTGCAGAGCTGACAGAATCTCTGCCCCGATGTGACTCCTATCCCCTAGACAGACCAACTGAAGCACTGCATAGCATCTTTTAGCCTGACTGCTTGCGTAGTACCTTGAACACTTAGGGAGCACTGCTGCTTCAGAGGACAATTCAGCAGAAGAGGACATAGAGGAAGAAGAAGAGGAGGAGGAGGTGGTGGAGTAGCCAGATATGGCAGAACCAGCACCAACTTTTTGGAGGAGTAGTGGCAAAACAAGCTGCAACACCGAACCCTGTCCTGCATCCTTCCCAGCTGCCAGCAGAGTTACCCAGTGCGCCATGAAGTAAATGTAACGTCCCTGTCCATGCCTGCTGGACCAGGAGTCAGCAGTAATGTGAACCTTCCTGCTGACTGCTCTGTCCAACGAGGCCAAAACACTACCTTCCACATGACGGTAGAGAACCGGAATGGCCTTACCCGTAAAGAAATGTCTTTTTGTAACCTGCCACTGTGGTACAGCACATTTCAGAAATTTGCGAAAGGGAGCAGAGTCTACCAGATGAAAAGGCAGCAATTGTGCTAGCAATTTGACCAAGCTAGCATTAAGATACTGAGCATGTAGATGGCTGGGACAGTACTACTTTCTACGGTTAAGCAACTGAAAACCAAAGAAAGAAAAAGATGGTTTTTTTTATGGGCAGTAAGAAGGGACACATTTATGACACTGATTTTTGATAAAAGAAACTATTTTATTATTTCACAAATAAATAAAATGTATAGACATACACATAGGTTATATGAAATAACCAACATATATATATATATACAAAAAATACTCCTAGTAGGCGTGCCAGTGCATCTGTACCAATAATACAGTGGTCTCTAATGGACACAGTCTAGGGGTTCCCAGCAAGCCGACACGTTTCGCAGCTATGGTTCCTCAGGGCTAGAGAGACCAGTCAGACTGACATTCTATAGAAATATGTATAAAAAAACAAAATACAGTCAATATACAGTTATAGTTAGCATAACCATAACATATAAACTCCCATAATAAGAGTATTACTAATACTAACCCCCATTGAAGAAAAAGGCCAGAGCAGATTGTGCTCATCTGGCAGGCGCCGGAGGTGAACCAGGCATATGCAGCTCAAATTGATAATGAATTAATAAAAAGGTATTGATAGTCATCCTATTGAAATATCTAATTTCTACTTAGACTTAGGGTCAAATGTATCTTGTTCATTTGTTGGCATAATGGGATCAAACCTCCCCAAGGACAATAAAGATGCATTGATTTGACCTGAGAGGTAAATAATAAGGGACATAATAAGAGGCCTATATATTGGGATACATATATTCAGCAATGTATTGTTAATACATACCCAGAGAAGTAAAATATAAATACCTCATGACCGCCATTTAGCCTTCCCGGGCAGGCATTGCATAGGGTCCCAATACACCCAACAAAGGGGCAGCGTCCTAAGGAGTAATATAATGCAGCCGGATATGAATATCATGATAGTCTATCCCAGAAGAATATCTTGCTCCCTGTAGCCTCAAATTGCCTACCTGAAACTTGAATCTTTCGCATGAGCCTGCCTGAATGCTTACAGTCACTAGGACTGTTTAAGTACTCACCTCCCTCTGCCAATTTGGCACCAGAAAGCCCGCATCCGCGGCACCCACATCCGGGAGCCGTCAGGCCGGTGTTGTAAAATTTTGTCGGACCCGTGAAAAAATCGGACCTCGTCACTTCCGGGGACAGAGCATCACAAAACAGCTGATGGGAGTTGTCCGTGCGCATGCGCAGAAGACATTTTTCGAGGTTTGGCAAAATTATAAAAGACAGCGGACAGCTGACTGAGAGCAGGCGGGGCTGAGGTGGGACGGAAGACACCGCCGCGTCATCTGCAGAGCTGAATAGAGGAGGCGGGACGGAGGTGCGGCCGTGTAATAAATGCAGGGCTTAAGCGACTCCTGTTTTATTATCTTTAGTAATTATCGTATTATTTATCCTTAGGATTTCATTACATTTAGTATTTCTTATTTTGTATTATAGAAATACTAAATGTAATGAAATCCTAAGGATAAATAATACGATAATTACTAAAGATAATAAAACAGGAGTCGCTTAAGCCCTGCATTTATTACACGGCCGCACCTCCGTCCCGCCTCCTCTATTCAGCTCTGCAGATGACGCGGCGGTGTCTTCCGTCCCACCTCAGCCCCGCCTCCTCTCAGGCAACTGCCCGCTATGTGTTATAATTTTACCAAACCAAGATAATGTCTTGTGCGCATGCGCACTTGAGACGCCCATCAGCTGTTTCATGACGTAGGGCCACCGGAAGTGACGAGGTCCGATTTTTTTCATGGGTCCGAAACAATTTTAGAACACCGGACACTGCGTCATGATGTCACATCCGCTCAGCAGGCGGAAGTGACCCGGCAGAGCGGTGTACAGCTATGGAAGCCTGAAAGGGACAGGCCGAAGCACCGCCCCCTTCGGGGAAAGGCAATCCACAATCCAATGGGAATCCAAGGACTGATTCTATACACCAAACGCCTGCCAGATAATAACATACCGCACCACCTATATCAAGAGGGTTTACAATAAATCCTTAAATTACACAAAGTATACAACATATACATACTATTTAATATATTCGAGCAACAGTATAAAATTGGAAACAGCAGGGGCAAGAGGGTCATCATTTAGAACTTCTAGAATAATGAACATTCTGGTTGTTATACACATACAATACATGAAATTATAAAGTATGTTATAGGAATGGTTTGAAACTCAAACAATCGTTGAGTCCTGGGGGCTGAGTGGCTCTGAGGTTGTAAATCCATCTAGCAGTATTTTTATCTATATTACCACCCCTGCCCTCTTGTGGAATCACGTCAAGGACCGTGAATCTAAAAATAGACTCCTCAAATTTATGCTTGAGGCCAACATGACCACCGATGGGCGTATTTATCTGGCCAGTCCTAATATAGGAGATATGGTCAGATATTCTTTTCCAGAGTGGTCTAATCATTTTGCCCACGTAAAAAGCTCCACATGGGCAAAACCTTGCACTCCCCACATTTGTATAGCCCATTGGGATTATGACTATTATCAATGGCAGTGTTTTTCAACCTTTTTTGTGCAAAGGCACACTTTTTTCATGAAAAAAATCACGAGGCATACCACCATTAGAAAATGTTAAAAAAATGTAACTCTGTGCCTATATTGACTATATATAAAGTAATTCTCTTGAATAGGAATCAAATAAACACAAAGAAATTATTTTATAATTACTTTATTATGAATGCGTGGTGGTGGGGACAAGGTGCCTTCCAAGGGGGAGGCTGCGCAGAGAGCATGAAGTGGCAGCATACGCCCTCCTTCTGAATCATACCAGGCCACATCCCTTTTAACACTGCGAGGGTACCTTTCAAAATGAAGCCCCCCCCCCTCTTTGTAAGGCAGCTTGTTCCAAGGTTGAGGAGACAAAGATGTAATTTCTACATCTTGCTCCCAGAAGGGATAATGTGACTCACGGGCATGTGCCGGGGGCCTATTAGAGTGGAAGCCCCTTTATAGTAAAGGTGCCCCCAAATATCTGATCCCCAATAACCTCCAAAATTGAATAAACACACACAAATCATGAAAAAGTATTTTGCTAAAAATGACATAAATAAAAAACAATGTCACCTGCTGTACAGTAAATTCATCATTAATTTCCAACATCAGAGCAGGCAACAATGTAGAGCCAGCCTCAATCCTGAAGACCCAGCACCACACCACAATGTCCTCCTACCTGATAATGTTGCCCAGACTGCCTGTCACCACCACGACGTGCTGTCTGACACAGTCTTCTTCTTCTCCAGGTTCTGTGACAGTGAGTCCCACGCTGCGCACCTGCAGAAAGTGCAGTGTGCGCTGAAAGTGGGTGGAGGCAGAGCCAAATTGTAAAAGGCGGGGACTGGGAGGCGGCGGGGCGGTGGCCTGGAGGAGAAGAGGCTCAGAAGGGGTGACGTCACTGGTTGCTAGATGCTAAGCGGCCTCTAGCCTAGCAACCAGTGCTCCCCGCAGAGAGAGAGCGCCGCCGCCGCAGCCACAGGACACAGGACAGAGGCAGAGAGAGCAGAGCTGCCGCCGCAGCCACAGGACACGAGCGGATGATAGATGGTCAGTAAGGCAGTCTGAATCCCACCACTGCTTAACATGCGCTTCGGATGAAATTGGAATTTTTCCCACGGCACACCAGGCAATATCTCACGGCACACTAGTGTGCTGCGGCACAGTGGTTGAAAAACACTGATCTATGGGTCTTATTTAGTGACTCCCAACTGTGTAATCCGTTATAGATCTCGATCTCCTGAATGTCATACTTGGGGATGCTCCTACATATTTGAAAGGATCGGGTCATGGGTGAGTACAGTTGTGTTCAAAATTATTCAACCCCCACTGAAATTGATTTTTTTGGCCAGTTTGACATTGATTTTGATCATTCAGTCATCCTGCTTACAATTAAATCAAAGAGGCACGTGTAGGTCAGACAAATATAACATAACATTTATAATGAAATAACCACAAATGTCTTTTCTGTGCCGACATCATTATCAGTTTTATTCAACCCCCAAGTGACATTCAATCTTAGTACTTAGTACAACATCCTTTTACAGTTATAACAGCTTTTTTTTTTTTTTTAAGAAAATTTTTATTTGTATTTCAAAAGTTAACAACTTTGCACAAAACATCATGCATTTACAGAAACTCAAAGATTCAAACAAATCGTAACAAACCATCAGGTGTCACTGACGTTCCGTAAAGCATTATGAAATAAGTATGTAATAACAGTGGAAAGCGGGTCATGAGGGGGGGGGGGGAGGATATTCATAAGGATGCACTAGGGCATCTTCTTCTGGTATCAGTTCGTCCGAAGTGTTGTGCCCCCCCACGATGTGGGGAGTGGGATTTGATTTGGAATATTGATAGCAAAAGAGCAGGTAAAAGTAAGGGGGGGGGGAGGGGGGGAGGAGTAGGGAGGTAGAAAGGGAGAGGGGTTAGGAGGGCCTAGTGAGCAGAGACTGAGAAAAGGAGCAGCCTAATAATAAAGCTAAAACATTAAGCATACATCTAAATTATAGACATACATCTAAATTATAGACCTAAATTACAGACATCGGATGCAAGCTGAGTAGTAACTGTCAGGGACTCAGACGCCGCTGTGCAGCCTACGATCCATCTAGGCGAGTGCGCATGCGTGTGCGTCATGTCACACATCGTACCAACCCAGCCTCCTCTTAAGGATCGCTCACCCTCTCATCCAGTGCTGGATTATCGTCAGCTTCCTGTTTCCTGTTTCCTGCTTCCTGCTTCCTGTTTCCTGTTGTGACCCCGGCCTGCTCCACGGACTTGTCTCTGCCTGTTTGCTTGTGTACCGACCCCGGCTTTCTCCACGGACTTGTCTCTGCCTGATAACCTGTGTACCGACCCCGGCTTGCTCTACGGATCTGCTTCTGCCTGCTAACTTGTGTACTGACCCCGGCTTGCTGTTACTTGGACTGACCACACGTGTATGACCCCCGGCCTGGCATTTACCACTGCACTGCTTGCTTTCACTGGAGCTTCTCAGAAGGGACCCGGATATCCCTCTCAGCCATCCACCTGCACCACCACAAGCATCCAGTGCTACTTGGGTCGCGTCACCTCCTGTCTCACTTCCAGGGGTGATTCGCACCGAGCTGCAAGGGAAGCCCTCTCAGCACATCGGCCTCCACCCAGTGATCTGACAGTATAATCCAGCCATGTCAGAGGCCGACAGAGGCGCTTCCCAGCTCGAGGCACTGTGTCAGCAAGTTTCCAGTCTGACCCAAGCAGTTCAAAGACTGCAGGATGGCTACTTCCAGCTGGAGGGTCGAGTATTAAATCTTGCAGGCTCACCACCTCCTGCTAACCCCAATCAACCTCCTGCCAGCTCGGTGCCTGTCTCCCCTCCGCAAGGACCAGTTACGGCTACCACACCTGAACCCAGGGTCCCCACTCCTGAACGCTTTCGTGGGGAGCGAAGAAAATTCAGGTCTTTTAAAAATGCCTGTCTTCTGTACTTGGCACTTCAACCTAGAACCTTCTCTTCCGAGACGGTCAAAGTGGGGTTTATAATCTCTCTGCTGGCTGAAGAGCCCCAGACCTGGGCTCATAACCTCCTGGAGCAAAAGAGTCCAGCCCTGAATTCCGTGACCTCTTTCTTTGAGGCCATGGCCCAACTGTATGAGGATCCGCAACGTACAGTCACGGCCGAATCCGCTCTGCATGCCCTACAGCAGAATAAACGTCCTGTGGAGGATTACACCGTTGACTTCCGCCGATGGGCCGCGGACACGGACTGGAATGAGGCAGCCCTTAAGTACCAGTACCGACATGGACTGTCTGAAGCCCTTAAGGACGAACTAGCTCGGGTAGAGGCCCCCGCATCTCTGGAAGACCTGATCTCGCTAGCGATTCAGCTGGACAGGCGCTTGCGGGAGAGACGCTCGGAGCGTCTTCAAGGGGCTCGGCCCACCTGGGTAATGCCCAAGGTTCCACTTGCTGCCTCACCGCATCCTGAGCCTTTTGCCACCACGGGACCTGAGGGGGAGCCTATGCAAATAGGGCTGATCCGTTCCTCTTTGACCCCTGAAGAGAGGCAACGTCGACGCCAGGCCAATCTCTGCCTTTACTGTGGGGAATCCGGCCACTTCTTGCGCAGCTGCCCAGTAAGGCCCAGTAAGTGCTACACCCGACCTCTGCTGAATTGTCAAATTGCCAAACCATCCCCTGCTCATCTGGTTCTCCCTGTCTCTTTACAGGTAGCAGAAGAGAAGATTCCGCTCCTGGCAATCATTGACTCTGGGGCAAGCAGCTGCTTCTTGGACTACTCACTAGCCAAGAGATTGGGTGTCCCTCTGCAAGCCAAGAAGCAACAACTCCATATCCTGTTAGCGGATGGCACCCTGCCCAGTTCTGGACCAGTCAGTGAAGAGACACACCCTATCTTCACCACAACGGACTCCCATCACCAAGAGTTCCTTTGCTTTGATGTCCTGTCCTCACCTATGTTTCCTATCATCTTAGGACTTCCTTGGCTTCAGGCCCATAATCCGCAAATTGATTGGGTTAATAAAAAGGTCGCCTTTACCTCTAACTATTGTCTGAATCATTGCCTTCCTTCAGGATCCAATATCCCTGCTGCCTGCCTGGCCGTCGGCCCAGTATCGGATCTTCCCGAAAACGTCCCCACAGTCTATGGGGAATTCACAGACGTTTTCGACAAGAAAAAGGCCGAAGCTCTTCCTCCGCACAGACCCTACGACTGTCCTATCGAGCTTCTTCCAGGTGCTGAGATTCCTTTCGGGAGGATATTCCCTCTGTCAGAAAAAGAATTGGAGACCCTCCGAGTCTATGTTAATGAAAACCTGGAAAAAGGTTTTATTCGCCCCTCTTCTTCACCAGCAGGAGCGGGCATATTCTTTGTGGAAAAGAAGGACGGTACCCTCAGACCCTGTGTGGACTACAGGGAACTTAATAAGATCACTATTAAAAATCGGTACCCTCTACCCCTTATTCCAGAACTGTTCCAACGCTTCCGCTCAGCCCGGGTCTTCACAAAATTGGATCTCCGCGGAGCTTACAACCTGGTCCGCATCCGGAAGGGGGATGAATGGAAAACGGCCTTTAGAACTCGTTTTGGCCATTTCGAGTACTTGGTCATGCCCTTCGGGCTATGTAATGCTCCGGCCACCTTCCAACATCTGGTCAACGATATCTTCCGGGAATTTCTGGATAACTTTCTCATCGTCTACCTGGACGATATACTCATCTTTTCTCCCAACCTCGAGCTCCACCGGGTCCATGTTAAGAGAGTACTGTCTACCCTAAGGGAACATGGTCTTTATGTAAAGGCAGAAAAGTGTGAGTTCGAAAAGAGCTCCATCCAATTCCTGGGGCTTATTATTTCCACCAACGGCATTTCCATGGACCCACAAAAGGTGAAGTCCATCCTGGAATGGCCAGCCCCCACCGATAAGAAGGGGGTCCAACGATTCGTGGGGTTTGCCAACTTCTATAGAAGATTTATAAAAGGATTCTCCACAATTATTTCACCTATTACCCAGCTGACTCGTCAACAGGTGCGTTTCCATTGGTCGCAAGATGCTCAAATGGCTTTCGACAAGTTAAAAACCTTGTTTATCTCGGCACCTATTCTTCAGCATCCTGACCCAACCATGGCCTATGTGCTTGAAGTAGATGCATCAGAAATAGCCACTGGAGCAATTCTGTCTCAACGTCTAGGCCCAAAGGCCCTTCTTCACCCCGTTGCCTTTTTCTCCCGGAAAATGACTCCTCCTGAGAGGAACTATGATGTGGGGGACCGGGAACTTCTGGCCATAAAATGCGCCTTGGAGGAATGGCGATACCTACTGGAAGGGGCTGCTCATCCCATCATGATTTACACAGACCACAAAAACCTGGAGTATCTCAGGACAGCTAAACGCCTGAGACCCCGTCAGGCCCGATGGGCCTTATTCTTTTCTCGATTTAACTTTCACCTAACCTACAGACCAGGATCAAAGAATGGGAAGGCAGACGCCCTTTCCCGGATGTTTCCAGACATTCCAAATACGACTGAGCCTAACACCATTCTTTCGGCTCAAAATTTTTTACTTATCCAGACTGATTTACGGTCAGCAATCCAGCAAGCTTCCGTTCACTGTATAGAGCCGGGTGTCTCTTCCTTGAGACGACAAGAAGGATTCTTATGGTACCGTGAAAAGATCTTTGTCCCAGCACAAGCTAGACTACAGGTCTTGGAAACCTTACACGACCACAAGCTGGCCGGCCATTTCGGGGTCAAGAAGACGTGTGAGCTCATTCAGCGTCTCTTCTGGTGGCCAAATCTGGTCCGGGACTGTACCAACTATGTAAGTTCATGTGTCACGTGCCAGCGGAATAAGGGAGCTAAAACTAAATCCTGGGGTCTACTGAGACCACTGCCAATCCCTGAACAACCATGGAAGGGAATCTCTATGGACTTCATAGTGGAACTGCCACCCTCGGAAGGGTTTACCACCGTTCTGGTGGTTGTAGACCGTCTCTCCAAGATGGCTCACTTTCTGCCCATGATGGGCACACCCTCTGCAGTTGACACAGCCAATGCCTTTATAAAAGAAGTGGTCAGGCTACACGGACTCCCGGACAGTATAGTCTCAGATAGAGGTGTTCAGTTCACTTCCAAGTTCTGGAGAGAACTCTGTAAGTCTCTGTCTATTGAGGTTTGCCTATCGTCTGCCTATCATCCGCAGAGTAATGGGCAAACCGAACGAACCAATCAGACCCTTGAACAGTATCTGCGTTGCTTCTGTACCTGCTCTCAAGATAACTGGGTCCCGCTTCTTCCCTGCGCGGAGTTTGCATATAACAACTCTTTGCACTCTGCAACTAACCAGACTCCGTTTTGGGCAAACTACGGGTTCCATCCATCCTTTTTACCCAACATCTTACCTGAGTCATTAGTTCCTGCAGTACAGGATCGGATAACTACCATTAAAACCAATTATCGACTGCTACAGGATAACATCGCAAAAGCGCAACAGGAGTACAAAAGATTCCACGATCTCGGGAAAAAGGAAAATCCTGCATTTAAGATTGGGGATGAAGTCTGGCTCTCCTCAATCAACCTTAAGATCTCATGTCCTTCTAAGAAATTAGGACCAAGGTTTATCGGACCCTTCAAGATCAGGAGGATCATCAACCCTGTGGCCTTTGAACTGGCCCTACCAGGCTCCTACAAGATTCATCCTGTGTTCCATGCTTCCCTGCTGAAGCCTGCAATGCCTAGTCCCTTCCCAGGGAGGGAAGAACTGCCTCCACCCCCAATCACGGTGGAGGGGGAATCGGAATTCGAGGTCGAGTCCATCCTGGATTGTCGGAAGAAGGGTAATTCTACGCAATACTTAATCAAATGGAAAGGTTACCCCACTGAGGACAATTCATGGGAACCTGTAAGTAACATTCACGCCCCTAAACTCATAAAAGAATTCCATGACAAGTTCCCTGAAAAACAAGCCCAGTTGGGCATCCGGAGGCTGCCCTTTGGGGGGGGGCACTGTCAGGGACTCAGACGCCGCTGTGCAGCCTACGATCCATCTAGGCGAGTGCGCATGCGTGTGCGTCATGTCACACATCGTACCAACCCAGCCTCCTCTTAAGGATCGCTCACCCTCTCATCCAGTGCTGGATTATCGTCAGCTTCCTGTTTCCTGTTTCCTGCTTCCTGCTTCCTGTTTCCTGTTGTGACCCCGGCCTGCTCCACGGACTTGTCTCTGCCTGTTTGCTTGTGTACCGACCCCGGCTTTCTCCACGGACTTGTCTCTGCCTGATAACCTGTGTACCGACCCCGGCTTGCTCTACGGATCTGCTTCTGCCTGCTAACTTGTGTACTGACCCCGGCTTGCTGTTACTTGGACTGACCACACGTGTATGACCCCCGGCCTGGCATTTACCACTGCACTGCTTGCTTTCACTGGAGCTTCTCAGAAGGGACCCGGATATCCCTCTCAGCCATCCACCTGCACCACCACAAGCATCCAGTGCTACTTGGGTCGCGTCACCTCCTGTCTCACTTCCAGGGGTGATTCGCACCGAGCTGCAAGGGAAGCCCTCTCAGCACATCGGCCTCCACCCAGTGATCTGACAGTAACCCTAATATCTGGACAAGACTGGAGCGTTGTTGAGGGGTTGAGTAGAGGTGAGTGGAATGTGGGGGGGGGGGAGAATGGCCTCCCAGCTGTGGCATCAGGGGAAGTTCCATTCGGGCTGCGTGGGAGATGAGTAGGGTGTAGTTCCATGTAAGCAGACCATTTTCTCCAAAACTGACCAGGGACGGTTTTGTTTAGGGCCAAGTCCAAGTATTCCCTTTGAAGGAGAGCAGTAAGGTCCGACCTGACTTCTCCCACTCGGGGAGGCGTGGGAGACACCCAATGGCGGAGTATGACCCTCCTGGAGACCATGTAGCAGGTGACTAGCCAGGGTTTGTGTTTACAGATAATGGTTGCCTTTTGTCGAGAGCTCATCCCTGTAATGGTCTTGGGTGTCCCATCCAAGTATCCAAATAAAAGGGGGAGAGGGTCTCTGGAAGGTCGGAGGGATGTGACCCTTAAGGTCATGAGTTCTACTTGGTCCCAGAACTTAGAGATGTGAGGGCACGACCATAGCTTGTGTAGCAGCGTGGGACGAGAGGACAAACACCAGGAACATGCTTGGTAAGGGGAGTCCAATCGGGAGGAGGAGAAGGGAGAATAGGCATGGTGTAATATTTTGAGTTGCTGCTCTCTCCAAAAGGCATTGCAGATGTAGGCGCATGTGGTGTTAAAACCAGCTAGCAGAAGAGGTTTAGTGGCCGTTAGCGATAAGGCTTTATCCCAAGAGGAAGAGAGGTAGTCTTTGGCCTTGGCTTCCAATGCAAGTTGAAGTGGTCGGTATATCTGTGATAGCTTCAAGGGGGGTTCCAGGTTCAAAGAGTCCAGAGGGTCAAGGGTAAAGCATCCAGACGGTTTAGAGCAAAGAGAGTTGACAAAGCTATGTAGCTGGTGCACGTAGAGGTATTGAATAGCAGGTATTCCAAAAGAGGATTGGAGGGTAGAGAAGGAAAGTGGAGATCCAGAAACAGGGTCGTAGAGTTGGTAGAAGAATTTCAGACCACGGTTTGCCCAGGTATAGTAGATCCGTTCCAGGTTGAGGTGAAAAAGAGCAGGATGTCCTCCAATATGCAGACATCTAGATAAATATTTAGGGCAACCAAGTTTCTTGCGTACTTCCCTCCACGCAGCCCCAGTGTCTCTGAGTAGGACATGTTTTCTTAAATGCACAGGTAAGTCACCCAGCTTGCAATGTAAGATAGCACTAAGATTGAATGGATGTGCAATTTGTGATTCCAGTAAAAAGTTGGAGACAGTGGAGGTGCCATGGATCCAGTCTAGACCTACCCTAACGAGACTACATGACTACATAAATTATATAACCTGATGTCGGGGAGGTTCATGCCGCCTCTGATTCTCGGGGGGTATAATTTGTGCAAGGCAATGCAGGGCTTCTTAGAGGACCATGGAAAGGCAGTGAGAGATTTTTGAAAGGCCATCAGATCTTTGTGTTTAATCAGAAGGGGCAGGGTCTGTATCACATAGCAATTTGGGGAAGGAGACCATTTTATATAAGTGACATCTCCCAATGAGGGATATGGGAAGCTTGGACCACCCGGATAGTTCTTTGGTGATTTTCTGGAGAAGTGGGGTATAATTCAGGTTGTATAGGGCCGACGGTGTCCTGCCAATGTGGATCCCCAGGTATTTAATGTGGGATTTTGCTAGCGGAAAAGGGGAGGACTGTGACCATGGAGGTGACTGCATGTATTTCAGGGATAAGATCTCGCTCTTGGCATAATTTATGCGGAGTCCAGAGCACAATCTGAACCTATCAAATATGGATTTAACCCTACCCGCATCCTGTGCCGGGTTGGAAGAGAATAGTAGTATATCGTCTGCGAACAGTACCAAGCGCAGTTCCATATTGCCAACCTGGACTCCGGATAGATTTGCATGGTTAGCGAGATAGCGGGATAAGGGCTCTAGGGCCAAGTTAAAAAGGAGGGGCGATAGGGGACAGCCTTGGCGGGTACCCTTGTGGAGGGGTATGTTGCCAGACAAGATATTTGAGGTGACCACTTTCGCAGTGGGTGATTTGTACATGGCGGTGATGAGGTGTAGGAAGGGGCCCGCGAAGCCAAATTTTTGGAGGACTAGGTGTAACCAATGAAAGCTGACGTTGTCAAACGCCTTTTCGGCATCGAGTGTGAGTATGGCGATATCCGATTGCGGATTAAACTGTTGTTGGGACAAGACGGCAAGCACTTTGCGAATGTTGGCTGTAGCAGATCGACCTTTGGTAAAGCCTGATTGAGAGGGATGGAGGATCGTGGGCATTATGAGTGCTAGTCTGCGGGCTATTATTTTCGAAAGTAGTTTGGCGTCAAGGTTGATCAAAGAGATGGGACGGTATGACCCAGGTTCGGACGGATCCTTACCCGGTTTAGGGATCAATTTTATGTAGGCTTGGGACCCTGTGGGGATGTAGAGACCACCATCTAAAATAAATTGAAAGAGGGACAATAGAGAGGGGGATAGGGCCTGTGTCATTAATTTAAAAAATTTGGAGGAGAAGCCGTCAGGGCCAGGGGCCTTGCCAGGGGAAAGGGAAGAGATGGCTTCAAGGACCTCCGAGATGTCAATGGGTGCATTGAGTTGCGAGAGTTGAGAAGCTGAAATCGTGGGCAGAGATACTTCCCGAAGTAAGGAGGAGGCCTCGGTCTCGTCTATGGGGTCTTTACCATACAGCAAGGCATAGAATCTTTCCATGACCAAATTAATGTCCTCGAGGGACGAGACTAGGGAGCCCGTGTGATCTCTCAGCGACTTAATCGGTGTGACTGTGTGCGGACCCTTGCAGAGACGTGCAAGGAGTTTGCCCGATTTGTTTCCAAATTTATGAAATTGTAAGTCGTGTACCGACTTATGAAATTGTTCCTGTGACAGTGCCCATTTATCAAAATCTTCCTTAGCTTCCTTCCACTGTGTTACATGTAAGGGTATGTGTCGCTGCTGGAGACGAGCGTGCACAGCCTGGAGCGCCGCACTGGCCTTAAGATAGCCAGCTTTCCTTTTGTATGCTGAGGCGAAGGCGATGATACGCCCTCTGAGTACAGCCTTGCCCGTCTCCCACAGCAACACCGGGTCGTCAGTGTGTTGGGCATTATCCGAAAGGAAGGCCTGCCATGTATCCTCCAGTACGCTACGCAATTTAGCATTGTTTGCCAAGTACGAGGGGAATCGCCAAGGTTTATACGAGGGCTGCAAGGTGGAAATCGAGAGGGTTATCGAGAGGGGGGAATGATCGGAGATTACCATATCATGGAGGGGAGTGTGTTAGGCGCAGACTCGGGTGATTGCCTAGAAAGTAGTCGATGCGAGAAAAGGAGTTGTGTGGTGAGGAGTAGAAGGAATAAGATCTATCAATGGGGTATGCCAGTCGCCAGAGGTCTTGAAGCTGAGTTAGCAAAGAGGGAGGGGGAGACATCCGTCGGGTGGTGTGTTTTGGGGATGGGAGTCGACCTATCCATGAGGGGGTCCATCACTGCATTTAGGTCACCCCCCAGTAGAAGGGGTAGGTGGACATGAGGGGCCAGGAGGCCCGTCAACTGTTGGAAAAAGGATGCGGACGGGGGGGTGGGGGCATAGACATTAGCTAAGATCACGGATTCAGAGTGTAGAGTCAGTTGGAGGATCAGTAGTCTACCATCCACATCTGAATGTATCTGTGAAATGTCGATGGAGACCCGTTTGTGGACTAGGATCAGTACACCAGCTTTACCCCTGGGGGATGGAGAACCGTATATCCGACCCACCCATAACTTTTTCATACGATCTATGTCAGACTGGGACAGGTGTGACTCTTGGAGGAGAGCTATGTCCGTGTTTAATCTGTGCAAGTGCCGCAGTATAGCCATGCGTTTATGGGGAGAACGTAAACCCTTCACATTCCACGAGGTTATGCGCAAGTCAAGGTGGGCGTAGTATGAGGACTAGGAGCTTGCAAGAAGGTAGTAAAGTAGGATGAGAAGTGTGGGTCACTAGGACTGGGAGCACAGGGGAAGTACAGGGAGGCACAGGGACGGCATGAAGGATGGGGGTAACCAGGAGAGACGTGTCGCACCGTTCCCACTCTAGCCAGGCTAGCGGGGGAAGGGACGAGACATACAAAAAACAAACAAAACATTAGAACGTACCATAGGGAATGCGGACTTCACTTTTTTCTGTATGGAAACATACCTCCGGCAGCGTTACCGAGTAGTGGCTGAGCCCGCTCGCTCTGAGATGAGATGAGAAGTGCTGCAAAGAACAATGCAGATCATATGCCAGGCGTGGCATCCCGCTGGGGGTGACGGGAAGGCAGCAGTACTTCGGTAAGGCTGTGAGTAGGAGGATAACAGATAAAGCATTATAAACATTATTACCGTACTATTGGCAAATAGGTAGAGGTTTTCAGATATGCACACAAGTGAGGCGCAGTAGAGGGCTAAAAGGGAAGTCAGAAAGCCAGTCAAACAGTGGATCCAGGAGTGTAGATTGGGCTTGATGTAAGTGGTGTGACAGCTCACTGAAACAGAGACAGGCTATCGTTGCATAGCAAATGAAAATAAAAGGAGAAGTCAGCGGCGTCTGTCTCTGTGCGAGGAGTTGGAGGAGAAACGACCCCTCTTAGGGGACTCTTTGCGGGGACTGCGAAGGTCTCTATGAGAGGGCGAAGCAGACGATGCCGCAGGGGGTAATGTATCCATCGAGAGATGAAGGTGGGTCTGGATGTATTCCGTGGCTTCTTCCGGAAGGGAGAAGGCTTTTGTTTTGCCAAACTGATCCGTGAACCTAAGTGTGGCTGGATAGGCTAGGGTAAACTTTAGGCCTTTTTGGAACAAGGCATTGCAAGCTGGCTGAAATGCTTTGCGACGGCGTGCCACTTCTTGTGAATAGTCCGCGAATAATAATAGCTTATTGCCATCCAGGACCAGCGACTTGGCATTCTTGAAGGAGCGGAGTATGGACAGTCTGTCAGCATAGTTCAAGTAGCGGACAATGACAGGTCGTGGGGTCTTATGGTCATTGGGGGACGCTCCCAAGCGGTGTGCTCGTTCAACAGTGCATGGGGCAGGAAGACCAAGTGCTTGGGGGATACGATTGGAGCAAATGTCAGGGAGGTGACCCGCATTAAATGATTCCGGCAGGCCGATGACCCGTAAGTTGTTCCTACGAGACCTGTTCTCAAGGTCATCAATTTTCTCCAGTAAATACTGCTGGGTTTGTGCCGTTTTAGTTTCATTGGCAAAAGTGGATTGGATCTCCTCTTCCAGGTCAGAGACTCTGGATTCCACCTCCGTAAGCCGTTTGGCCTGGTCACCCAGCTCCTTCCTCAGCTGGGTGATCCCCGCGGTTACCGCCCGTTCCACTGCCTCAGTGATGGTGGGAGTGAGTATGGCAGCCACCGCTCGTGCCATGAGCTGGTACTGAGGGTCAGTGGCTAGTTGCGGCGGGAGAGCAGAGTGCTGCAGATCCGCGCCATCCACTACAGGTGCTGCGGCCATATTGCCAGGGGACTGGGGAGCGGCCTGGAGCGGGGGATCAGGAGGCAGCACGGCCGGATTGCTGGAGGCTCCGTGGACAACGAACCGATCCATCGGTGCAGGGTGATGCGGGGAGACTCACCGGCACTAGATGGGGTGTTGAGGTCTGTCAGCGAGCGGTATAAGCGGGCTTTGTAAGCAGGGTTTGCCGGAGCCGCTGCGCTTACTCCCTCTCCATACGGCGCCGGAACCGGAAGTCCTATAACAGCTTTTAAACGTGAAGCATAGCTTGACACAAGTGTCTTGCAGCGATCTACGGGTATCTTCGCCCATTCGTCATGGGCAAAAGCCTCCAGTTCAGTCACATTCTTAGGCTTGTGCACTGCAACTGCTTTCTTTAAGTCCCACCAGAGGTTCTCAATCGGAGTTAAGTCTGGTGACTGTGATGGCCACTCCATAATGTTCCACCCTTTAATCTGCAACCATGCTCTAGTGGACTTGGAGGTATGCTTGGGATCATTGTCCTGTTGAAAGGTCCAACGTCTCCCAAGCCTCAGGTTTGTGACGGACTGCATCACATTGTCATCCAATATCTCCTGGTACTGAAGAGAATTCTTGGTACCTTGCACACGCTGAAGCTTCCCTGTACCTGCACAAGCAAAACAGCCCCAAAGCATGATTGACCCCCCGCCATTCTTCACAGTAGGCAAGGTGTTCTTTTCTTCATAGGCCTTGTTCTTCCTCCTCCAAACATAGCGTTGATCCATGGGCCCAAACAGTTCTAATTTTGTTTCATCAGTCCGCAGAACACTATCCCAAAACTTCTGTGGTTTGTCCACATGACTTTTGGCATACTTCAGTCGACTCTTCTTATTCTTTGGAGACAGCAAGGGGGTGCGCCTGGGAGTTCTGGCATGGAGGCCTTCATTACGCAGTGTGCGCCATATTGTCTGAGCAGAAACTTCAGTACCCACATCTGACAAATCTTTTCTCAGTTCCTCAGCAGTCACACGGGGACTTTTCTCCACTCTACGCTTCAGGTAGCGCACAGCAGTCAAAGTCAGCATCTTCTTTCTGCCACGACCAGGTAGCGTTTCAACAGTGCCCTTTGCCTTGAATTTGCGAATGATGCTTCCTATGGTGTCTCTTGGTATGTTTAACATCTTTGCAATCTTCTTATAGCCATTGCCCTTCCTGTGAAGAGTAATCACCTCTTCTCTTGTCTTCCTGGACCATTCTCTTGACTTCACCATGTTTGTAACCACACCAGTAAATGTCTAGAAGGAGCTGAGTATCACAGTCATTTTAAAGCTGCCTAATTGGTGCTTATTAGGCTTTATTGCTGCTCCCTGACATCCACAGGTGTTTTCAATACCTGATTGAAAACACTTCAATGAACCTCTGTTCTTCAGAGTGGTAGTCTTTAAGGGGTTGAATAATTGTGTCAATGAAGAATTCACAAAAGAAACATTTACTACTGTATTACAAAACCAATTGATGTCATTTTAGTTGCATATGGTTCTTTAAGAAGTCCTTGTAGGATTTCATTCTGAATACAATTACAAATGTACACTAAATTCCCTAAACCCTTTACAGCATTGGGGGGTTGAATAATTTTGAACACAACTATATTTCCTAATTCCTCTCAAGTATTTTACGGATGTCATCATGTTGTTTGGAGTAGGTTGTAATAAATCTAGTCTTGTTCTCCTCATTTTTTATTTTTTTGTCAAATAACAATTCATGACAAGTTTTTACTCTAGCTCTATTAAATGCTTTATGTATAGGGTTGAGCGAACACGGACTGTATTATTCGTGTTCGTACCGAATAATTGTTTTTTTGTTACCCGAACACGGACCCGAAAACTTTACTGTATATTCGGGTAAAAATCCGTGTTCAGGCGGGGCGTGGTCTGGACATGGACGGCTGAGGTTGTGTTCTCCCCGAGCTCCGTGCCTGTCCGACCTTTACCCGGCCGACGATCACTGCTGACGCCCGGGATGAGATCAGCGAGGCGAAGGAGGACAAGGGGAGCAGCTGGATTACCGAATACCCCCCGCCGGAACCCGGTTCGTGGAGATATTCAGCACTTTTTTCCACCCACGCCGGCTCCAGCCGCCACCACAAACATGGCGGCTGCACGCTCTCCCCCTCTACAGGATGCGAGTCCTCCTCCAGCATCGCCGGCTTCCCCCGCTGCATCGGAAGCCCTGTCGGACACTCCGGCTGCCTTTGGAGCCCCGGGACCCAGCCCTTCTCAGCCTGCTGCTCGGGTGGAGGTGGACTCTGAGCTCCGCGCCCTGCTGCGCGCCCTCCCCACAAAAGCCGACATCGAGGCGATCGTGGGCCGCCTGGAGGCGAAACACCATCAGGAGGTGACTGCGGTCCGGGCTGAGGTACAGCTTGTGGCAGATCGAGTGTCGGCGGGGGAGACCACTATACAGGCAATGGATGGACGCCTGGCTTCGGTGGAGGCAGCTCTGCGGTCCCAGGAGGAGGTGACTATGGCCATGCAGATCCATATGGAGGATTTGGAGGACCGTAGCCGGCGGAACAATGTCCGGAATAAGGGGCTGCCTGAGGCCACGGGTGCTGATGATCTTCCAGCCACGGTCACTGCGATCTTTGCACAACTATTGGGGGAGGCTTTACCCCCCCGCATGGACTTTGACCGCCTGCACAGAGCACTGGGTCCGCGTTCCTCGGACCCGGACAGACCGCGTGACGTATTGTGCCGCCTGCACAGGTTTGCCCACCGTGAACTTATTATTCGGAAAGCGTGGGATGTGGGCACTCTGGACTTTGATGGAGCGGCCCTCAAGCTGATGCCGGACCTTTCCAGGGCCACGCTATACCGACGGGCCTTGCTGAGACCTCTGCTGGATTTGGCCCGCCGCAGCGGCGCCACCTACAGATGGGGATACCCGCTCTCTGTCACCTTCCGCAAGCCGAACTCATCTTTCACACTCCGCTCCCGGGTGGAGCTCCCTGCGCTCTTCGCCTTTTTGGAAGCTGACCCCATCCAGGTACCCAACTGGCTCCTTCTACTACCCAGGCCGTCGGATCGCAGACCGCCTTCCTCCGGGAACTTTCTGGGATCTCCCCGTCCTCAACGATCCCGACGGAATTCCAGGTCCAGGGCACCAGAAGCACACAGAGAACCTTGACTGTATTTGCCCTCCGTCCCGTGCTCCCTATGATGCCCTGAGGCGGCCCACCAGCTGGCTGAACTGATCCCTGGTTCCTCCACTTTGCCCCGCAGATGCCCACTTGGCTCAGGTTTGCTTGTTGTCAGTGCCCCCCCCTCATGCCTGGGGTGTGCCCCCCCGTGGGTGCCCCTGCTTCGCTTGCCTGCACAGACTGGCCTTGCTGTCCCCCACTGACTGGCATCTACTCCGCCCGCTGCCTCCACTGTCCGCGGCGGTTGGGTGCTAGGGCTAGGCCCCGCCAAGACTGACATTGCGGACCGTTGTGATGCCCCCACTTTATGTAACCGCCGCATCTGCGGCCTGCACTGCCATCCGAAGTGCTGCTCACGGAGTCCCGGGGGTGGATGCCTGGGGGGGATCACCTGTGAGTTCCCCGTGGGTTGTGTGGGGTGGAGGGGGGGCTGGGGAGGCCTGTTGGGGGGAACCTGTAATAATTCTTATGGGGATCTGTTGCCGGGGATAATGTGTTCTTATTGTTACTGTTTATTACATTGTTCGCTCCTGCGGTCCTCGCATGCCCCAGAGCGGGGGGGTCCTTTGACCCCTGGTCTTTTGTGGGCCACTTGGCGGGGATGCAGATAGCCGTGGTTACACTGACTGTCTTATTATGTGCCTTTGATGCTGCTGTGGGTGCCGGACATGCCTTGTAGGGCTCTCGGTCTGCCCCCACCCCTTACGGATGCGCTGTTTTTCCTTATTTCTATCTCTGACATCTATCCTCCATGCGATACTCACTAATAGGTCTGTCTCTCTCATGATGGTACCCTGTCTCCTTCGCCTCCTACTCTCTACTCTCCCTTCGGTCCACATACACAGTGCTGGGTGGGTTGGACATCCGGACTCGGGTTCCATTTTTCCTTTTTGTACTTCCTGGTCTGTCCTTCTCCAACTCTCGACCCCCAGTAGGTTGACGCCTGGTGGGCTCTGTGCCTCCTGGCGCTCGTGCAGTAATTTCTGCTCTTTAGTTTTGCTACCTTTTCCACTCCTCTTACTCCTTCTCTCCCTCGCATTCTTTCACTTCCTTTCTGCCCCCGTTCTTTTCTTCTCCCAACTCTTACCTTCCTTCCCCCTCCCCCCCCCTGTTTGTGTGTAACTCCCGCTCCGTACGGGCTCATGGACGCCATCCACATTGTTTCTTTGAACGCCAAGGGGCTCAACGTCCCCGAGAAGCGGAAAGTCCTCTTCAATGAACTCCGCCGCAACAGGGGGGATGTAGCTTTCATTCAGGAAACCCACTTTCGGGACAATCGCCTTCCACTCCTTAAGAATCGCTTCTATCCCTTTGCATACCATGCCACTAACACCGTGGCAAAATCTAAGGGAGTTTCGATCCTCCTCTCTGCTAAGGCCCCCTGGCATTGTGAGGGAACGTTGGTGGACCCTGCGGGCCGTTATCTATTTTTTAAGGGGACTCTGGGCCCGGCTCGCCTCACCTTCGCGTGCGTGTACGCTCCTTACGAGGGACAGGCCTCCTTCATGGTGGGCGTTTTGGAGAAATTGAACACGTTTCAGGAGGGACAGCTCATCCTAGGGGGCGACCTCAACCTGCCACTGGTGCCCGATGTGGATACCTCCTCGGGGACGTCCTCGATCCCCCACGGACACCGGAAGAGGTTCTTGCAAGCCCTCCATGGTGCACAACTGGTGGATGTCTGGAGACTCCAGCATGGCGGGGAACGGGACTACTCATTCTATTCCCCACCCCATCAGACATATTCTCGCATCGACTATTTTTTGGTGCCACACCGCCAACTCCACGCGGTACGTCCACCTCGATAGGATCCATCACCTTTTCAGATCACGCGCCCATCTCCCTGACTTACTCCCTGACTGAGGGATCGGAGATGGGGTCCAGAGTATGGCGCTTGAGTGACTCGCTCCTCCAGAACACCGAAGTGCAAGCGGAGATTCAACGCGAGCTTCCCGAGTTCTTTCGGGTGAATGACCCGGATGACTGTGACGCGGGCATGATATGGGAGGCGCACAAGACGGTGGTGCGCTGACTTTTTATTAAACACGGCTCCCGTCTTAAGAGACAGCGCCAGCAGCTGCTGGAGCAGCTGTTGGATGAGATCCATGCCCTGGAAACAAGGCATAAGCGATCCTTTTCGAGAGAATTGGAATTGGAACTGATTGCACTCCGCCAAAGGGTTCAGGACATTCTCTTTATGAAAGCTAAGGCTGACTTACAAAGAGCTCGTCAGAAGTTCTATCTTTCTGGCGACAAATGTGGCCGGCTGCTGGCGTCCTCCATTCGGGCGCAGAGGCTGGCTAATTACGTCCCGCACGTTCAGTCCCCGGCGGGACAGCGGGTTGCTCTCCCAAGGCCGATTGCTGCGACCTTTCGCGACTTCTTTTCCACCTTATACAATCTTCCTCCCTCAGTGTCCCCTGCGTCTCATCTAGAGGAGTATATAGCCTCAGCGCACTTGCCTACCCTCTCGGCGGAAGACTGTGAGTCGCTGGAATCCCCGATCTCACTGCTAGAGTTACAGGGCGCTCTAGGCTCCTGTAAGGCGGGTAAGGCCCCTGGGCCTGACGGCTTCACACTCCCCTACTTCACCACTTTTCTGCCCACTCTCGGCCCCCACTGGGTGAAATGGCTCAACCTTCTGGGATCTGGGGAATCTGCCTTCCCGAGGGACTCCCTTTCTCCCTCATCCCGAAGGAGGGGAAGGACCCCTCTGCCTGCGCCAGTTATCGCCCGATTTCGTTATTAAATGTGGACCTGAAAGTGTTCGCAAAAATTTTGGCGAATCGACTTGGACCTTATATGTCACGTCTGGTCCATTTAGACCAGGTCGGCTTTATCCCATCCAGGGAGGCTCGTGATAACACGACCAAGGTCCTCAACCTCATTCATGTTGCCCGGTCAACTAATACCCCTTGCGTTTTTCTGAACACGGATGCCGAAAAGGCCTTCGACCGGGTCAGCTGGAGGTTTATGACGTCCACCTTGCGTTCTGTAGGCCTCGCTTCCACCATGCTGTCCTGGATTGGGCACCTTTACTCGAGCCCGGCTGCTCAGGTGAAGTGCAATGGAGTCCTCTCGGACTCCTTCTCGATCTCCAATGGCACTCGCCAGGGTTGCCCTCTCTCCCCCCTTCTTTTTGCCCTCTCTCTGGAGCCTTTTCTGTGTAGGGTGAGAGCGAATTCAGACATCCCCGGACTTACCGTTGGGGACTTTGAATGTAAGGTCTCTGCGTACGCAGACGACATGATGTTCTCTTTGTCCAATCCTGACGTCTCTGCGCCTAACCTTCTTAGGGAGTTGGTGCTATACGGTACACATGCTAACCTGAAAATCAACTTCGGTAAATCGGAGGCGATGGGGGTCGCTATCCCCCCGACCTTGATGGCCGCCATCTCCTCCTCACTGCCTTTCCGTTGGACCAGGGGAGCGCTCACGTACTTGGGCACCCGCATGGCACCGGCTATCTCGAAACTTTACGATCTCAATTTCGCCCCATTGCTTGTCACGGTCCGCCGCCTCCTCGAGGCCTGGTCAACCGGCCTTCATTCCTGGTTCGGGAGGTGCAATCTGCTGAAGATGACGGTCCTCCCTAAGGTTTTGTACCTGCTCCAGGCTCTCCCGATTAAACTTCCATCTGCCTTTTTTAAACAGATCCACGCTTGTCCCGGGCACTTTTGACGTTGCCCAAACACTGTGGCGGCCTGGCCCTGCCGGATGTGCACAAGTACTATTTGGCGACACACCTCGGTCGCCTTCTGGCGCAGGCACTCCGCATATAAGTTGTGGGTCGGCCTGGAATTGGCACAATCTACGATACCCCTAGGGGGCGCCCCCTGGTGTAAGGGGCACTGGCCACCCGCTCTGGTATCCCACCCTACGATTGGGGTTACCCTCTCTGTGCTGGCCCCGGTCCTCCTTAACCTGGCCATTTCTTCTGCCACTTCTCCGCTGTTTCCGATTTTGGGGAATCCGGCGTTCTCTCTGGGCCTGATGGATCGAACTTTCCAACCGCTGGTGGACCGTGATAGGAGAGTGGCGTCTCGCTTTACATGCCCGGGTGGCTGGCCCTCCATAGCAGAGCTATCGGACCCGACGGGGCACTTTGCCCTCACCTTTTGGCCGGCTGTGCAATTACACCACTTCCTCCTCTCCCTGCCAGAACCAGACCTCTTCAACAGGGAATTGACCCCTTTTGAGGTACTTTGTGAGGGTGAGGGGATGCTCCCACACACACTGTCTCAGGCTTATCACCTTCTAGTCTCCCCGGCAGAGGATTTCACCCCTCCTTTCCTTTCCAAATGGGAGCAAGATCTCCAGATTTCCCTCTCACCGACGCAGAAGCTCAACATCTGCACCATAGCTCTAAAAACGCCGACCTGTACCAGACTGCAGGAGTCCAACTATAAGTTACTCACCAGGTGGTACAGGGTCCCTTCCCGTCTGAGCAAAATTTTCCCAGGGACCTCCGATACCTGTTGGAGCTGTCAGGAAGACAGGGGTACCCTGCTTCATGTATTCTGGTCCTGCCCGAAACTGCAAGACTTTTGGACCGCGGTGGGCTCCCTACTGCGGGATCTGACCGAACATACTATCCCAGACACACCGGAATTTTTTCTCTTGCAACGCACCAGCATCCCTCTGAGGAAATATAAACTTTCTATTGTGCCCCATGTCCTCTGTGCGGCTAAATCCTGCATTCCGCAGTACTGGAAGACCTCCCGATCGCCCACCATCAAGGACTGCATGCGGAGGCTGGTCGAGGTGAATAGACTAGAGGATTTGACCCTCACGGCGCTCCACCAACGTGAGAAATATGAGAAGGTTTGGGGATACTGGAAGGTCTTCGTTCTGTCAGAACGGGGAAAGTCTCTGTTGGGCTCCTGAACCCGGACGGGAGAGCCGTCTGAGGAGGAAGTGGTCCCCGAGATCCAGTGCGGAGCGGTCCCCCCCCACCTCCCTTCTTCCCTTTCCTCCCCCCTTCCCTCCCTCCCCCCTTGCCCTCCCTGTAGATGTGTGTTTGTCCCCCTCCCTGCCTGTCCTCCTCTTTCCTGCTCTCCCTTCTTCTCTCTTTTGCTGTCTTAGCCTTACTTTCTGAGCCTTGTACTGGAAATATGCTGCGCAGACGATGAGTCTGCACTGGTCACTACCACTTACTTGGTGCTGGCGCACAACAACCTTGAGTACCTCCACAAGGGCCTAGTGCCCCCGAAACTTGTTTTTTTGCATTTATCGATGCTTACATGATGCACTTGTTTTCTTCTGTTGATGTTTCAGTATTTGTCCTGAGACTCCTGACCTTTGCACTAGCAGCACGTCTATGCGTGCTTTCTTCCTACTTACTTGTTATTTACCTTGGTGATCTGCATATTTTGGTTACATTGCACTGTATTGTACTGTTTATCTGGTTCAACCTTTACAATAAAAATCATATTTGAAAAAAAAAAAAATCCGTGTTCGGTCGTTTTATTTCCGGGTTTTGTATGCGTTGGCGCGCTTTTCATGGCGGGCTTTCAACAGCCAATCAACAAGCGTTTAACTGGTGGGCCTTAAGTCATCCCAGCCATGCCTACAAATGTACTAGTAGCTGTGATTGGCCATCTGAAGCATGTGACCAAGTCTTTATAAGTTCGAGACCGAGCGCCACTGCGTCATTCTGCTGTGTAGTTCAGGGACAGAGCACACATCATACGTGCTGGCTGCTGATTAGGAACAGACAGGCAAAACTCATTTGTGTCCGCATAGAATTGAGGGACAGGTCGGAGTGTGTTAGACAGGGCGAGTTGTAGGCATTTTAGGGCGAGGCTGCTGATTTTTAGGGTCAGTTTTCTACGATCGATTTTGCTGTGTGGGGGGGGGGGGTTTGCAGTGACCAATCTACGATCTTATCAATCCTTTTAGGGCGAGGCTGCTGATTTTTTGGGTCAGACAGTGTGTTCTACAATCAATATTGCTGTGTGGGGTGGGGTTTGCAGTGACCGATCTTATCAATCCTTTTAGGGAGAGAGGCTTCTGATTTTTAGGGTCAGACAGTGTGTTCTACAATCGATATTGCTGTGTGGGGGGGTTTGCAGTGACCGATCTTATCAATCCTTTTAGGGAGAGAGGCTGCTGATTTTTAGGGTCAGACAGTGTGTTCTACAATCGAAATTGCTGTGTGGGGGGGTTTGCAGTGACCGATCTTATCAATGCTTTTAGGGAGAGGCTGGAGATAGGCAGGTGTCAGTGGTCCACATCGATTTTGCTGTGTATGGGGTGCAGTGAACACAATCTTTTTTGCCCACTGAGGAGGAAGGAGAAAAGTCTTTTTCTATCAGTCACTGTGTGCAGCGTTTTTCCTTCAGCTGTGCTGTGCTGACTCTGATCATACACTGCTGTGTTCAGTGTTCAGTTCACATGTGCTATTATTGAGTGGTTTCAAAAATCATACACTTTTTTCTATTCCACTATTCAATATACAGACTTGGGTTAAAAAAAATTAAATTGTGGCCTGCAGCAGAGCTGAATGATATAAGACACTGCTGTTCACATATGCTATTGATAAATCACACCAATTTTATATCATATTTTCTATTCCGCTATTCAATAAAAACCTTTGGGTATAAACAATTAAATTGCGGGATAGTCTGTGTTGGTACGTGTGAGATACACCTTTCCAATTTTTGGGGTTCATCTCATACTTCTGAAGATTTGAGGGTGCTGCCTGTTCCGTACTCCTCCTACTCCTCATCCTGCCTTTAGGGGTACAAAAAATAGTAATTGGGGCCTAGTGTGGTTCTGTACGTGTGAGATACATACACTTTTTTTGATCATATTTTCTATTCCGCTATTCAATAAAAACCTTTGGGTATAAACAATTAAATTGCAGGATAGTCTGTGTTGGTACATGTGAGATACACCTTTCCAATTTTTGGGGTTCATCTCATACTTCTGAAGATTTAAGGGTGCTGCCTGTTCCGTACTCCTCCTACTCCTCATCCTGCCTTTTAGGGGTACAAAAAATAGTAATTGGGGCCTAGTGTGGTTCTGTACGTGTGAGATACATACACTTTTTTTGATCATATTTTCTATTCCGCTATTCCATAAAAACCTTTGGGTATAAACAATTAAATTGCGGGATAGTCTGTGTTGGTACGTGTGAGATACACCTTTCCAATTTTTGGGGTTCATCTCATACTTCTGAAGATTTGAGGGTGCTGCCTGTTCCGTACTCCTCCTACTCCTCATCCTGCCTTTTAGGGGTACAAAAAATAGTAATTGGGGCCTAGTGTGGTTCTGTACGTGTGAGATACATACACTTTTTTTGATCATATTTTCTATTCCGCTATTCCATAAAAACCTTTGGGTATAAACAATTAAATTGCGGGATAGTCTGTGTTGGTACGTCTGAGATACACCTTTCCAATTTTTGGGGTTCATCTCATACTTCTGAAGATTTGAGGGTGCTGCCTGTTCCGTACTCCTCCTACTCCTCATCCTGCCTTTAGGGGTACAAAAAATAGTAATTGGGGCCTAGTGTGGTTCTGTACGTGTGAGATACATACACTTTTTTTGATAATATTTTCTATTCCGCTATTCAATAAAAACCTTTGGGTATAAACAATTAAATTGCGGGATAGTCTGTGTTGGTACGTGTGAGATACACCTTTCCAATTTTTGGGGTTCATCTCATACTTCTGAAGATTTGAGGGTGCTGCCTGTTCCGTACTCCTCCTACTCCTCATCCTGCCTTTAGGGGTACAAAAAATAGTAATTGGGGCCTAGTGTGGTTCTGTACGTGTGAGATACATACACTTTTTTTGATAATATTTTCTATTCCGCTATTCAATAAAAACCTTTGGGTATAAACAATTAAATTGCGGGATAGTCTGTGTTGGTACGTGTGAGATACACCTTTCCAATTTTTGGGGTTCATCTCATACTTCTGAAGATTTGAGGGTGCTGCCTGTTCCAAACTCCTCCTACTCCTCATCCTGCCTTTTAGGGGTACAAAAAATAGTAATTGGGGCCTAGTGTGGTTCTGTACGTGTGAGATACATACACTTTTTTTGATCATATTTTCTATTCCGCTATTCAATAAAAACCTTTGGGTATAAACAATTAAATTGCGGGATAGTCTGTGTTGGTACGTGTGAGATACACCTTTCCAATTTTTGGGGTTCATCTCATACTTCTGAAGATTTGAGGGTGCTGCCTGTTCCAAACTCCTACTCCTCATCCTGCCTTTTAGGGGTACAAAAAATAGTAATTGGGGCCTAGTGTGGTTCTGTACGTGTGAGATACATACACTTTTTTTGATAATATTTTCTATTCCGCTATTCAATAAAAACCTTTGGGTATAAACAATTAAATTGCGGGATAGTCTGTGTTGGTACGTGTGAGATACACCTTTCCAATTTTTGGGGTTCATCTCATACTTCTGAAGATTTGAGGGTGCTGCCTGTTCCGTACTCCTCCTACTCCTCATCCTGCCTTTAGTGGTACAAAAAATAGTAATTGGGGCCTAGTGTGGTTCTGTACGTGTGAGATACATACCCTTTTTTTGATCATATTTTCTATTCCGCTATTCAATAAAAACCTTTGGGTATAAACAATTAAATTGTGGGATAGTCTGTGTTGCTACATGTGAGATACACCTTTCCAATTTTTGGGGTTCATCTCATACTTCTGAAGATTTGAGGGTGCTGCCTGTTCCGTACTCCTCCTACTCCTCATCCTGCCTTTTAGGGGTACAAAAAATAGTAATTGGGGCCTAGTGTGGTTCTGTACGTGTGAGATACATACACTTTTTTTGATCATATTTTCTATTCCGCTATTCCATAAAAACCTTTGGGTATAAACAATTAAATTGCGGGATAGTCTGTGTTGGTACGTGTGAGATACACCTTTCCAATTTTTGGGGTTCATCTCATACTTCTGAAGATTTGAGGGTGCTGCCTGTTCCGTACTCCTCCTACTCCTCATCCTGCCTTTAGGGGTAAAAAAAATAGTAATTGGGGCCTAGTGTGGTTCTGTACGTGTGAGATACATACACTTTTTTTGATCATATTTTCTATTCCGCTATTCAATAAAAACCTTTGGGTATAAACAATTAAATTGCGGGATAGTCTGTGTTGGTACGTGTGAGATACACCTTTCCAATTTTTGGGGTTCATCTCATACTTCTGAAGATTTGAGGGTGCTGCCTGTTCCAAACTCCTCCTACTCCTCATCCTGCCTTTTAGGGGTACAAAAAATAGTAATTGGGGCCTAGAGTGGTTCTGTACGTGTGAGATACATACACTTTTTTTGATCATATTTTCTATTCCGCTATTCAATAAAAACCTTTGGGTATAAACAATTAAATTGCGGGATAGTCTGTGTTGGTACGTGTGAGATACACCTTTCCAATTTTTGGGGTTCATCTCATACTTCTGAAGATTTGAGGGTGCTGCCTGTTCCGTACTCCTCCTACTCCTCGTCCTGCCTTTAGGGGTACAAAAAATAGTAATTGGGGCCTAGTGTGGTTCTGTACGTGTGAGATACATACACTTTTTTTGATCATATTTTCTATTCCGCTATTCAATAAAAACCTTTGGGTATAAACAATTAAATTGCGGGATAGTCTGTGTTGGTACGTGTGAGATACACCTTTCCAATTTTTGGGGTTCATCTCATACTTCTGAAGATTTGAGGGTGCTGCCTGTTCCAAACTCCTCCTACTCCTCATCCTGCCTTTTAGGGGTACAAAAAATAGTAATTGGGGCCTAGAGTGGTTCTGTACGTGTGAGATACATACACTTTTTTTGATCATATTTTCTATTCCGCTATTCAATAAAAACCTTTGGGTATAAACAATTAAATTGCGGGATAGTCTGTGTTGGTACGTGTGAGATACACCTTTCCAATTTTTGGGGTTCATCTCATACTTCTGAAGATTTGAGGGTGCTGCCTGTTCCGTACTCCTCCTAATCCTCGTCCTGCCTTTAGGGGTACAAAAAATAGTAATTGGGGCCTAGTGTGGTTCTGTACGTGTGAGATACATACACTTTTTTTGATCATATTTTCTATTCCGCTATTCAATAAAAACCTTTGGGTATAAACAATTAAATTGCGGGATAGTCTGTGTTGGTACGTGTGAGATACACCTTTCCAATTTTTGGGGTTCATCTCATACTTCTGAAGATTGGAGGGTGCTGCCTGTTCCAAACTCCTCCTACTCCTCATCCTGCCTTTTTGGGGTACAAAAAATAGTAATTGGGGCCTAGAGTGGTTCTGTACGTGTGAGATACATACACTTTTTTTGATCATATTTTCTATTCCGCTATTCAATAAAAACCTTTGGGTATAAACAAATAAATTGCGGGATAGTCTGTGTTGGTACGTGTGAGATACACCTTTCCAATTTTTGGGGTTCATCTCATACTTCTGAAGATTTGAGGGTGCTGCCTGTTCCGTACTCCTCCTACTCCTCATCCTGCCTTTAGGGGTACAAAAAATAGTAATTGGGGCCTAGTGTGGTTCTGTACGTGTGAGATACATACACTTTTTTTGATCATATTTTCTATTCCGCTATTCATTAAAAACCTTTGGGTATAAACAATTAAATTGCGGGATAGTCTGTGTTGGTACGTGTGAGATACACCTTTCCAAGTTTTTGGGGTTCATCTCATACTTCCGAAGATTTGAGGGTGTTGCCTGTTCCAAAATCCTCCTACTCCTCATCCTGCCTTTTAGGGGTACAAAAAATAGTAATTGGGGCCTAGTGTGGTTCGGTACGTGTGAGATACATACACTTTTTTTGATCATATTTTCTATTTCGCTATTCAATAAAAACCTTTGGGTATAAACAATTAAATTGCAGGATAGTCTGTGTTGGTACGTGTGAGATACACCTTTCCAAGTTTTTGGGGTTCATCTCATACTTCCCGAAGATTTGAGGGTGTTGCCTGTTCCAAACTCCTCCTACTCCTCATCCTGCCTTTTAGGGGTACAAAAAATAGTAATTGGGGCCTAGTGTGGTTCTGTACGTGTGAGATACATACACTTTTTTTGATCATATTTTCTATTCCGCTATTCAATAAAAACCTTTGGGTATAAATAATTAAATTGCGGGATAGTCTGTGTTGGTACGTGTGAGATACACCTTTCCAATTTTTGGGGTTCATCTCAGACTTCTGAAGCTTTGAGGGTGCTGCCTGTTCCAAACTCCTCCTACTCCTCATCCTGCCTTTTAGGGGTACAAAAAATAGTAATTGGGGCCTAGTGTGGTTCTGTACGTGTGAGATACATACACTTTTTTTGATCATATTTTCTATTCCGCTATTCAATAAAAACCTTTGGGTATAAACAATTAAATTGCGGGATAGTCTGTGTCGGTACGTGTGAGATACACCTTTCCAATTTTTGGGGCGCATCTCATACTGCCGAGGATTTGAGGGCTCTTTAGTCTGCCTCCTGCCTGTTCCTCCTATTCCTCTTCCTCATCCTGCCTTTAGGGTACAAAAAATTATAATCGGGGCCTAGTCTGTGTTTGTACGTGTGAGATACACCGTATTATAAAATTTTTCCTATTCCGCTATTCAATATACACCCTTTTGGAGTGTAAAAAATTAAATTACGGCATAGTCTGTATCGGTACGTGTGAGATATACCTTTTAAATTTGTTTGGCGCATCTCCTTCCACCGCCAAGGATTGCAGGGCGCTTCAGTTTACCTCCTGTTCCCAACTCCTCCTACTCCTCTTCCTCATCCTCCCTTTAGGGTACAAAAAATTTTAATCGGGGCCTAGTCTGTGTTTGTACGTGTGAGATACACTGTTTTTTATCCTATTCCGCTATTCAATATACACCCTTTTGGGGTAAAAAACATTAAATTGCGGCATAGTTTGCATATTTGACTGTGAGATACACCCGTGCGATACTGTTGTTGTTTTGTTCCGCTATTCAATAAACACCTTTCTAGGGCAAGATCTTAAATTACAGAAATATGAGGAGACCGTCAAATAGGGGCCGTGGCCTGGGTCGTGGTGCTGCTGGTAGAGCTCCTGTTGCAAGGAGAGGACGTGGTCGATCTGTGCCAGCTACACGCACAAGTCAAACACCTTCCTCAAGTGTTAGTAGGCGACAGAACCTGCATCAGTATTTGGTAGGGCATCATACGCCTCTAGAAGTGATGAGGCCAGAACACGTAGAGGCGATAGTAGATTGGTTTGCTGCTGACACTGCCTCCAGTTCCTTCACATTGTCTCCCACCCAGTCTACTGCAGAAAGGTCAGAGTTGGCACCTGCAGCCGATGTCCAACCGTCTTTCACCTCACCCCCTTGCAAATCAGGCAAGCAGTCTGAGCCCCAAGCCATACAGCAGTCTCTTCTTCTTTTTGATGACTCTGTCAGCAGGGTTTCCCAGGGCCATCCACCTAGCCCTGCCCCAGAAGTGGAAGAGATTGAGTGCAGCGATTCCCAACCACTTATTTCTCAAGATGAGTACATGCAAGGACCATCGCAGCACGTCTCCGATGATGACGAAACGCAGGTGCCAACTGCTGCGGCGTTCAGAATTGTGGAGACCGACAAGGAGGGCAGGGGTGAAGACTGGGTGGAAGATGATGTGGAGGACGATGAGGTCCTCGACCCCACATGGAATGAACGTCATGCAGGTGACCTGAGTAGTTTGGAGGAAGAGGTGGTGGTCGCACAGAGCCACCAGCACAGCAGAAGAGGGAGCAGGTTGCAGAAGCGGAGCGGATGTGCCCTAGACACTACGCCTGCTACTGCCCAATCGCAGCAAGGGAACGAGCGCACCAAAGTTAGCTCAAAGGAGTTCTGTAGCGTGGAAGTTCTTTAGAAAATGTGCTGATGACAGGACACGAGTGGTTTGCTCCCTGTGCAATCAGAGCCTGAAGCGAGGCATAAACCTTCTCAACCTGAGCACAACCTGCATGATCAGGCATCTAAGTGCAAAGCACGAGCTGCAGTGGAGTAGACACCTTCAAAACCAAGAAACGTCTCTGGCTCATCCTGCTTCCTCTTCTGCTGCAGTCTCGGCCGCTCCATCCACATCTATAGTGATACCGGCACCTGCCACCCCGCAAACAGAGGATCTGTCAGCAACACCACCACCTGGGTCACCAACCATCTCCACAATGTCCCGTGGAAGCGTTCAGCTTTCCATCTCCCAAACACTTGAGAGGAAGAGGAAGTACCCCCCTACCCACCCGCGATCCCTGGCCCTGAATGCCAGCATTTCAAAATTCTTGGCCTTTGAAATGCTGTCATTTCGTCTGGTGGAGACGCACAGTTTTAATAACCTTATGTCGGTGGCTGTCCCACAGTACGTCGTGCCCCGCCGCCACTACTTTTCCAGGCAAGCCATCCCTTCCCTGCACAACCAAGTGGGGGAAAAAATCAGGTGTGCACTGCGCAACACCATCTGTGCCAAGGTCCACCTAACTACCGATACGTGGACCAGTAAGCAGGGGCGTTATATCTCCCTAATGGCACACTGGGTAAATGCAGTGGCGGATGGGCCTGAGGCGGATAGCCATTTGGCGCATGTCCTTCCACCACCGAGGATTGCAGGGCGCTTAAGTTTGCCTCCTGTTCCTAACTCCTCCTACTCCGCTTCCTCATCCTCTACCGCCTCCTCATCCGTACAGCGTAACACCTTCACCACCAACTTCAGCACGGCCAGGGGTAAACGACAGCAGGCAGTTTTAAAACTTGCCTGTTTGGGGGAAAAAACACACACCACGCAGGAGTTGTGGAGGAGCATGGAACAGCAGACAAATGAGTGGTTGCTGCCAGCGAGCCTCAAGAAGCCCGGCCTGGTGGTGTGCGATAACGGGCGAAATCTCATAGCAGCTCTGGGCCTAGCCGGTTTGACGCACATCCCTTGCTTGGCGCATGTGCTGAATTTGGTGGTGCAGAGGTTCCTTAAAAACTACCCCGATATGTCAGAGCTGCTGCAGAAAGTGCGGGCCGTCTGTGCGCACTTTCGGCGTTCTCACCCTGCTGTTGCTCGCCTGTCAGCGCTGCAGCGTAACTTCAGCCTTCCCGCTCACCGCCTCATATGTGACGTGCCCACAAGGTGGAACTCCACCTTGCACATGCTGGAAAGACTGTGCGAGCAGCAGCAGGCCATAGTGGAGTTTCAGCTGCAGCACGCACGCTCTTGCGGAACAGCACCACTTCACCACCAATAACTGGGCCTCCATGCGAGACCTGTGTGCCTTGTTGCGCTGTTTTGAGTACTCCACCAACATGGCCAGTGCCGATGACGCCATTGTCAGCTTAACTATCCCACTTCTATGCCTCCTTGAAAAAACAATTCGGGCGATGATGAAAGAGGATGTGGCACAGGATGAGGAGGAGGAGGAGGATGAAGAGGTAACATTTCCAAGGCTTTCAGGGCAGTCATTCACAAGGGGCTCCGAGGGTGGGTTCTTGCACACACAAACGCCAGGGACACAATTGTCCAGCAGGGGCACAGTTCTGGAGGATGAGGAGGATGAGGAGGAGGAGCTGGAGGAGGAGATGGAACCATGTTCACAGCAGGGTGGCACCCAGGCCAGCTCATGGCCATCACTGGTGCGTGGCTGGGGGGATACAGAGGACACGGACGATACACCTCCCACAGAGGACAGCCTTTCGTTGCCTCTGGGCAGCCTGGCACACATGAGCGATTACATGCTGCAGTGTCTCCACAACGACCGCCGAGTTGCCCACGTTCTAACTTGTGCTGATTACTGGGTGGCCATGCTGCTGGATCCCCGTTACAAGGACAATGTACCATCCTTAATAAACTCACTGGATCGCGATCGCAAGATGCGCGAGTACAAGCGCACGCTGGTAGACGCGATGCTGCTGGCATTCCCACCTGACAGCGGGGCCACAGTGGAAGCACAAGGCAGAGGAGGAGGAGGAGGAGGAAGAGGTCGCCAATGCAACCAGGGCACCGCCAGCACCTCAGAAGGCAGGGTTAGCATGGCCGAAATGTGGAAAAGCTTTGTCAGCACGCCACAACAAACAGCAGCACCAGCAGCTCATATGGAACGTCTTAGCAGGAGGCAGCATTTCACCAACATGGTGGAGCAGTATGTGTGCACACGCCTAGACGTACTGAATGACGGGTCTGCCCCCTTCAACTTCTGGGTCTCCAAGTTGGGCACATGGCCTGAGCTTGCCCTTTACGCCTTGGAGGTGCTGGCGTGCCCTGCAGCCAGTGTATTATCTGAACGGGTATTTAGCACGGCTGGGGGCGTTATCACAGACAAGCGCAGCCGCCTGTCCAGAGACAATGTGGACAAGCTCACGTTCATTAAAATGAACCAGGCATGGATCCCACGGGACTTTTCCGTACCTTGTGCAGAATAGCGATGGATACCGACCTTACCCAGCCATTGTTCTATTTTTGCTCTTTCTCACTCTTTTGGGGTGTACCCTCATTTAAAATTTCTGAAAAAAAGCAGTGTTGGCTACCTCATCCTCCTCCTCCACCGCCGCTTCCACCTACACCGCCCATAGGTGTGCGCAGCCTATTGCATTAGGGTGTGCACCCCAAAGTTTAAATACACATGCATGTGTTTGCCTACATGTACATGGCCCCGATACATTACTCTCCCTGCTGGCAAAGTGAAATAGAGCAGAGCAGGTCCGAGGGAGATCTTTCCCATCTCCTCACTGGCAAACAGAGCGATAATGCTATGTGCCCTAGGTGATTAGGGTGTGCCCAGATACACCCGGCAACACCCTGTGCGCACGCCTATGACACCGCCACATCCACCACCACCTCAACCTCCCTCCTACTCCATATGGGCCTCGTCCTTCAGAGATGAAGAACATTGTTTTATTTTTCTGGTTTTTTTGTTGTTTTAAGTTATTTCCCTATCCACATTTGTTTGCAGAGCACTTGCCGTGCTCTTAACTACGTTTTGCTGCCATTTGCAGCACTCTAGCCCTTTCCATTGGTGTTTTAGAGCCATTTTAGTGCCTGAAAGTTCGGGTCCCCATTGACTTCAATGGGGTTCGGTGTCCGGGAAAAGTTCGGCAAAAGTCCGGGACACGGACCCAGACTTTTTTTTAAAGTTTGGCCGAACCCGCCGAACACGAACATCCAGGTGTCCGTTCAACTCTATTTATGTAGCAAAGATTTCGTATATCCCCTTTTCAGAAGACGTGATCTCAAATTGTCAGATTCTCTTTTGAAATTATGCTCATCGGAGCAGTTGCGCCTGAGCCTCAAGTATTGCGAATAAGGGATACTGTTTATCAATGCTTTGGGGTGTGTGCTATCTGAGTTTAGAATAGTGTTTCCTGAGGTAGGTTTTCTAGTTAACGTTGATCCTATCCTGCCATCATTTTGGATAAAGAGGGTAGTGTCCAAAAAATCTATGCTGTTATTGCTCCAGGTCATAGTGAACTTAAGTTTGAATGTATTCATTTGTAGCTGTTGACAAAAAAAACTCAAACAGTTCGATCCCCTCGTCCCAAATGATGAGGACGTCGTCTATGTACCTTAACCATGCGACAATGTGGTTCAGGTACATAGAGAGGGCCTCATCAGAGAACAGTTCTCGCTCCCACCCACCTAGATGCAGGTTGGCATAACCCGTGCCCATGGCCACCCCTGCACCTGGATGAGGTGGGAGCCATCAAAAGTAAATATATTGTGTCTCAATATACGGGATAACGCTTCCAAAATAAAATGATGCCGAAGATGTAGGGCTGTGGGCATGGTGCAGGGCTATGGGCATGGTGCAGGAGATGCAGGACTGCGGACATGGTGCATGAGATGCTGGATTGTGGGCACGGTGCAGGACTGTGGGCATGGTGCAGGAGATGCAGGGCTGTGGGCATGGTGCAGGAGATAAAGGGCTGTGGGCATGGTGCAGAGGATGCACGGTTGTGGGCATAGTGCAGGGGATGCAGGGCTGTGTTACTAACCAATCATTAGTAACAGGAGTCGTCCCGGAAGATTGGAAATTGGCAAATGTCGTGCCCATTCACAAGAAAGGTAGTAGGGAGGAATCGAGCAACTATAGACCAGTGAGTCTGACATCAATAGTAGGCAAATTAATGTAAACCCTATTAAAGGATAGGATTGTGGAACATCTTAAATCCCATGGATTGCAAGATGAAAAACAACATGGGTTTACTTCAGGGAGATCATGTCAAACAAATCTTATAGATTTTTTTGACTGGGTGACTAAAATAATAGACGGTGGAGGTGCAGTAGACATTGCATATCTAGATTTTAGTAAGGCTTTTGACACTGTCCCACATAGAAGACTTATCAATAAACTGCAGTCATTGAGCATGGACTCCCATATTGTTGAGTGGATTAGGCAGTGGCTGAGTGACAGACAACAGAGGGGTGTAGTCAACATTCAGAACAAGGTCATGTTACCAGTGGGTTACCTCAGGGATCTGTACTGGGACCAATTTTGTTTAATATCTTCATAAGTGATATTGCAAAAGGCCTCGATGGTAAGGTTTGTCTTTTTGCTGATGACACAAAGATATGTAACAGGGTTGATGTTCCTGGAGGGAAACGCCAAATGGAAAAGGATTTAGGAAAACTAGAAGAATGGTCAGAACTCTGGCAACTGAAATTTAATGTGGATAAGTGCAAGATAATGCACCTGGGGCCTAAAAACCCAAGGGCAGAATATAGAATATTTGACACAGTCCTGACCTCAGTATCTGAGGAAAGGGATTTAGGAGTAATTATTTCAGAAGAATTAAAGGTGGGAAGACAATGTAATAGAGCAGCACGAAATGCCAGCAGAATGCTTGGATGTATAGGGAGAGGTATAAGCAGTAGAAAGAGAGAAGTGCTTATGCCGCTGTACAGAACACTGGAGTATTGTGCGCAGTACTGGAGGCCATATCTCCAGAAGGATATAGATACTCTAGAGAGAGTTCAGAGAAGAGCTACTAAACTAGTACATGGATTGCAGGAAAAAACTTACCAGGAAAGGTTAAAGGACCTTAACATGTATAGCTTGGAAGAAAGAAGAGACAGAGGGGATATGATAGAAACTTTTAAATACATAAAGGGAATCAACTCGGTAAAGGAGGAGAGCATATTTAAAAGAAGAAAAACTACCACAAGAGGACACAGTTTTAAATTAGAGGGGCAAAGGTTTAAAAGTAATATGAGGAAGTATTACTTTACTGAGAGAGTAGTGGATGCATGGAATAACCTTCCTGCAGAAGTGGTAGCTGCAAATACAGTGAAGGAGTTTAAGCATGCATGGGATAGGCATAAGGCTATCCTTCATATAAGATAGGGCCAGGGACTATTCATAGGATTCAGATATATTGGGCAGACTAGATGGGCCAAATGGTTCTTATCTGCCGACACATTCTATGTTTCTATGTTTCTATGTACAGGAGATACAGGGGCTATGGGCATGGTGCAGGAGATACAGGGGCTGTGGGCATAGAGCAGGAGATTCAGGGCTGCGGGCAGGGTGCAGGGCTACGGGCATGGTGCAAGAGATGCAGGGCTATGGGCACGGTGCAAGAGATGCAGGGCTATGGGCATGGTGCAGGAGATGCAGGGCTGTAGGCATGCTGCATGAGATGCAGGGCTGTGGGCATGCGCAGGAGATGCAGGGGCTGTGGGCTCAATGCAGGAGATGCAGGACTGTGGGCATGGTGCAGGAGATGCAGAGCTGTGGGCATGGTGCTGGGGATGCAGGGCTGTTGTCATGGTGCAGGAGATACAGGGGCTGTGGGCATAGAGCAGGAGATTCAGGGCTGCGGGCAGGGTGCAGGGCTACGGGCGTGGTGCAGGAGATGCAGAGCTACGGGCACGGTGCAAGAGATGCAGGGCTATTGGCATGATTCAGGAGATACAGGGCTGTAGGCATGGTGCATGAGATGCAGGGCTGTGGGCATGGTGCACGAGATGCAGGGGCTGTGGGAATAATGCAAGTGATGCAGGACTGTGGGCATGGTGCAGGAGATGCAGAGCTGTGGACATGGTGCTGGAGATGCAGGGGCTGTGGGCATGGTGCAGGAGATACAGGGGCTGTGGGCATAATACATGAGATGCAGGGCTGTGGGCAAAGTGCAGGGCTACGGGCATGGTGCAGGAGATGCCGGGCTACGGGCATGGTGCAGAAGATGCAGGGCTACGGGCATGGTGCAAGAGATTCAGGGCTATGGGCATGGTGCAGGAGATGCAAGGGCTGTGGGCATGGTGCAGGAGATGCAGGGCTGTGGACATGGTGGGCCCACAGGGCTTTGGGCATGATGCAGGGCTACGGGCATGGTGCAGGAGAAGCAGGGCTACGGCACAGTGCAAGAGATGCAGGGCTGTAGGCATGCTGCATGAGATGCAGGGCTGTGGGCATGGTGCAGGAGATGCAGGGGCTGTGGGCATAATGCAGGAGATGCAGGACTGGGGGCATGGTGCAGGAGATGCAGAGCTGTGGGCATGGTGCTGGAGATGCAGGGCTGTGGGCCTGGTGCAGGAGATACAGGGGCTGTGGGCATAGAGCAGGAGATTCAGGGCTGCGGGCAGGGTGCAGGGCTACGGGCATGGTGCAGGAGATGCAGGGCTACGGGCACGGTGCAAGAGATGCAGGGCTATGGGCATGGTTCAGGAGATACAGGGTTGTAGGCATGGTGCATGAGATGCAGGGCTGTGGGCATGGTGCACGAGATGCAGGGGCTGTGGGCATAATGCAGGTGATGCAGGACTGTGGGCATGGTGCAGGAGATGCAGAGCTGTGGACATGGTGCTGGAGATGCAGGGCTGTGGGCATGGTGCAGGAGATGCAGGGGCTGTGGGCATGGTGCAGGAGATACAGGGGCTTTGGGCATAATGCAGGAGATGCAGGGCTGTGGGCAAAGTGCAGGGATACGGGCATGGTGCAGGAGATGCCGGGCTATGGGCATGGTGCAGAAGATGAAGGGCTACGGGCATGGTGCAAGAGATTCAGGGCTATGGGCATAGTGCAGGAGATGTAAGGGCTGTGGGCATGGTGCAGGAGATGCAGGGCTGTGGGCATGGTGCAGGGCTACGGGCATGGTGCAGGAGATGCAGGGCTGCGGACATGGTGCAGGAGATGCAGAACTGTCGGCACGGTGCAGGAGATGCAGGGCTGCGGACATGGTGCATGAGATGCAGAACTGTCGGCACGGTGCAGGGCTGTGGGCATGGTACAGGAGATGCAGGGCTGTGGGCATGGTGCAGGGCTACGGGCATGGTGCAGGAGATGCAGGGCTACGGGAATGGTGCAGGAGATGCAGGGCTGTGGGCATGGTGCAGGATATGCAGGGGCTGAGGGCATAAAGCAGGAGATGCAGGACTGTGGGCATAGTGCAGGGGATGCAGAGCTCTGGGCATGGTGCTGGAGATGCAGGGCTGTGGGCATGGTGCAGGAGACGCAGGGGCTGTGGGCATGGTGCAGGAGATACAGGGGCTTTGGGCATAATGCAGGAGATGCAGGGCTGTGGGCAAAGTGCAGGGATACGGGCATGGTGCAGGAGATGCCGGGCTATGGGCATGGTGCAGAAGATGAAGGGCTACGGGCATGGTGCAAGAGATTCAGGGCTATGGGCATAGTGCAGGAGATGCAAGGGCTGTGGGCATGGTGCAGGAGATGCAGGGCTGTGGGCATGGTGCAGGGCTACGGGCATGGTGCAGGAGATGCAGGGCTGCGGACATGGTGCAGGAGATGCAGAACTGTCAGCACGGTGCAGGAGATGCAGGGCTGCGGACATGGTGCATGAGATGCAGAACTGTCGGCACGGTGCAGGGCTGTGGGCATGCTACAGGAGATGCAGGGCTGTGGGCATAATGCAGGAGATGCAGGGCTGTGGGCATGGTGCAGGGCTACGGGCATGGTGCAGGAGATGCAGGGCTACGGGAATGGTGCAGGAGATACAGGGCTGTGGGCATGGTGCAGGAGATGCAGGGGCTGAGGGCATAAAGCAGGAGATGCAGGACTGTGGGCATAGTGCAGGGGATGCAGAGCTCTGGGCATGGTGCTGGAGATGCAGGGCTGTGGGCATGGTGCAGGAGATGCAGGGGCTGTGGGCATGGTGCAGGAGATACAGGGGCTGTGGGCATAATGCAGGAGATGCAGGGCTGTGGGCATAGTGCAGGGCTACGGGCATGGTGCAGGAGATGCAGGGCTACGGGCATGGTGCAGGAGATGCAGGGCTACGGGCATTATGCAAGAGATGCAAGGCTATGGGCATGGTGCAGGAGATGCAAGAGCTGTGGGCATGGTGCAGGAGATGCAGGGCTGTGGGCATGGTGCATGAGATGCAGGGCCGTGGACATGGTGCAGGAGATGCAAGGCTGTGGGCATGGTGCAGGAGACAAAAGGCTGCGGGCATGGTGCTGGAGATGCAGGGGCTGTGGGCATGGTGCAGGAGATACAGGGGCTGTGGGCATAATGCAGGATATGCAGGGCTGTGGGCATGGTGCAAGGCTATGGGCATGGTGCAGGAGATGCAGGGCTATGGGCATGGTGCATGAGATGCAGAACTGTGGGCACGGTGCAAGACTGTGGGCATGGTGCAGGAGATGCAGAGGTGTGGGCATGGTGCAGGAGATGCAGGGCTGTGGGCATGGTGCAGGGGATGCAGGGCTGTGGGCATAGTGCAGGGGATGCAGGGCTGTGGGCATAGTGCAGAAGATGCAGGGGCTGTGGGCATGTTGTGGGAGATACAGGGGCTGTGGGCCTAATGCAGGAGATGCAGGGCTGTGGGCATGGTGCAGGGCTACAGGCATGGTGCAGGAGATGCAGGGCTACGGGCATGGTGCAAGAGATGCAGGGCTATGGGCATGGTGCAGGAGATGCAGGACTGTGGGCATGGTGCAGGAGATGCAGGGGCTGTGGGCATAATGCAGGAGATGCAGGGGCTGTGGGCATGGTGCAGGAGATGCAGAGCTGTGGGCATGGTGTGGGAGATGCAGGGCTGTAGGCATGGTGCAGGGGATGCAGGGCTGTGGGCATGGTGCAGGAGATACAGGGGCTGTGGGCATAATGCAGGAGATTCGGGGCTGTGGGCATAGTGCAGGGCTACGGGCATGGTGCAGGAGATGCAGGGCTATGGGCATGTTGAAGGAGATGCAGGGCTATGGGCATGGTGCAAGAGATGCAGGGCTATGGGCATGGTGCAGGAGATGCAAGAGCTGTGGGCATGGTGCAGGAGATGCAGGGCTGTTGGCATGGTGCATGAGATGCAGGGCTGTGGACATGGTGCAGGAGATGCAAGGCTGTGGGCATGGTGCAGGAGATAAAGGGCTGCGGGCATGGTGCCGGAGATGCAGGGCTGTGGGCATGGTGCAGGGCTGCGAGCATGGTGCTGGAGATGCAGGGCTGTGGGCATGGTGCCGGAGATGCAGGGCTGTGGGCATGGTGCAGGGCTACGGGCATGGTGCAGGGGATGCAGGGCTGTGGGCATGGTGCAGGAGATGCAGGAGCTGTGGGCATGGTGCAGAAGATACAGGGGCTGTGGGCATAATGCAGGAGATGCAAGGCTGTTGGCATGGTGCAGGGCTATGGGCATGGTGCAGGAGATGCAGGGCTATGGGCATGGTGCATGAGATGCAGAACTGTGGGCACGGTGCAGGACTGTGGGCATGGTGCAGGAGATGCAGGGCTGTTGGCATGGTGCAGGAGATGCAGGGCTGTGGGCATAGTGCAGGGGATGCAGGGCTGTGGGCATAGTGCAGGGAATGCAGGGCTGTGGGCATAGTGCAGGGGATGCAGGGCTGTGGGCATGTTGCAGGAGATACAGGGGCTGTGGGCATAATGCAGGAGATGCAGGGCTGGGGGCATGGTGCAGGACTACAGGCATGGTGCAGGAGATTCAGAGCTACGGGCATGGTGCAAGAGATGCAGGGCTATGGGCATGGTGCAGGAGATGCAGGGCTGTAGGCATGGTGCAAGGGATGCAGGGCTGTGGGCATGGTGCAAGGGATGCAGGACTGTGGGCATGGTGCAGGAGATGCAGGGGCTGTGGGCATAATGCAGGAGATGCAGGACTGTGGGCATGGTGCAGGAGATGCAGAGCTGTGGGCATGGTGCAGGAGATGAAAGGGCTGTGGGCATGGTGCAAGGGATGCAGGGCTGTGGGCAAGGTGCAGGAGATGCAGGGGCTGTGGGCAGCAGCCATTTTTTATTATGGAAAGGCAGCAGCTCCGGCTTCCTATAGTTTGAGCGGGTCCGCTCAGCGTGACCCACTCAATCTGAGCTTGCGACCCACCAGTGGGTCACGACCCACAGTTTGGGAACTCCTGGTCTGTACTGAACTGACCGATCAATACTCTTTTGCCCTATATATATATATATATATATATATATATATATATATATATATATATATATGTACAGTGCCTTGCGGAAGTATTCGGCCCCCTTGAACTTTGCGACCTTTTGCCACATTTCAGGCTTCAAACATAAAGATATAAAACTGTAATTTTTTGTGAAGAATCAACAAGTGGGACACAATCATGAAGTGGAACGAAATTTATTGGATATTTCAAACTTTTTTAACAAATAAAAAACTGAAAAATTGGGCGTGCAAAATTATTCAGCCCCTTTACTTTCAGTGCAGCAAACTCTCTCCAGAAGTTCAGTGAGGATCTCTGAATGATCCAATGTTGACCTAAATGACTAATGATGATAAATAGAATCCACCTGTGTGTAATCAAGTCTCCGTATAAATGCACCTGCATTGTGATAGTCTCAGAGGTCCGTTTAAAGCTCAGAGAGCATCATGAAGAACAAGGAACACACCAGGCAGGTCCGAGATACTGTTGTGGAGAAGTTTAAAGCCGGATTTGGATACAAAATGATTTCCCAAGCTTTAAACATCCCAAGGAGCACTGTGCAAGCGATAATATTGAAATGGAAGGAGTATCAGACCACTGCAAATCTACGAAGACCTGGCCATCCCTCTAAACTTTCAGCTCATACAAGGAGAAGACTGATCAGAGATGCAGCCAAGAGGCCCATGATCACTCTGGGTGAACTGCAGAGATCTACAGCTGAGGTGGGAGACTCTGTCCATAGGACAACAATCAGTCCTATACTGCACAAATCTGGCCTTTATGGAAGAGTGGCAAGAAGAAAGCCATTTCTTAAAGATATCCATAAAAGTGTCGTTTAAAGTTTGCCACAAGCCACCTGGGAGACACACCAAACATGTGGAAGAAGGTGCTCTGGTCAGATGAAACCAAAATCAAACTTTTTGGCAACAATGCAAAACGTTATGTTTGGCGTAAAAGCAACACAGCTCATCACCCTGAACACACCATCCCCACTCTCAAACATGGTGGTGGCAGCATCATTGTTTGGGCCTGCTTTTCTTCAGCAGGGACAGGGAAGATGGTTAAAATTGATGGGAAGATGGATGGAGCCAAATACAGGACCATTCTGGAAGAAAACTTGATGGAGTCTGCAAAAGACCTGAGACTGGGGCAGGGAATTTTTCTTCCAACAAGACAATGATCCAAAACATAAAGCAAATTCTACAATGGAATGGTTCACAAATAAACATATCCAGATGTTAGAATGGCCAAGTCAAAGTCCAGACCTGAATCCAATCGAGAATCCGTGGAAAGAACTGAAAACTGCTGTTCACAAACGCTCTCCATCCAACCTCACTGAGCTCGAGCTGTTTTGCAAGGAGGAATTGGCAAAAATTGCAGTCTCTTGATGTGGAAAACTGATAGAGACATACCCCAAGTGACTTACAGCTGTAATCGCAGCAAAAGGTGTTGCTACAAAGTATTAACTTAAGGGGGCTGAATAATTTTGCACGCCCAATTTTTCAGTTTTTTATTTGTTAAAAAAGTTTGAAATATCCAATAAATTTCGTTCCACTTCATGATTGTGTCCCACTTGTTGTTGATTCTTCACAAAAAATTACAGTTTTATATCTATATGTTTGAAGCCTGAAATGTGGAAAAAGGTTGCAAAGTTCAAGGGGGCCGAATACTTTCGCAAGGCACTGTAGATATCAATGTATGGCCTATACTGAACTGACCGATCGATGCTCAGTTGCCCTATATATATGTGTGTGTAGATATCAAAGTGTGATCTATACTGAACTGATGGATAGATACTCAATTGCGATAGATAGATTAGATAGATTAGACAGATTAGATAGATTGATAGATCGATAGATCAATAGATCGATAGATCTCAAAGTAGGGTCTATACCAGTGATGGCAAACCTTGGCACCCCAGATGTTTTCAAACTACATTTCCCATGATACTCTACTACACTGCAGAGTGCAAAAGCATCATGGGAAATGTAGTTTCAAAACATCTGTGGTGCCAAGGTTTGCCATCACTGGTCTATACTGAACTGACTGATAGATACTCAATTGCCCTATAAATACTCAATTGACCTATATCTGTATATAAATGTATGGTCTATACTATGATATATGGTCTATGGTACATACATCACTGCTGAATATACTTCACTATCTGATCTCTTAAATTGTAAAAAGCACAAATCTCTCTCACTGCCTAACTGACTGCTACTAGCAATGTCTTTACTAGTCTACTCTGCTACTAGACTGCACTGTCTTTCCTCTTCCTGGCTCAATCACAATCCTCTCCCTGCCTCAACCAATTTCTATCTCGCCCGCACAGTCACACACTACACGCCGCTGCTGTGTGAGCAGCCTTTATTTAGTGTGGGGCGTGTACTTAGCCCCTGAGTCATGATTGGCTAAAGGCAGCCTGCCTTTGTCCAATCATGGCTGAGATGATTTAATTGGCCAAAGCATGGAGGTCAGGGTGCATGCTTTGGCCAATCACTTAATGCACTGCAAGGGCGCAGTACATTATGGATGCAGGCGCTCAAATTTCCCGTGAAGAAGCCCATTTGTTTGTCATTCGACAAACAAGCGAACAGGAGTATGAAGTATTACAGAACACACTGGTATTTTTTGAACACTTTGTGGACACTTGATAATATATTGGATTTTGTGAGCTATATGTTTTCTTTTTTTTATTAATTTTTTGGATCAGAGAGTTTATTATCACTGAGGAAGTGACGTGGTGTCGTGAAGCAACGTGTAGGAAACCCGGAAGTGACGTGACGGGACATAGGTCCCACAGCCCTTTACTGCATACAGTCGGCAACAGTTTTAAATGTAAGTTTGCTATAATCTTTGGAAATAAATACTTTTATATACTACACCATGATGGCCCCATTGTTTTGATGAGCTATAAGGAGCAGAGAGATAAGTTACCAGAACGATTCTGGAAGGACCCACAGCCCCCCTAGGAACCCCTGCCTAGGGAAAGGAGATGGGACCAGGCTAGGACGGACGTGGACCCCCCCGGAGGTAGTAGGACTGTGTTGAGATAAGTAATTAAAGGAGCCACATCCATTGCGGGTCTAATAATACAGACGTATTATTGACCTCACTGAGGTGAGCATTTAGGACACCTAGATGTGATATTACTGGAAATCCCCCAATTACGGATATTAAAGGTGGAGGAAGATAACTAATATATACAACACTGGGAATAATATTCTAACAGATTGAACACTTTAACACAATTTATATTATTATAATTTTATACATATTTTTTTCACCAATACTGGAACACATGTGTATATATATATTTACAGAATAGAGGCATCTGCACTTTTAAAAATACTTTTTTTGCACAGAATATATATTTTTTGCACAGATTCCCTTTAAGCCATTCAAACACCTTGTGATTTATATTTATTAATTCTGTAATATTTATTTGATACTTAAGCACTTTACAGTACATATATATTTTTTATGGTTTTCTGATACTATTTATTTATTAATTTTATTAATTTGGAAGATTGATGATATCTTGTCACATGAAGTACTGTGTCACATGATACACACAGAAGCACTTTATTTATTTATGTACTGTATTTATTTATTTATTTAGAATAACTGATAGTATAATATATAAAAGTGATTTTATATCTTCAATTAACACATATTTCGTTATATAAAAAAAAGTCAGCCGAATTATATTTACGTATAGATGTAAGCTTTTATTTATTAGAACAACCCTTGAAGCGCGGTACCCCCCCTCCCCCCCTCGTATTTAACCTCCACAAACTTCGCCGCCGCTGCTTCTTACCCGCTGCTTTATCCCCTCCACTTCTCTGCACTAGCTGCTGAACTGCAACCCCCAAGCCTTACTGGCCCCTTCCTCTGCCCGTACCCCTAGCACCAATTCCCCCGAACCACGCTCTACCCCCCTGCCAGAACCAATCCTCTGTGGCTCCCATGCAATTGCTGGCTTCTCTCCACAGCCTAAAGAGTTAAATAATCCTTGCCACTATAACCCCCCCCCCCTTTACTGCAACCCCTCTGCTCACCGACCCTTTGCAGCCCCCTCATGCAGTGCTGCTAGCTGGCTTTCTCTCCACCCCTTCCTGCCGTCTACACCTGAATGGGCTGGTAAACATGTGTTTTCCAACTCCCTTCCTTTCCTGAATGAATACAGTACTGATCACGGCTGTATTCATTTATCACTGAAGAATAGTAAGCAGTGTTTACTAGTCTTCAATTTGTGAATGAAAAGAAGTCCTATTCATTCATCTACATTGCTCTAAGGCAGCAGAGAAAGGGACTGTCTTCAGTCCCTTTCTCTGTCTCAAAAAAGAAACATTAGATGTCTAATGTCTCTCCCAAAAAAAAATTAAAAAAATATTACAAAATAAATTTTACCTGGTTAAAAAAATGAATAAAATTGTAAAATAAAAAAAAACAGGGTGGATTTAGACATGCGTCTAAATCTTCCTTACCTCTGAAGCCCAAGACTACGCTCCAGAGGCTTCTGAAAGGCAGTGAGGAAGCGATTTGATGCCTCCTCACAGCCTATTTTAACCTTTTTTAACCCCAAGCGTTATACGTTTAGGTCAACATTGTCACAAGTGCGAGGCATTGTGGCCCCAGCATGTTAACTCCCCCTGCTCAATGACCCCATTAAAACAATATAAATCCACACTGGTACCAATCTTATTAGATGCGGCCAAAGGAGCCGTTCCGAAAAAATGGATGGAAACAAAGAGCCTTACTCTGATAGAATGGTGTAAAAGAGTCGATCGTGTTTTAATCACTTTACCACTAGAGCATTTTGCTGTCTTACGTCTGGGCCACTTTTTGCGATTCGGCGCTGTGCGACTTTAACTGACAATTGCGCGGTCGTGCGAAGATGTACCCAAACGAAATTTACGTCCTTTTTTTCCCACAAACACAGCTTTCTTTTGGTGGTATTTGATTACCTGTGCGATTTTAACTTTTTGCGCTATAAACAAGAAAAAAAGAGCGTTTATTTTGAAAAAATAACAATATTTTTAACATTTTTTATATGAAATTCCCCCCCCCCCCCCCCAAAAAATGTAAAAATCACATTTTTTAAAAATTTTTGGCCAATTTGTTTTCTGTTACCTATGTTTGGTAAAAAAAATCACAATAAGCGTATTTTGATTGGTTTGCGCAAAAGTTATTGCGTTTACTAACAAAGGGAAAGATTTCTGTCATTTTTGGTGTTTTTTTTTTTTTAACGCGTTATGGCGGCGATCTGCGATTTTTTTTGCGGGACTGCGACATTGCGGCGGACAGATCGGACCCTTGACTGACATTTTTGACACTTTTGGGGGTACCAGTGACATTACTGCAGTAATCAGTGCTATATATATGCACTGTTACTGTAAAAATGACACTGGCAGGGAAGGGGTTAATTTTATTGGAGAGGGAGGGGTTAATGTATGCCTGGTGCTTACTGACATGTGGGGGGGGAGGTGACTGTGTGACACAAGGACAGATCCAGGGTTCAGCTATGCTGAACCCTGCAATCTGACCCTGCCTGTCACTTGGGAGATCCGCCCGCTTGTGTTTACACAGGCGGGCGGATCTCCACACTAGATCCCCGACGATCGGGGAAGAGCAGAGGCGATCGCTGCTGCTCCTCCCCTGGCCCGACTCCCGCTGTGACTGAAAACAGCGGGAGCGAGCCTCCGGTGGCGCGCGCGCGCCGCCCACAAGGGGAGTGTCTGACAACGTAGTACTACGTCGTCAGACGATAACGAGCCACTTTGCCGCAGTAGTACTACGGTACTCAGCGGTAAAGTGGTTAATATGGAATATCTGGGGAATAGGGAAAAGGATCTACCACGGAAAAATGGAGTAGATGGACAGATTTTTTAAAAATGCAGTAATTATTATGAAATTTTCATATTGGACCTTTCATAGAGAAGGGAACAGAATTTGAAAAGGTAAAGGGAAAGGGAAAAAAAAATAGAAAGGTTAAAAATTTTAACATAGACAGTGGATAGAAAATAACATCAAATTGGAAGTCGTAATGGGCTCTTAGACGGGGGGGGGGGGGGGGGGGGGGAATGAGGTAGGAGGAGGGTTAAGGGATGGTGGTAAATGGGATATTGTACATAGATAATGTTATATGAGATTTCTATTTTTCTTTCATTTTTATATTGTTAATTGCAAATTAAAATTTATAAAAAATTTAAATTAAAAAAAAAAAAAAAAAACCTGCCTATCGCAACTTAAGGGGGAGGTGGTTGGTGGGTGGCAGAAACCCAGCTCAACAGCGTATTTTTGCCATCCCACAAAGCCTAAGGCCTCATTCACATGGGGCATACTACTGCAGGGCTGTGTTTATCTGCACAGGTTTTCTGTGCATCCCAATGCAGGCAGTCCTATTGATGTCAAGTGGGACACAGTGACTAAACAAGTGTAGCACCCTACAGGTAGGTGTTAGGTCAATGTATAGTGGGCCTTGTCTGCCTAACAGCAGGGCTGTGGTTTATTTAGTTAGGGTAGCAGGGCTTCCAGATGTGCCTGTTGAGGGGAGAAGTCTCCCCACTGGCTCCTGTGAGAGGCCTCTCATAGGGCTGTGTGGGAAGCCCAATCAGGGGACACATCCTAGCTTGTAACTACCCCAGAAGGCAGATTATGCTGCAAAGCATTCTGGGAGTGGGTATAAGTTTGGGGGGAAGTGCGTGACACGGTGTCTTTGGCGGGAGCAGAGTCCCAGGAGGGAGAGAACGGTTGTCGTCCTCCTGTCTGAGAAAGCGGATGTCTCGGGGTGTCGCCTGAGAATCCAGAGAGTGCTGAGTTGAGCTGAGGGGATCCGGTGTGCCGAGAACCAGCGGAAAGTGAGAGGGGTCCAGTCCCAGGAAAGCCTACACAGGTCGTGAGTACTGAGGATTGCCCCTGGGGGTCTGCCTGAAGTTTTAGAGGAGGCCACTTCGGAGGAGGTTCTGGGATCCAGTGCCAGCTAGCTGAAAGCGGGTACCTAGATTGAGGACCCTGAAGTAATAGAGGGGGTACATAGTGGACCCTGAAGAGCTAAAAGTGTAAAGGGGGCACCAGCGGTTTGGGCCCTGAATTGTACTGGTTGAGAGTTGCAGCTATACAGTAATCCAAGACAAACTACCTCCAGTCAGTGCCAGGCTGAAGAGAGTGGCCAGAGACTTTGCATTGCAGCAGTGTCAGTAGTTCTATGCTCCACAGTCCTGAGTCTTCTGGACCAAGAGTCGAGGATTCAGCACTTCAGTCAAGTAATAGTGTGTTCTAAGCGTCAGTGAGCGCTGGCTGGCGTCGGCTGGCGTTAAGGCAGCGTTAACAGACTTTTTCTGGATGAAGTCCCAAATTGTATCTAGTTAAGCCTAAAGGAGTATCCCACACATTCCCTTCTCCCATCCCATTTTTCTACAATAAAACCACAAAACAGAGATGCCGGAGTTGTCAATGTCTCAGTTCTCCCACCCAGGGCCGCAGCTCACATGGGCTGGAGAGGTAACAGGTAACAATGGCAGACCCACATCAGGCTACAGGACTGGAAAACCTGCTACACAAGTAAGAGACATTAAGCAAAGGGCAACTTGCATTGATCCAGAAAATGTGTTTACAACTGGCTCACACACTGTCACGACGGGAAGGAAAGAACTGAAGATGAGCCACGTTGGGGTCTGCTGCTAACAAGCAGAGCCCCAGACATGAGCGAGTGCAACAAATGCTGGCATGAGATATGCGACTCACTCTAAAATCGATGGCGGAGGAATTGGGCATTAGCAAAGATATAGTGCACGCCATAGTCCGTGAAGACTTGGGTAAGCGGACAATGCATTCCAGGTTTGAGCCGCACAAGGTGACAGATGAACAGAAAGGAAAAAGAATGGAAAACTCTGGAGATTTCATTACCATGTGTGAATTTGATCCATCCTTTCTGCAAACTATTGTCACAGGGGATGAGACCTGGTGCTACCAGTCGAATCCAAAATCCAAGCGGCAATTAAGGGAATGGCATTCATCATCTTCCCTACGACCCAAATAAGTCCAAGGTCAAGACAATTTTGATCACCTTTAACAACAATGGCTTAATGCATAAGGAATTCGTTCCTGCGGGTCAAACCGTGAACGCCGCAGGAAATTTTGAAACGGTTGCTATGACGCCGTGTTTGGGCAGAGTTGCACAGGACTGGACAGTGGATGTTGCTGCACAATAATGCATCTGCACACTGTGCTATCCATGTGTGCCAATTCTTGGCTCAGCGCAGTGTGCCTGTTCTCGATCATCCACTGTACTCCCCTGTTCTGGCGCCTGCGGACTTCTTTCTGTTTCCCCGCCTGAAGAGCATCATGAAAGGCGCACGTTTTGTGGACGTGGTGACAATCCAAAAATGTATGGACAGCTGTCCTGCAATCGATTCCTAAAGAGGCCTTTGCTGTCAGTTTCCAGAAGCTTTATGAACTTTGCTTAAAATGTGTTGTGAAGGATGGCAATTATTTTTAAGGCAAATAAAGGTAATTTGTTTGTATCTTCTGTTTTGTTTATTTTATGATACCATTCAACAAACCTTTTAGACACACCTCATATTTTAATAATATTTTGAACACAAAAATAGCATGATTAATTCCATAACAGAAAGTCAGACCACAGCAGATAAAAAATGGAATTTGGAGATTTGGAGGAGCAATAAAAGAGACCTTTTTGAGTTAAGAATTCATACTTGAATTGAATAAAAAAAAAAAAGTTTTAGTGTTACATTGAGGAGGTAGAAATAATGAGAAGGAATGAGATCTGCAGGAGGTATAAAAGCTCCTGGTAGATTTTTCACATTAGCCAATTTACATCTAAAATAAAATAATTTTCCGAGAAATCATGTCAATCTTTTGTGCTATGTGATGTAGCAGACCTTACACAGATGTCACATTGACTCTGCTATCCATTACTCTGTATTAAGCTTGGAACAAAGGGGGCAAGTATATCATGGGTTATTTGCTGCTTCGTCCCTGGTTAATTGAAAACCAGATGCATCTCCCATGGGACTTTGTTGCAGCAAATAGGACTCAAACAAAATAATTATTTTTTTTATAAAAGTAGAAAACGTTTATTTTACAGCAGAATAAAATATGTCTAGTCTATACAATCAAAATCCTGATCTGATATTAGGTATTCTCTCACACTCTCCTGACAGGGAGCAGAGATAGCATATACATAGTCTAATAGTTGCATAACCACCAAAATGTTCCAATGCGTTTCAACTGCATTCAGTCTTCCTCAGGGGATAATGAGGTGTAGTTGTTCCTAAATGGGTAAAAAATATAAAAACAAGTATATAGATTCCAATATATTGCGAAGCAATAACAGTGACCATAGTCTACAAAATCTTCAAATTTAACTCGCATAGATGAATAAAACAAAACAAAAACAAAAAATAGTTGCAGCACGTCTTGTGGGATCCCAGTATGGATGGTAAGGTCAAGCAACCCACAGGGGATCAGGGATGGTCAAGCAGGCAAACAATGTGAATCCAGCCATGCACTTGTGAATCTAAGAACATAAACATAAAACTAGTTTAATAAAGATGTAATAGATTTTTTTGTACTGAACCAGTAGGGTTCTATGTAAAACATACCTAGCCAGCAGTATGTGGACATATGGAGATAAAAAGGGATATGCTGGAATAGAGCAAGGGTATGCGATGTGAGTAATCAATAGTAGACACTAAATCGATGAGAATATTGCATAATAATAGATAGGAAAAAAATATATAAAACCTGACTAGCCCAGGGTAAGTAAACATATGCATATAGATGGAATGCATTTAGGATTGAGGTAGCCCCACCTGGACCTATGTAAGACATAAGTGGGGTGCAAAATGTATTCAAATGTCATTTGAAAATAAAACGTATTAAAGAGCTATAGGTAGGTGGATGTCCATAGAGCTTACCTCAAGAGAGACCATCATGCAAGCAACCTTGACGGCTAGGGCAGAAAAACTAAACTGCTCTATTTATACTGAAAAGGGGAGGGTGGGAGAATTATTTTTCTACTTTTATATAAAAAAAATAAAACATTTTGCTTGAGTCCTATTTGCTGCAACAAAGTCCCATGGGTGATGTATCTGGCTTTCTGTACCAAAAATCTCTGGTTAGCAACCACTTGCCAAGAATGAGCTTCCATCATGTTTGTTAGATGTCTGTCACTTTTAAGGTCAGTTAAATTATTATTGTTTTTTTTTTTTTTTAACAAGTACAAAACTATTACTAAAGTCCACTGAATCTTGATCAAGTCTGACGAATGATGTTTTCAACTACTGTCATTCTGAGAATACAAACAATCCTTTACGCTCATGTGAAAACCGTGGGAAGATTAAATAAAAAATAATATCCTCTGTTTGGAAAATGATCACAGTGCAATCACCTGAGTCTCTGGAATCAAAGCATTAGGAGTTTGTCTGACATACTAATGAAATGACACTAAAATTACACACATGTGAAGACAAGAGACACTGGGCGATTGCTGTCAGGAATACAATATTACAGGATGTAGCCTGGCCACATAATTTCTACATTTTTCACAGCTTCCTTTCCAGAACATGGAATTATTGATTGATACCCATGTAACACTACCCCGTAGGGCGTCGCTGAGTTTAGATCTATCTTGGGTCTCTCTCTGATTATCCTGTTGCCAAATACCGGGCATTTTCACACACTGCCAGGTGCACACACAATCTTTCACTCGTTGTCTCCAATGACCAGTCTAGGGGATTTGTTTTTGGTGTTTTATTTGGAGAACTTAGGATTAGTGGGATACTCCAAATTCAACTTTGTACAGGTGAGGACAACTCTCCCTTGGCCTCACTTAGCGGAACTGAATAGCAGATCTTCTGCTGAACCATACAGCACTTGCATGGGAAGAATAGGTCCTTTGCTCTTGTTAGCAGCAGACTCAATGAATTCTTTATCTTCAGGACACTATTAAGTATCCCCTTTAGCTTACACCCAGCACACTAACTTTCTCGCACCAAGAGGGGGATTTTAACTACAACAGTCTCTAGGATCCCTGTGGGAAGTCTGTACTCACAAGGCCTATGTCGCAGGTCAGCTTCCTATGTGATACCAGACGAGACCCATGGACATCCTCACTCAGTCAGCTCTCAAAAGAATCCCTGGGTTTCAGCATCTTTTGTTTCTGGCCCTCAGGTCGACCACCCAAGGCCGCATGGCAGCCTGCATTGGGGAGAGACAGCAGCCCCCTCCCCACCTGGTTTCTGCTCTCCAGCCGAAAGACCTGTTGTGCGTTTTGGTATAAAATTTGACTATTTTTAATTTATTACTAAAAGGCGGTGTCTGAACTATCAATAGAATTATGACGCAGTGCCTCCAGCCGATTACGGCAAATAATTTAATATCTAAGAAAAAAAAACCCAATTAATTTTGTTCAGACACTCATAGTATACCACGCAATTTTCCCGAGTTCTTTTTTTATCAGTTAATTTCTTTTTAAAAGCATATACCAATCTTAGTGAAACAGTCTACAGTAGGGAATATATATATAAGAATATTTATTCGCAAGACATATTTTCCCCATAAATGATCATACTTGGGTGACACAAAGAGATAACCTTACATAAAATACCAACTTAAAACGATAAATGCAATGTGATATTTAGCTAAACGATGAAAGTAAAATAAAGCAAGATTATGTTTTTCCCAGGTGTAGTATGAACCATAAATTAATATTCTATATAATCAGACCACAATAGTCTGCGAATCACATGGCCGAAAGTCATTCCACTGCAGATGAAGTGAGAATAAGCCATGCAAAACGGAAGACGTAAAATCGCAAATAATGCGCTTAATCTGATATTAAAAATGTTATAAAAACAAAAATCATCTCTTTAGAGAAAAATCTACATATGGTTTATACGGCTGGGATTGTACTTTCGTTACCCTTTAAATAGGAAATGTAAAACATTTAAGGAAGTACATAAACAATATTGAATAATAATCAAATAACAGCAAGGCATAATTACCATATTTAAAATGGCCGCTTAGCTTAGAATAGTAGTTACCAGGTTCCTTTAAGATGGCTGCATTTCCAAGATGGTGGCCAATTAGGGAGGAGTTTCGCTTGGCGTCCCTCAAAGGTTCAGATACATGGTGGACCAAGATGGCGTCTGTGTAGATGAGTCTATGCATGGCTGTTAGTAGTGTGTATGTTGTAAGTGTGATGTGTCTTGTGTGTGTCCGTTGTGTTGTGTTCTCCTATTACATCTCTGGTTTCTTTTTATTTTGTGTTGAACAAAAGGGCAGTAAAAATTATCATAAGCCAAACCCAGTGGGAGGAACATTATTCCTATTGGTTGGAACATCTCATTCATTAACTGGTGATGTCATAGGGTGACACCTCTTGGTTAACCAGTATATTAAAATTAATTAAAGATTTCTCCATTTAAGACTATTATAAAAAACATAAATGTAATCATGCTCTCATCTATGACGTCCATTTAATCCACCAGGTATCTGAATAAAGATTAATCTGGATACCACCATTCTCATATTTAATATCTCTTATGTAATATATATATATTGGATTTTACTCTTTAACCCAAGACTTCAATTAGTAGCAGTAAGAATTATATCGAAAAATATACGGTTATATATATATTGATACACAACAGCTTGTATATGTAACTTGTCCTATACATGGTTACTTCTGATCAGAATATTATCCATTTAGGCATTATTATGTTAACAGTACATTCATGATATGGGGACTGGATTATAAAATATGGGCGAAATTTCTGACCCTTTGACACTACTATATGATAGAATATAATGTACTTCTCAGTAGGAGGTTGTCATAACATCATAGTTCCATAACACCTTTTGTATATGATGGGGCAAAGATATCAATTTATGATTTTCTGAAATTCATTTTGAGATTTGCAGTTCTCATCAATCTAAGTGACAATGTTTATGTGACTCCGTGTAGATTTCAACAACTTTATCCCCCTGTTTGTGTTTAGGTAAATAAATGACAGATTCTAGTCTTTGTCCAAACAGTTTTGTTTGTCCTCTCATGATTTAGACAATGGCTTATTTGCTGGTAGGTGATTGAACACAGGTGTTATCCCGAAATTGAGTTTCGCCCATTGTGTGATAAATGTCTCATGGCCGAACAAAGTTTTATGATCTTTCTGGTTTCTCTTATTCAAAGTTTAACCAACACAATTTCCTTTCGGGGGTAGATGACACAGCTTCTTATCTCAAAGTTCAGGCAAACAAAACCATCTCAAACAATGGACGCAATGTGTGTTTCAAACTGAAAGAGTTTTGACTCAATATGTAGCAAGGTCAATGGGGGCCTCAAAGTTCACAATTCTTGACCTGTAATAATAAAAATTGTATTTCTATTTCGCACTGAAAGTTTAACAAATCCCCCCTCCTTGGAAAAAGTGTGAAAAATGCCGTAGCCATTTGAAACATTTTTCCAAGGCAGACTCTTGAAGAAATAGGGCTTAAATCGGACTTTGACAGCTTTGTAGATAGGTATGGAATAGTTGAATGGGGTGTAGACACCTGCAAGTAGGTGTAGTGACTTCAGTAAACAAGCATGGTGACTCCGAGTGAGGTGTGGATCCAAGGGTGATCATCTGTTGGTCAGTGGAATGTGGATTTCTCCGGGAACTTTTGCCTTTGGCTGTCTTGGCAGTTTCGTCTTGGTAGACCCGCAATATGGGGTATCCCGGGGTCCTTCACACTGTACCCCTCTTTTGGGTGTCTCAGACACATCAGACTCTCGGTTTCCTGCTTACTTCCTGGATCTCTTAGTCCTATAAAGGAAAATGGATTCCATGAGAAAATGATACACACAGTTTTCAGCCATAACTTTTAGTTGGAATTTCAATGTGAGTTAGTATCCTGAGCTTCCTCAGAGTCCTCCTTTTATTCCATCGTGTGATCAGCCTTTTATCTGACCACCATGGACGGTGAGACTATATATGCAACCTTTCCCAGGGGAGACTGACTTCTGGGGCTCATTAACATGGGGACGTATTCATCACCATGGATACCACACATTGAACAATTGAACAGTGATATACTATTTTGTTAGAATTTACCTTCTACTTGGGAGGAAAAAAAAAAAATATAATATCCCCCCTTTGGGGCATCAATGCAATTCATGGTAGGCAACAAAACTACCTGACATTGAGGATTCTTCTTGGTTACCGTAATACCACCTTTAACCTCTTGACTTCATTACGTCATTAGGGTTTGATCCTCCTTGTATCACCGCCATTGGCGATATTTTCGAAATGTGCCCGCTTTGAGCGACCTGTTTGAGTCAGAGGGATGAAGTGACCACTGAAAAATAGGAGAGTAGTTATTATCTAACAACCAAGATCCTCCTGGCAGGGATTTTCAGGATCCTCAATACTGTGACCTGGGGATAAAATGGTGTTAGAACCTCTGTCTCCTATGCATCCATTCAGTGTGTCCCTCTGATCCCTTGCTATTTGGGCATTTGAGGATTTTGTGGCCTTTGGCTGGCCACAAGATTTGTTCCTAAAAAGGAATTATTTTAGTTCGGGCTACAGCACCCTGAGTGACCCAAGTGATCATCCGATCCACCTTGGCATCTACTCTGCTGAAAAACCTTTTCAGAAATAGAATTATTGGCTTTTTTTTTTTTTTTTTTTTTATATATATATTTGGCTCCGCCTCCTGCGGTGCCTATGTCTCTCGGGTACAGACAGATGGGACAGATCCCTATCAGAACCATTTGCTCGGTTCTGGCGGGGTCTGGGCCTTAATGTCTCTTCATCTTCCCGAGGATTTTGGGGAGCCCTAAGATGGGGCAAATCCCTATTTATTTGTGGGGTCCCCCCTTTTGTTGAGAATATTTGGCATAGCGAGGATTTCCATCCTCAAGGGTGAATTGGGCTCTTTGGGGATGCTCCCTGGAGATTCTTTTAAACCTTGGGCTCTGTCCCCTTGGAAGGAAATCCTAAAATGGCCTCTGTTCCCCCCTCCTTATTTGTGGGGTGTCCGGTGTCCTCCTTGAGGTATCCGGTATAAAATCTTGCTCCTTTTTATTTATTTATTTATTTATTTATTTATTATTATTTATTTTTTTTTTAGTGTTAAGGTTGAGGAGAAAGGTGTGTTTCTGCCACAATTTTGGTGACAGGCTCACGCCTTTCTTTGTTCACTGGTCTGTTGGATGGAGTGCAAATTGTCGCTCTCTTTTGCCAACCATTCCAGTGAACACCCCAACTTGTAGTCCCTGGCCAAACTTATTTTTATGTACCTGGCCGATGCCTCAAAGCACAGGGTTTTAAATTCTGGATGGTTGTACTCAGGCTCCTCCATTGAAGGGTGTTAGGCACTTTTGAGTACAGTACAGCAAAAATTCAGTGGGCTTTGGTGCTGTGTACATTTTAAATTATATCTATCAGCGGTAAGGGTTTTTTTTTTTTTTTTTTTTTTTTTTTTATGTGTGGGCCGACTTTTAAATTACATCCTTGAGGCACAACACAGATAGGCTGTTTTCGTAGGCCTCAAGATGATTAGTAATGTCTAAGGACCCTTTCTTAATAAAAATCGGGACAGTACTCTTTTAAAACAAACTTTTTAAATTCTGGAGGTGTATGGTATCTTTTTAGGGGTGCTAGTCTTTTTGCGGTGACCTGATGACTCATACCTAGTTACGTATGGCTTCCCAATTTCTGCCCTCCTATCTTAGGAATATGGCTGGGGTAGGACGTGGACTCTTTGCCTGACTCTCCCCCCTTGTCTGGGTCATAACCATCAGACTGGGAGTCATATCTGGGTCTAATTAATTACTTCATTTTATTTATAATGCAGGACTGATAAGCAGTACCCTTTTGTATGGACACCATAACCTTTTTGAATTTTCCTATTTATTCATTGATGAATTCCTGTCCTTACTGGAACTGTTACATTTTTATTTATTTATTTTTTTTAAATTTTCCACTGCTGGTTACTCGGCAACTTAATTTTCAACTGCTGGTTACTTGGCAACTTCCACTAATAAAAAAAAAACATTTCCTTGCTCAAAACTTCCTACTTCTTGCATTAATCGTTTACATTGCTCTTTCAAATGGTTGCTCATATTACAGCTTTCTGAATACAACTTCTGCCACAGTTCTACTTTTTCCTACAGTTTCGTGCTACATTCTCTTAACCTATGTGTCCCAATAGAGGTTACTTTCACCTGCTCAAGGAGGTTCCTTATCTCACTTCTTATTATTTGGAGTGGAGATTAGAACTTTACTAAATTCCTTTTTGCTGAGCCTTATGGTGCAGTTCCTCACAGAGATACAGTAAGATTGGCCATGATTCTAAAAGTATGTGATCACGCTTCCTGACGTCTTTGGGGTTAGAGAAGCTTTCGGTGAGTTCATACATCAGGTTTTCCCCTACCCACGTCTGGTGCCCATTTTTGGCCCGACTTTTTCTGAGGATTTTGGTATGACTCCAACTAGCCTATACATATACCACCATTTTAGACTCAGAGAGGTGTCTCTACATATTCTAGATCTGTGCCGAATCTACTGGGGCTGTGGGATTAACATCTAGCCAGAGTTGGCAGCGTGAACCTTACCTTATGTAGACATTTTAGGGCATTACTATCAATATTCATAATTAAATAAAAAAAAAAATTATTAAAAAAAAAATTCTTTTTTTTTTTTTTTTTTGCAAAGTTATTAATTATGTCACCATGATCAAAATTATGATTGGCATATGTAAGAAATCAATGATATCTCAGCAGTGCCTCCAATTAATATGTTGTGCTTTTTGGTATAAAATTTGACTATTTTTAATTTATTACTAAAAGGCGGTGTCTGAACTATCAATAGAATTATGACGCAGTGCCTCCAGCCGATTACGGCAAATAATTTAATATCTAAGAAAAAAAAACCCAATTAATTTTGTTCAGACACTCATAGTATACCACGCAATTTTCCCGAGTTCTTTTTTTATCAGTTAATTTCTTTTTAAAAGCATATACCAATCTTAGTGAAACAGTCTACAGTAGGGAATATATATATAAGAATATTTATTCGCAAGACATATTTTCCCCATAAATGATCATACTTGGGTGACACAAAGAGATAACCTTACATAAAATACCAACTTAAAACGATAAATGCAATGTGATATTTAGCTAAACGATGAAAGTAAAATAAAGCAAGATTATGTTTTTCCCAGGTGTAGTATGAACCATAAATTAATATTCTATATAATCAGACCACAATAGTCTGCGAATCACATGGCCGAAAGTCATTCCACTGCAGATGAAGTGAGAATAAGCCATGCAAAACGGAAGACGTAAAATCGCAAATAATGCGCTTAATCTGATATTAAAAATGTTATAAAAACAAAAATCATCTCTTTAGAGAAAAATCTACATATGGTTTATACGGCTGGGATTGTACTTTCGTTACCCTTTAAATAGGAAATGTAAAACATTTAAGGAAGTACATAAACAATATTGAATAATAATCAAATAACAGCAAGGCATAATTACCATATTTAAAATGGCCGCTTAGCTTAGAATAGTAGTTACCAGGTTCCTTTAAGATGGCTGCATTTCCAAGATGGTGGCCAATTAGGGAGGAGTTTCGCTTGGCGTCCCTCAAAGGTTCAGATACATGGTGGACCAAGATGGCGTCTGTGTAGATGAGTCTATGCATGGCTGTTAGTAGTGTGTATGTTGTAAGTGTGATGTGTCTTGTGTGTGTCCGTTGTGTTGTGTTCTCCTATTACATCTCTGGTTTCTTTTTATTTTGTGTTGAACAAAAGGGCAGTAAAAATTATCATAAGCCAAACCCAGTGGGAGGAACATTATTCCTATTGGTTGGAACATCTCATTCATTAACTGGTGATGTCATAGGGTGACACCTCTTGGTTAACCAGTATATTAAAATTAATTAAAGATTTCTCCATTTAAGACTATTATAAAAAACATAAATGTAATCATGCTCTCATCTATGACGTCCATTTAATCCACCAGGTATCTGAATAAAGATTAATCTGGATACCACCATTCTCATATTTAATATCTCTTATGTAATATATATATATTGGATTTTACTCTTTAACCCAAGACTTCAATTAGTAGCAGTAAGAATTATATCGAAAAATATACGGTTATATATATATTGATACACAACAGCTTGTATATGTAACTTGTCCTATACATGGTTACTTCTGATCAGAATATTATCCATTTAGGCATTATTATGTTAACAGTACATTCATGATATGGGGACTGGATTATAAAATATGGGCGAAATTTCTGACCCTTTGACACTACTATATGATAGAATATAATGTACTTCTCAGTAGGAGGTTGTCATAACATCATAGTTCCATAACACCTTTTGTATATGATGGGGCAAAGATATCAATTTATGATTTTCTGAAATTCATTTTGAGATTTGCAGTTCTCATCAATCTAAGTGACAATGTTTATGTGACTCCGTGTAGATTTCAACAACTTTATCCCCCTGTTTGTGTTTAGGTAAATAAATGACAGATTCTAGTCTTTGTCCAAACAGTTTTGTTTGTCCTCTCATGATTTAGACAATGGCTTATTTGCTGGTAGGTGATTGAACACAGGTGTTATCCCGAAATTGAGTTTCGCCCATTGTGTGATAAATGTCTCATGGCCGAACAAAGTTTTATGATCTTTCTGGTTTCTCTTATTCAAAGTTTAACCAACACAATTTCCTTTCGGGGGTAGATGACACAGCTTCTTATCTCAAAGTTCAGGCAAACAAAACCATCTCAAACAATGGACGCAATGTGTGTTTCAAACTGAAAGAGTTTTGACTCAATATGTAGCAAGGTCAATGGGGGCCTCAAAGTTCACAATTCTTGACCTGTAATAATAAAAATTGTATTTCTATTTCGCACTGAAAGTTTAACAGACCAGCAGCCCCCTGTGCACCTCACATATAAGTACAGTCACCCAGCATGCACCGGGGGAATTGCCCATGCCTTTTGGCCAGGGCTGTACAGATATCCCCTGCCCTCATCTGCATTGTTTCCTCCCACTGTTCAATACACTGTATCACTATTGGATCAGTATGAAAAATCAGGTCAGGATGAGCAGCATCAGAGCACACTGAGCAGATTCTATCCAACAGTCACAGCTCTGTTAAGCAGACCGCTTCTAGATTTACCTGGCTGTCTCCCTGTTAAGCAGAGAAACCAAAAACCATATACACTTACACTAACTAACATTTGGGAGGGTGCTACCCTCAACCCCTGCCAAGCTAAGCCATGTCCTCATTGGCTTGGGCAACCGCCCCTACAAAGGTGTTTGTTGAAAAATCTACAAGGAGTATCCCACAAACATGGAAAAGGGAAAATTACAAATGAACAGAGCCATGGGGCATACCCAGTATGTACAAATAAATTAAGTTAAAAAAATAGAAGAAATCTATGCTGTACAATGTATTTACAGATTAAGGCAGAACTCAACCAAGTGCACTTTTGTTTGTACACCCCCGCCAAACAAAGAATGATTGGTAGGGTAAGATAGTCAAATACAACCTGACTATACTAAACAATATATTACATATTACATATAATATTTGCACATTTTACAGTAGAATACCTCAGCCAAGGTGTGGAAACACCTTGAAATCCTGCAAAGAAAAAAAACAAAACAAAATGCACATATTCAACATTTTACACATTCTATTAAACTAACAGTGGGAACATCCTCTTCGCAGAGGTGACCTTCCTACCTGACATGTATCTATTACTAAACATTCACATAGAAGTAACTTATGTGAATCCTGCCCCCTAAGGGCAACTCCTGATACGTTGTCTCTTTGTGTTCCAGTAAGAAAACAAAATAATATTCTACATGTTTAGAGCTAACATTGGGCTTTAGCAATTTTCTATTGAATGCAAAAAGTCCCCTTTTTTTCTTTGGGCTCTGACCCCTGTCTGGCCAAACCCCATTGAGCCGCACATCCTCCTTTTTTGTGGCCAGCCATGACTGCCAGCATGAACACAATCAACATGCTGTCGACTATAGAGACCTTCCGTGGAAGCCCTTCTCTTTGGCACTTCCCTCAAAGGAAAAACAATGAGCATAGAAACCCCTACATAGCAACAGCTCAACTGAACTTGGCCCACTGACCAAAGGATCTTTACAAAATGTCCTTAACAAAGTATCTTCGCAAAGTGTCCTTGATGAAAGATCTTCGCAAAGTGTCCGTAGCAACAAGGAGTTTACCCCCTCCAGGTAGCAGCCCCTGGATGAAACAGGAGAAGTCCTCCATGGGAAAGTCCTTTTCTCCAATTTTATAGCACAAGTCCCAATTTACCCCTCCCTTTGGTTTGCAAGGATAGAAGGGAAAGGGAATTTGGGATGTTGGGGGAATTGCCAGCAACAACAAGATACTTCAACAAATGATTTCAGGCATAACGGCCCCTTGAACAAACAGCGATTTCTTTAAAAGGATAAATGACAAAAATAACTTCTGAAGTCAAAGGCTGGGGGGCAGCACATGTGCACATGCTCAACGCCAAATTTGATCTGAAAGTTAACGTTTTTGAAAGCGCTAGCCAGCGATATAGTGTGTGACGGTACTAACCGTCACTATGATTAAAAAAATCATATACTGGGGGCGGAGCCGGCCAGCGAGAGCGATGGAAGTGTGAGAACACAACTCTCTGCTTAACAGACTGAAAGGAGCTATCTACAGCGACAGGGGTCACATTCCACAGCAGCGCTGACATTCCAGACATCCCGGGCACACACAGCAACATACCGGGGAAAATCCCGCACCAAGCCCGGTAAGATGAGTGATTTCTTCCGCCCTGCCGGCGGGCCACGGAGCCAAGATGGCGCTGGTCCCTCTTCCAGCCGCGCCACGCTACATTCTCACTCCTCCACAGAGAAGCAGCAGTCTAAAGAACACAGGGGACAGGATGCTCCCCTCTCCAGTGTGTTTCCGGATTGCTCACATTCTGATTCCAATACTGGCAGCCCTGCTAAATCTAGGGCCAAGCTACAGCACCTTGATGACTCTCCCACACAGGGCTGCTCAGTTGATGACACCCTGGAGTTTTAAGACACTATATCCTTATTCCCCACTAAAAACCAACCAGCAATGTGACCCCCTCCATCAAGTTACATACAGCTCCTGATGTTCTGTTGGGCTATCCACTGAACTTTATCCCCCAATTTAGTGGCTAGCAGTGCCACACAGATAGCCGCAAGGTTGTCGTTATTTTATCCTTTTTCTCCTTTTTTTTTTATTATAAATTGTTGCTGTTCTACTTCACGTGCTGCACACGTTAGTGCAGTCTGTTATCTCCGCAAATAAGACTATCTCCTGTGTGATTTTGTGTTTTTCTTTATCTTTTTGAGTCCGCCTATTATACAGAGTATATACGAGTTCAACAGGTATTCCCGCAACCTACAGAGAGACAATTGTCACCGGTGCCTTGCCTGACATCTTCGGACGTACTCGAACGGAGGTAATTCTGCCAAGGTCTGGACACGTGAGTTAACCCAACCTACATCTCCACATACAACACACACCGCGTCCAGGTGAACTTGGTCCCATAGTCGTGCATTGGTCCTGTCTATCTAGAGCCCGAATAAGGCTTTCCGAATCACCTCTTTAAACGTCAACAGCCTTAACAGCACTTATAAGAGGCATATGCTATACCGTGAATTGAAGAAAGATGGTTGCGATATCGCAACCATACAGGAGACTCATTTTGCCTTGGAGGGCCATCTTCGCCTCTCTTTGAAGCAATTCCCCCACGTTTTCATGTCCAATGGCCCCGGGAAGAGATGTGGGGTGGCTATCCTGATCAAAGATACACTAGACTTCCAGTTGATTTCCCAAACATCTGATCCAGACGGAAGGTACCTATTTGTGACGTGTTCTATAAACAAGGCTACTTACACCATTGTTAATGTGTACACACCCAATGCTGGGCAAATTACTTACATAGGAAAATCCTGTCGCCCCTCATACAAGGTCATCTCATTCTCTGTGGTGACTTAAATGTAGTTCAAAATTATCAATTGGATGTATCAAGAGGGTCACAGAGACAACATCACTGAACTGACCTGTCGGCATTTTTATTGAAATCGAACCTCATTGACCTCATATGACATGGGTCATATTCTAGAATTGACCTTTTTTTACCGACAAATTTCTGCTACAGAAGGTCACGAACACTGAGATTGGGTCAATAACGTGGTCGGACCACGCCCCTATATCCTTAGAGATTGGGGGCGTGGCCCTTACCGCAAGGGCTAATAGATGGAGATTTGTGACTTACCTCCTGAGAGATCGGGAAGACTCCTCTGAGGTTCACGCCTCTATGGAGGAGTTCTTCCGCATCAACAACTCAAGTGATACATGCCCGTTTATCCTCTGGAATGCTCATAAGGTGGTCCTGCAGGGGCTCCTGATGGCAAAGGGTGTGGCAGTGAGGAAAAAAAGGAGACAGAAAATGAATCAATTATTATCAACCCTCAAAAAACTAGAACTAGCAAATAAACATTCTCCCTCCCCATCATTATCGGACCAACTTTCCCAAGCACAAAATGAGCTTTGCCTCCTTTTGATTAATCAACATGCTTCTGCTTTACGCAGACTAAAAGCTAGGCAATATTCCCATGGTAACAAGGCATGAAAGCTCTTGGCCTCTCAGTTAAAGGTGAGAGTTTCCAAGCAGAATATCCCATATTTAATTCATCATTCCTTGGGAGCCAGACTATCAAATCCTAAGGACATTGCTGACGCATTCAGCCAGTATTACGGGTCCCTATATAATTTAAAGGAGGATGGAGGAACCCCTCAACCCTCCCCAGCCAATATCCAAGCTTTTCTAAAATCTCACACGTTACCAAGTCTGAGGCTTTGGCCGAACTAAATTCCCCACTTCAATTGTCAGAAATTCAAGCGGTGATTAGATCTCTCCCATCAGGCAAGGCTCCGGGACCTGATGGGTTCACCGCAGAATACTACAAATTATTCAGTGATCTACTGTCTCCGTATCTTCTGAAGGTATTTCACAAGGCCACCACGTCCGCATCCTTTCCATCGGAGATGTTGGAGGCTACGGTTATAACACTTCCCAAGCCGGGAAAAGATCCAGATAAAGCGCAGAACTTCAGACCCATCTCTCTTTTGAATGTGGATCTTAAGGTCTACGCAAAAATCCTGGCCAACCGTATCTCTAAATTTTTACCTACACTGATAAAACCAGATCAGGTTGGTTTTGTAATACTGTAGGTCGCCAGGCCACGGATGCCACTAGGAGACTAATAGATCTTGTACATTGTGCTGAAACCTCGGGTGGGACCACAGTGTTTTTGTCCCTTAACGCCGAAAAGGCATTTGACAGGATTCACTGGGGATACCTGCGCCAGGTTTTGCTAAAGCTGGGGTTTGAGGGAATGATACTAGATGTGGTCATGGCATTATATACCTCCCCATCAGCATATGTATTTACTGAGGGCATATTTTCAGATACATTTCAAATAACAAACAGAACGAGACAGGGCTGCCCGTTATCCCCTCTCATTTTTGTCATGTTGATGGAACCATTGGCTGAGAGCTTGAGAGCACATGCGGGGATCAGTGGTGTTAACATTGGTGCGTCCTTGCATGTCATTTTGCTTTTCGCTGACGATGTTATACTATCTTGCACGAGCCCCCTTTCATCCCTCTCCAATATACAAGAAGTCCTAAATACTTTCCAATCGGTCTCATACTATAAAGTAAATGACTCCAAATCTAACATCTTAGGTGTAGCTTTACCCCAACGAATGAAAACTAAAATCAAACAATTGGTCCCATATAAGTCGCAACCTGAGGCAATGGAGTATCTTGGCATAAAGTTGTCATGCCAGACCTCTAACCTCTATAAACTTAACTTGGCCCCACTCCTTACCTCAGTACCTCAGGAACTTCTCAGACTAACCAAATTATACCTATCGTGGTCAGGAAGGAATGCAGCCTTTAAGATGTTGGTCCTGCCCAAGATTTTGTATTTTTTCAGAGCTCTCCCTATTCGGGTCCCCGATTCCTTTTATAGGTCTCTCCAGTGGTCACTAGCCTAGTTTTTGTGGCAGGGCCGCAAATCCAGATGCGCACACACGATCCTTACAAAAAGTGTACGGGTGGGATGAATGGGGGTCTCGGATTTGAGAGACTATCATAGAGCAGCTATTTTGTCACAATCTAGACATTGGTTTCCTTCTGACAATCCTCCTAGGTGGTACTCTATAGAAAACGCCAAATTGACACGAGGCACATTGATGGACTTAATCCTTGGCACCTCGCTAACTAAGCAACTTAATGATTGGGATCACCCTGTTCTTAACGCCACACTCCTTGCCTGGCAAAGTTTCTTGCCCGTAAAAGATCACTCAGATACGCAGACTAAGATCCCCATTCCCCTACAGGCACTGTCTGTCTTTCCGGGGATCTGAACCTGGAGCCATGGCACGACTGTGACTTAAAATAACTCTCTCTCTGTGTAGGTTCCGTTTTACTCTCATACACGGATTTGTGCAGACGACACCCTAGACTTCAGAAGGAATTTTTGACATACCAGAGAATTCAGAGTATACTGCCTACACCCATTCAAACTCATATGATGTTACCTACACATATAGCTAATTTCTGCTTTTCGACGATGTCGAACCGCGGAGGGATCAGCCTCTTCTACTCCAACATGCAAGAAAGATTGAAATTTGTTAAAGCAAGACCACATCTGAAATGGGAAAGGGACCTAGGTCAAACATTCACGGAGGCACAGTGGAAATCTGCAGTCCAACTAAACTACACCCTCACTAGCTGCTCCAATTTCAGAGAAGGCGCGCAGAAAATACACTTACATAATGGCCAAATTCCACGCTAAATATTCCAATCTCTGTTGGAGAGGTTGTGGCCAAATCGGCACCCTCCCCCATATCTTATGGTCTTGCCTATCCCTGAGAAGCTTTTGGGCCTCGATAAATCGCTTAATTGCTGAAGTGACAGGCATCTTAAACAAACTAAAAATAGAACAAGCTCTCTTGGGTATAGGGGTGGATTGGGACCTTCCCACATGCAGAGTGGTAGTGCAACACATCTTGTATGCAGCAAGATTAGCCATAGCCCGTAAATGGAAAGACACATCTCCCCCGTCCAGGAGAGAGGTAATACAATTAGTGAAAGAATCATACCAATACGAAAAACTCCTAAGCCAATTGTAACGGAAAGGGCACCCCGGACCTAGTACCTCCGTTGAAAGATGCTCCTAGTGCTTTCCGAGGGCTCCAAGCACTCCACCAGACACCGTAAGCACTTCACACTCCACGAACCGCCGAAGCTTGGTTAGGGTCTTGGCATCTCCTACCCACCCTGGACCTACGACAAGGCTCCAGGTTCCTGTGGGTGAACCTCTCTTTCCCCAGAGAGTGCAGCAGAACAAGCTCTTACACAAGCTCTTACAAGAGCTTAGTGATTCTCTAAGGGAGTATGGAAGACCATAGCAATCCCTGCAGCAGATTCCCCCAATAAGAGACAGGACTCTAGATTGAGGTTGAATGAACTCAGCACAACTTAAATTGAACAAGACTTATATACTGTTTTCACCCACAAAGTTTCCACCCAGATGGACCTTGTTGAAGACTGAACATAATATTCACCATCCAATAGGAACAGAGTTTTACACTCTCATATAGTGTACAAAATTTACAATGTGGGACAATCCCCCCTCTCCCTTAGCATCTAATCCACATTCCTATAAGTTTATCTTTTTTTTTGAAAATTTGTTTTTATTGAATTTTTGCACAAGAAAACAGACAAGACAATGCCACGCAGGGCAACAAGCATAAACAGTGACAACAGGTCAAACCCCTCCCATACCATCCCCCACCCACCCCCCCCCCCCCCCACTCCAGGCTCCATCCAGCACGTCCAGTGCAAAAACAAAGCTTCCATCAGTAATAAAGATACCCCTCAAGTCTGCTCCAATTATCCAGTAGTAAGGTCATAGAACATATAGATTAGTCCAGCACAGAGCCCACAAGCAGCAACCCCATGGCTTAGTCAAAAAATAGAGAGACTTCTATACATGCAGTGAGAACACAATGAACAGGAAAACATCACCGACCGGCATGTCCACCCCCCCCCCCCAGACAATCCCGAACAGTAGCACACAGAACACTAAAGCTGATCAACGGAGGTCGAGGCCGGAGAGTCTATCCATGTTTTCCATACTTTATCAAACTTGCGGGGGCATCCCCTACTGAGATACGCGGCCTTATAGAGCGGAGTCACTTTATTAACCAAGCCTTTCCAGAAAAGGATCGTGGGAGCCAAGGGACTCTTCCAGTGTAAGAGCAGAGCCTTGCGAGCATAGAAAAGCAGTAAGCTGACCAGAGTATGAACAGCCCTCGCAGGGGCCAAGCCATCCACCAACCCCAAGAGGCAAACCTCCACGGAGCTGGGGACCGGAATCTTAACCACCTCCACAATACAAGCTAAGACGGATGCCCAATAGTCCTTGACCACCGGGCACCCCCAGAAGATGTGACTGAAGTCCGCCGGTGAATGGGAACAACGCCAGCACTCCGCCGAGGCCGTCCGATAAATACGTGCCAGCCTCGCCGGCGTGTAATAAATCCGATGCAGAAATTTAAAGTGAATCAGACGGTCCCTCGCAGAGACCAGGTAGGCGAAGGGTGAACTCCACATATCATCCCAGTCATCACCATCCAGGTCAGGCACCTCCTCCACCCAGCGTTCCCGACACCTACGTACAGCAGGTGGAGTGATAGCGAACAATTCCCTGTACAGCTCTGAGAGAGGCTTCCGCATATCCGCCGCTTGTATCGCCGTTTCAAGAGCTGAAGCTTTAATCACAACCCGAGAGGAACCGAATTGTGCCACAAACGCATGGCGAAGTTGAAGATAGCGAAAAAAATACCCATTTGGAAGATCATAACGCGCCTTCAGGGCATCAAAGGTGCACAGCTCCCCACCAGAGACAATATCCCCCAGCAACTTCACCCCCTTAACGGCCCAGATGGTAGGATCAGGGATCGAGGCAAAATGAGGAAACTTGGGGTTCCACCACAATGGGGAGGCCGGGGAAACATCAGTGGCTCCTGGCTCCACCAGCACCTGCATCTGTTCCCAGGCTTTGATGGTAGAACGCTTCGTTCCTGTCAGCTTAAATGCAGCCCTGGACCCTCGATGCAGTAAAAGGCGAAGACTCTCGTAGGAGCCCAAAACAGCCGCCTCCAGCACCGTGGCGGAGTCCCCATCGTCCCCCGCAAGCCAGTGTCGCGCCACCACTCCCTGCCCAGCCAGGAAATATTTATAAAGATCAAGTAAAGCCAATCCCCCCTGACCCCAGGGCTCCTGCAACACCTGCAGACCAATTCTAGGAGGAGAGGTACCCCAAATAAAGGAACCTATCAGGCCATGAACGCGGCGGAAGAAAGAACGCGGGACCCACACCGGGGAATTTCTAAGGAAATACAGAAAGACAGGGAGAAGTTTCATTTCCGCCCGCAGGGAAGCATTGGAATCCTTCAAAAATAAAAGCATATCATCCGCATAAAGTGCCAGGCACTCCTTAATGGAGCCCACTTCCAGAGCCCCCACCTCCGGAGATGCACGCAATGCAATAGCCAAGGGTTCAATCATCAGAGAGAACAAAAAGGGTGAAAGAGGGCAGCCCTGCCTAGTCCCCCTACCCACTGCAAAAAAGGGAGACAGGGAGGATCCAATCTTCAACGCCATACGCGGGGAGGAGTACAAGAGGGAAATGCACCTGCAAAATTTAGGACCAAACCCCATGCGCCTCAGCACCACCCCCATGTACCCCCAATCCACCGTGTCGAAGGCCTTGGCAATGTCCAAGGACACCACCACCCTAGTGCCAACCGAGGCATGGGACACCTGCAAATGAGTAAACAGACGTCGAAGGTTGGTGTCCGTGGACTTGCCCGGCATAAACCCGGTCTGATCAATGTCCACCAGGGAAGGCAAGACCACCGCCAGCCTAGTAGCCAAGACCTTCGTGAGTATCTTGAGATCCACATTGAGTAAGGCAATGGGGCGGTAGGAGGAACACAGGGTGTGATCCTTCCCCGGCTTGGGCAGGAGAACAACATACGCCTCGAGCATGGAACCGGGCAGGGCCCCCTGATCGAAACACGCAGCATACAATGCCTGGAGCCTGGGAGCCAGGGAGTCTGAGTACTGCCAATACCACTCCACCGGGAACCCATCAGGGCCCGGCGATTTATTGGAGGGAAAGGACGAGATGGCTCTCTCTATTTCCTTCAACGTGATGTCATTGTCCAGCCACGCACTGTCCTCACCCTCCAAGACCAGAACCGGCAAGCCAGATAAAAGGCGCTCCAACTCCTCCAGGTCATATGCAGGCAGGGGGGAATAGGTGTCAGAGTAGTAATCCATAAAGACCCGGGAGATCTCCCCCGGGTCCCTAACCAGTTCCCCTGAACTAGACTTGATGCACGGAACACTTACCGAAGCCCTCTGATCTGCCACCAAAAAGGCCAAAAGCTTACCATTCTTGTCTCCCTTCTCAAAAAGTGACTCCGCTCTATGTTTAAGGTTGGCATGCGCAAAATCAGTATCCAACAAAGCCAAACGCCTCCTGGCCTCCTCCAGGGCCGCATAGGCCGCCGGTCCCGGAGCGGCCGAGTATTCATCTTCCAACCTACGGACCTCCAGCAGAACAGCTTCTCTGTCAGCATTAGCCTCCCTACGAGATGCCTTAATCGCAGAGATGTAATGACCCCGCATAACCGCTTTGAAAGCATCCCACAGGACTACCCCTGCCGTGGACGAGGCATTATCTTCCCAATATGTAGGCATCTGGGGCTCTACCTGCTGCATCACCTTGTCAGTTTGCAGTCAACCCAGCGAAAGGCGCCATGCACCCCTAGTTCCACCCGCTCCCACCCGCAGAGTCAGCAGCAGTGGGTTGTGATCAGAGAGGCCACCCGCCAAATATGTAGCATCCTGGACCAAAGCAAGACAAGGCCCATTAGCAAAAGCCAGATCTATCCTGGACGCCGTTCTGTGCACCCCAGACCAACAGGAGTAGCCACGTACCCCAGGGTTTTTCCAGCGCCACAGCTCCGTAAGCTGAGCCGCGGAAGACCAGGACACCAGTTCAGGAGACGACAGTCTACCCGGGTTAGAGGAGTCCAGCCCGCCGTCCAGAACAGCATTGAAATCCCCCGCCATAATTAGAGGAAGGTGCACATAAGGGGCCAAGGTCACCAGGAGATCCACCAGAATCTGAGAGTGGAACGGGGGAGGTAAGTAAACACTCACCAGTACCACCTGCCGGTGAAAAATCTCCAGGAGAACAATAACATACCGTCCGCCAGGATCCGTAATTACCTTTTGAATCGAGCAGGGTGCATTTCTACCCAGCAAAATAGACACCCCACGGGCATACGTGGAGTATGTGGCATTGAAGATCCTCTGAATCCAAGGCCTCTTCAAGGCAAGCACCCTGCTCCTATCCAAATGCGTCTCCTGGAGGAGGATAACATGCGGTTGAACAGATTTAATATACCTAAAAATGGCTGTGCGTTTCACCTTGTCATTGAGACCCCGCACATTCCATGACATGATTTTAAGTAGCTCAGCCATAGAACAGCAGAGGGACACATAGCAGGAGGGAGCCGGAGGACCAAGCACAGCCCGAGGACCAACCCGATCCCCCAACTCCATCCAGACATTCAGCAATACAGACACATAAGTAAAAAAGAACAGTGACCACCGGATGGAGCCTGGAGCCAAGAACAAAAAAACATCCCTGCTGTGATACCCAAACCTGGAACAAAAAAAAGTGCAACAGGGTACCCAGCCTAATCCCAAAACCCAGCAAAAATTTTAAAGGCATGGCTGCAACATAAAAACCGCAGCCGGCGTTACTCGTGTCCACCAAAGGCAGCCCCAAAAAAGGGGGGGGCGTTAGATAGTCATTCCTCAAAAAAAGGAAAAAAAAAACCTAAAGGGAGGAAAAATAGAGTCAAAACAAAAAAGAAAAAATTGTCAGTTCAACAACGTGTAGCACACAGAGCTCCAATGATCTGTAGACCATTCCACAGCCCCAGGAATAGAAGCACGGATCCAGCCCAGGGCAACCCAGGAAACTTCAGGGCAGGATCAGCAATACAGGAACCATAGATGTCCCCCCATCAGCAATTGAGGAGGCAGACCGTGCGTTGACAGGAGCTGCAAATAGGGAGTACAGTGCAGCAGGGCCCCAAGAGCCCCATATCATTCAAGAGAGCAGGTGCATCAAAGGAAATTAAATGGATTCCAACCAGTCAGCAGCCTCCCCCGCCGAATTGAAGAAAAGGACAGATCCCTTGTAATCCACACGCAAGCGGCTCGGGTACATCATGCCATATTTCAGGCCCTTGGTTCTCAGGAGTTTGCGCACTTCAGTAAAGGATCTGCGTTTTTTCTGCGTCTCCACAGAGAAGTCAGGAAATAACATTATCTTGCTGTTCTCAAACTGCAATTCCTCCTGTTTCCTGGCCTCAGAGAGGATACGATCCCTGTCACGGAAGTTAAAAAAGCGGACCAGAAACGGGCGCGGGGGGGCCCCGGGTGGCCGAGGTCCCGTGGGAACCCTATGGGCCCTTTCCACCACATATGTCGGGGGAGGGGGAGGCAATTTGAGTAGATCACAAAAGAACTTCTCAGCAAACAATGTAGAATTAGATCCCTCAGCCTTCTCTGGCAAGCCGACCACCCTGATATTGTTGCGACGCTGTCGGTTCTCAGCATCCTCCATCTTGTCCGCCAAAGCATTCACCTGGGCCTGCATGGCAATGATTTGTGCCGAATGGGAAGCGGTAACATCCTCCACCTCAGACACCCGGCCCTCAGTCTCAGTCAGGCGCCCCCTGATTTTATCCAGATCATGGCGGATTAGGGTACATTCAGAGGCCAGGTGGTCAATCCGGAGCATCAGGGCAGTTTTTGAGGCGTCTATAGCAGCCAGTATGGGAGCAGTAATATCCCCCCCTCCAGGCGACCCCCCAGTCTGTCCAGCGGTCCCCAGCAGTGACCCCTCGGTACCTGAGTCCATAGGCTGTGCCAGAGGAGGGTTCCCGGCCCCCGCAGACATCTTTCCCGACTTCAAGAAGGCCTGGGCGCCTGAGGCCGCAGAGGAAGAAGATGAGGCCTGGACCTGCAAGATGGCGGCGGCCGCTTTCGCGCCTCGCGGCGGGACCGCTCGTTTAGGCCGCGGGGTCGGTGCTGAAACCCGGGATTTTCTCCCCGGCATCCGTGCCCCACCTGTGCCCGATGCGGAGGAGGGCAAAACCGCCGCGATCCGAGGCACAGGGGCCGTGGATGGAGCCGGATAAGGTCAGGATGGTGGAGAGCTCTGCTAACACACGTCCGGCGCCGTCTACATCCCGGCCACCAATGCTATAAGTTTATCTTAAGGCAGACAGACAGAACAATGGGAGGTCATTAACACGTAACAATGCAAAAGGGCAATCCACATCCCCTCCCAATACACAACAAAAGGAATACCTGTCTGACATTGAAAGCTATCTAATATACCCAGCATTTAGGAATTACAGATTTAATGGCAAAAGGGAATAAATCTTAGTATTTCTATATGGAGATATTGCTGGCAAATATGAAGTAATCATTCCAAACCATTACTTATCTGTCTTTAGATTCCAGTGACAGTGAATACTGTCACACCAATCCTTGCCCAATACCAAAAAAATTGAATCTAGGTGGCTCACTTGGGAACTATACATAAATCAGAGGTCTTAGAGCAAAAAATATATCTATGGCTTGGCGACCGGTGGCGACAGTGGCCGGTTGCCCTCGGGACGTAAAAGTGCTCCCAGTTGGGTGTCCCGGGTGGAGTTGGGAACATATCCAAAATGGTATTGTAAGAATCGCAATGTTGACGCGTCTCAGATGGTTATAGGTTTGATTTAAATATTTTAAGTATGTAACCGCATAATCGACCAGGAACTTTTCATTGTTTCTTTGTATGTATTCTCATACTGTTCTACTGTTATTCTTGTTGGAAAACTAATAAAAAGATTAAAAAAATAAAAAATACTTGGTGGTTTGGATTGCTTCTAATGGGGTCTGTATTTACAAGTGATGCTAACGTGTATTGTACTGCAATGTCAGCAATGTCTTCATTAGGGATGATCGAACGGTTCGGGTCGACCATCGGTTCGACCCGAACATTGGGTGGTCGAAATTCGGCCGAATTCCGAACTTTTTGCTGAATATATACACATACACACATATAGGTGTGATAGGAGCGGAGAAATATGCCTGTTAATTATTTCATTAGCGCAAGCATAGTGTTCTGCTATTTTCACACCTATATGTGTGTAGGTGTATATATACATACATGTGTGTGTATATATATACCCCTATACAGAAGTTCAGATGTTTTGCCTGCCTCCAAAGACCCACAAAAAATGCCCTAAAAAACGCCTGCGCCAAAAAAAATTAATAGTCCCTGGGGCATGACCCAGAACCCTAGGCACATTTTAGGGGCATTTATTGGGTTTTAGGGCTTCAAAATGGTGTTTGATTACCGAAGTTCGGGTCCCATTGATTTCAATGGGGTTCTGAAATCCGGGCCGAACTTTTGGGAAGTTCAGGTGTTCTGGTCGAACCAAACTTTTGAAAAGTTCGATCATCCCTAGTCTTCATATAGAGATGTGAAGATTTAATCCTACACTGGGAGATTTAGACTGTTATAGACAATTGCCATGAGGTTTGCCTCCTAGATGGTGTGTGTATCCCATGTCCCTGCATGCCAGAAAGGCTTCCCTTTTGATTGTGTATTGCAATGGAATGTGTATTGTGTTAAAGTTTACTTGTCTCATTGTCAAATGTTAATGGCCTCACATTGTTCTGGGCAGGTGGCTAGATAATTAGGGTTATTCTGTTCCTGTATACAATTCCATCTGCATATGCTAATGTAATCAGACTCACCTGCCCTGATAGTGTATATAATGTGTGTGTGTGTGTGGGTTCAATAAACAGTTCTTCTTGCTTACCCTCAACATAGAGTCTCATCTCATGTTTGCGGGAGAAGGCTATACCAGCTCTATCTCTCTTCTACTTGGATCGCTAAATCACTAGCTCTGGTAAGAGCGGTTCCTGCTCTACTCTACAGCATCCCTCCCACTAGGGGGAAGAGAACATCTCTGGCGGCGAAACCCCTCTTTCCATCGGGACAGCCGCTACATAGTGAATTCGATAGACAAATGTGTGTTTTCGCCCATGGAAACCGGTGATAACAGGCGAAAATGAAAAAGTTGCATGTTGTCACTGCACACATTTCATACTCCTAGCAATTGCTCCATTAGGAAACACCATCACCTTTCCCAGATTTTTGGCTGTCTCCTGCTCAAGCATTTTTCCTGGGAACAATGTTATATATAGCTTCCATATTTAATAAATGTATTTATTTATGTGGGGGTTAACAAATTTTAATTGTGCAAATCTTAATATATAGTTACATAGTTACATAGTAGGTGAGGTTGAATAAAGACAATAGTCCATCCAGTTCAACCTGTGTAGGTGTGTGTGGCTGTAATCATCTCACATAGCCCTTAATGTCCTGATCCTTGAGATGTAAGTCTAAGAGTCTTTTGAAAGCCACCATACTACCCGCAGAAACCACCTCTTGTGGTAGAGAATTCCACAATCTTGTAGCCCTAACAGTAAAGAACCCTCCTCGTTGCCTGAGGTTAAAACGCTTCTCCTCTAATCGCATTGTATGTCCTCGAGTCCTCATGCAATTCCTTCGAATGAACAGTTTTTTTTTCTAAGCTGAGATCCCCATTAAGATATTTATAAATTGCTATCATGTCCCCCCTCTGACGTCTCTTCTCCAGGGAGAATAAATCGAGCGATTGCAGCCGCTCTTCATAGTTAAGGTCCTCCAACCCCCTAATCAGTTTAGTTGCCCTTCTCTGGACTCTCTCCAGCTCCAACACATCCCTCCTGAGGACTGGCGACCAGAACTGGACAGAATACTCCAGATGCGGTCGGACCAGAGTTTTATAAAGTGGAAGGATTATAGTCTTATCTCTGGAATACCTGCAGACCTTATTTTATAAATTAAGCGCTTGTGGGGAACTGTATCAAACGCCTTAGCGAAATCCAAGTACACCACATCCACTGGTCTGCCCCTATCTAGCTCACAGCTCACCTCCTCGTAGAATGCTAAGAGATTGGTTTGACAAGAACGCCCATTTGTAAACCCGTGCTGGATACTGCTGATGATGTTGTTGTCTTTAGCATACTCTACGATATAGTCCCTTATCATACCCTCCAGAAGTTTACATATTATTAATGTCAAACTGACAGGCCTATAATTTCCCGGTATATGCCTCTGGCCCTTTTTGAATATTGGAATCACGTTAGCCTTCCTCCAATCCCCTGGTACATCTCCTGTCCTAATACTGTCAGCAAATATCAGGAACAGTAGTCTAGATATAACCTTACTGAGTTCCTTGAGTACTCTCGGATGTACGCCACCTGGGCCTGGTGATTTGTTTGTGTTAAGTTTATCCAGCCTTTCCCTGATTTCACCCTCTGTTAACCATAGTGGCAAGTCCTGTGTATTACTACTAACCATACAGTCATGGTCAGTGTACCCCTCCCTTTCTTGTGTAAAGACTGACGAGAAAAAAGCATTCAGCAGGGTTGCTTTTTCAGTGTCCTCTGTAACCATCCTCCCATCATTGTTAATTATGTGTGCAATATGCTCTGCCCTAGTTTTTTTGCTGTTGATATATTTAAAGAATTTCTTTGGGTTCTTTTTACTATCCTCCGCTATTTGTCTCTCAAAGTTGATTTTAGCCATCTTGATTTCTTGTTTACTTTTCTTATTTGCCTCCTTGTATTGCTCGAAAGCCGATACTGTGCCCTCTGATTTATATTTCTTGAAGGCCAATTTTTTTCCCCTAATAAAAGTTTTTTAACGCCATGGTTTAGCCAGCCAGGTTTGGCTTTGTCTCTTCTAAATTTATTTCCCATAGGAATGCACTGCAAGATGCATTTGCTTAATATGTTCCTAAAGCATTCCCATTTTTCCTCTGTGGTCAGTGATCCCAAGGTTTGGTCCCCAGTTTACCCTTTCCATCAATGAGTACAATTTTGGAAAGTTTGCCCTTCTGAAGTTTAGGGTTCTTATGTTCCCAACTTGCCTTGTTATATTGTTATTTATACTAAATGTGATCATCCTGTGATCGCTAGAGCCCAGGTTGTCCTGGACTCCTACCTCCGAGATTATGTCTGGGTCATGATCAATAGATCCAGGACTGTGTTTTCTCTGGTAGGGGAATCCACCAACTGTGACATGTAGTTGTCCTGTAAGGTTTCCGTGAATAGACAGGCCTTCTGTGAGTGTGCAGTCCCCTCATCCCAGTCAATGTTGGGATAATTGAAGTCCCCCAATATGATGACTGATCCCAATCTTGCCACTTTACCCAAAAGTGCTAAAAATTCCAGCTCTACCTCCTCCCCTTGGTTAGGTGGCCTATAGCAAACCCCCACAACTATTTTTCCCTTTTCTCCTTCCCTATGGAGTTCAACCCACATAGATTCGAAATCCATGCTCATCCCATCCGTCACTCCTTATTATCACCTTTATATTGTTCTTGACATAGAGACATACCCCTCCCCCTCTTTTTCCTACCCTGTCCTTCCGGTACACCAAATACCCTTGGATATTGGCCCGCCAGTCATGTGAGGGGTCGAACCAAGTCTCTGTTATTCCCACAAGGTCTATGTCATCCTCATGTACTAACATTTCCAATTCATCCATTTTATTAGCTAGGCTCCTGGAATTAGCATATACCCCTCTTATTATTGGACGAACATGCCTTCAGACAGCAGCATTCAGGGCATGTAGACAATACAATATTTAGTGCCCCTATCCTCTATAAATTGTTAAATTGGAAGGATTGGGAAGACAAGGATTTCGGGCACAAGGAGTGAATAAAATGTACTTTTTATTTGAATTCAAAGATAAAAACACACCACATAAAGTGAACATATACTGCATTTTAAAAGAAAGAAAAGGGCCTATGCAGGTCCTTAGTGTAATGTGTAAACGGTTCACAGTTAGTAGGATCACAGTTCATATACAGAAAACAATATAAAGTACATAAGATACTTCACATCAACGAGTGCCCACGGATGGATACCCAAATAAATAAGGTGCCGTCCAGCCGGGTCAAGTGATGTTTAGTCATACATTCATCATAATTGGTTAGCGTTAGCTCGACATGTTTCGCTTTACTTGAGAAAGCTTCGTCCGGAGCTGTTACTAAGGCATTCAATATATTCTGTATAATGTGTTATGTAACACACGTTGGAAATTCCTTAGAGTATAACGAGGGGAGTCTTTGTGGGCTTGCAGGAGGCTCATATAGGGTCAGCTGAATGATTATAATACGGTAGATTGCTCACCGCTTATAATCAATATCAATCATCAGCCAGGTATGCACATACCAGGTGGCTGTAAAGCTGTAAAATGTAAAGCATAGAGGAGCGTAAGCTTGTGTTGAACTCCTGCAGCCTCGTCAAGAACACCCCATCCGGGGGGTGTTCTTGACGAGGCTGCAGGAGTTCAACACAAGCTTACGCTCCTCAATGCTGTTTATTTAAAATTTTAAGCTTTTTTCCTAAAATTTCCCTCCTAAATGTGTGGTGCGTGTTGTACGCCGGTGCGTGTTATACGCTGATAAATAGGGGTATCTATATTTTACATTTTTAACTACAAAGTTCTGGGGTTCAACTGCATATGCCCAACCCTTTGAACTATCTCACATTTTGCAGTGCAGCTACATCCCAGAACATATATATAGACATCTATAGATATAGACAGAGATATATATATACATATATATATATATATATATATATATATATATAAAAATATTCCACCTGGTTTAGAAAATTCATCAATTACTATAGGGTGTCGGCTGCAGAGGTAGCCAGAACTGTCTAAGACCTCCTGGAGCGATGTGCGCTGAGGAGGGTAAAAAGTGTGAAGACTTCTCAAGGTGAGAAAATGAACTATTTCTATGTGAAGAGTGTGAAGAGAAAAACCAATGGATGTTTTCTATGTGAAAAGAAAGTCCAATGAACATGTGCTGTGTGAAGAGAAAAGGGACATTCTCTATGTGAAGAGATAATAAATGGACTATTGATAGTCTGCTGTATGATCAGCCAAGTCTGCCCAACAGTAGGTTGGGGACAGACTTCCTTAGATAGGTTCCTGTGTGTGAGAAGGTAGCCGCCCACAGTGGCAAGGATTTATTTTGTGTTTTATTTTATTTTGGATGTTTTTGACGCTTGCAGTCTGGTGAAGAAAATTGCATGAATAAACCAAACTGTTGTTTGCAACCACTTCTCGGCTATCTCCCTGTGTAACGAACCCCCAAAAGGGGTCATCAACACCCGCCACCGAGCTAATCCCTCACATATGGTGGAGGTATGCAGTGGGCAGAAGCAGAGATCCCTGCAAAGAAGTGCATATGTTCTATGAACTTTGTCTGGTGCATGAGATTGCACAATCTGTGTGTGCAGGAGAGAAGATCCTGAAAGAGAGAAAAACTACTTGTTTTAAAGAGACAGTGGTCTCAAAATTTTTGATGAACTTTGTCTGGTGCATGAGACTGCACAAACTGTGTGTGCAGGAAAGGAGATCCTGCAAGAAAAAGAAAAACTACTAGTTTTAAAGAGACAGTGGTCTCAAAATTTTTTGCTGGACTGTGAAAAATTTGTTTGTGGAGTTATTGAAGATGGGGCGATCAAAACGCCTGAAAGATGCAAAGATAGTTGAAATGAGAGACCGAATTCTATGGATGGAGGGGATGTTACCGCCTGAACGAGCCCCATCCATGCCTGAACAAAGTCTGCTAAAGAGAAAGGTTGTTGTCCCTAGCAACACTGGAGCAAATGCGGATTTTCAGCGGAGCTTTGCAGCTCAACAAGAGGCTCACCAAGAGAGCATGGCAGGCTGGAAACAGAGACGCCAGCAGCAAATGGAGGTCATCGGTTTGGAGGAAACCGAGTATGTGTGCAGGGCTGAGCTGGATGCCTTGCAACGGAAAAAGGAAGAAAAGGAACAAGCCCTGGAGTTGCTTAGAATGGAGCATAGAAACTTGCAGGCTCAGGTGTTACAGTGGGAAGAATCCACTGCTCTTCTTTTTTCCGAGCTACAAAAACGTGGAGAGACTATACTGGAGAAAGATACCATCCTCATGGAAAAGGAAATTGAAATTCAGACTTGGCAGAAGCAAAGTATGGGTGATATGTTGGAGTTGCGTAATCAGCTGGAAAAAAAGTCTTCAGTCTTTGGAAGCTACAAAAATAGACCTGCAGGAGGCGCAGGAACAGAATGTCGCTCTGAAAACGACATTGTCTCTCGGCTACAAGGAGAAAAGTGAGAGAGAGGCTAAATTACTGAGTACTGTGTATGAGCTCACCACTTTGAGCAATGTGGTAGATGAATTGCGTACGGACTGTGAAAGTTGGAAAGATGAAGCCCAACGTGTCCAGCAGCAGTTAAAGGAGAAAGAAGCCTGTGTGGCAGAATTACAGTCTCATTCCCAGAAACTAGCCAATGAGGTGAAGGCTCTTGTGCAGGGAAAAGGAGATTGTGAACATAAGAGAAAAAAAGTAGAGGCACAGCTTCTGGAATCGCAAGTCAAGGTGTCAGAAGGTGACCGATTGTGTGCTAAGCTGTCAGAGAAGGCAAACCGACTGCAGGTTGAGTTGGACAATGTCACAAATCAGCTTTCTCAAGCAGACAGCAAATCTAGAGAAATTGCCAAAGATTTCTCTATCTTGGAATCACAGCTGTAAGACACGCAGGAACTCTTACAGGAAGAGAGGTGTCAAAGGCTGAGTTTTAGCACAAAACTAAAACAAATGGAAGTTAAGAAAAATGGCGTCCTGGAACAATTAAAAGAGGAGGAGGAAGCCAAGAAAAACCTATCAGAGCAAGTCACAACATTGCAAGCTCAGATAGCGGATATGAAAAAACGCATGGAAGAAAGCGTTGGTTCATTAGAAAATGTTGAAAATGTGAAAAAGAAGTTTGATCAGACGCTTGGTGAGGAGAAGACTGTGTCTGCAAAATATGCAGAAGAACGCGACCATGCAGAAGCAGAGGCGCGTGATAAAGAGAGCAAAGCCCTGTTCTTGGCTCGCTCCTTGGAGGAAGCTCTAGAGTGTAAGGTTGAACTAGAAAGAGTTAACAAACAGCTGTGTACAGAAATGGAAGATTTGGTCAGCTCCAAGGATGATGTTGTGAAAAGCGTTCAGGAGCTAGAAAAGTCTAAGGGAGCCTTAGAACAGCAAGTAGAAGAGATGAAGATTCAGTTGGAAGAACTTGAAGAGGAATTACAGGCAACAGAGGATCTGTCCCAAAGAGGGGATAGTGTGCCTGATGCAGTTTATAAAAGGATCAGTGTTTTGGGGTCTGTCCTGAGTGAGCATCAGAAATTTGATGACATGTTGCTTAAACACCCCCTAGTGGAGAAAACTAAGGCTGTTGGTGAAAACGTGAAGCAAATGAATAAGTGCCTTTCAGGGAATATTTCCAAAATGGAATTGGTGAAAGACAGGTGGCAGAAGTTTGATCGTGATCTTGAGATACATTCCATGTGGAGTTCAGATAAAGAAAAGGAACTAGGTGACCTTGAGCGGTCAAATAGTTCAGCAGATATGCAATTCAACCAAATCAAGGAAATACTAAAGGAGCTACAAGGGAAAAGTAGTGCAATAGCAGAAAGTGCATTGAAGAAACCTGTAATAGACTGTGTTGTTGCCTTTGACCCATATGTTGGTGGAAGGAAAGTTGGTGAAGTCGCTGGAAAAATGAACAGGGGTCACTTTGAAGAAATGTGTGACAGCCTGTTGTCGCAAATGGAAGGCCTTCTGCACAGCATCTTAGAGCAAGCTAAGCTCAAGAAGGCATTTCTTGGAACAAAGCCAAGTGAAGCAGAGGTTCTCAAAGTTTTGTGGAAATCATTTATTGATTGCAGAGAGAGGCGGCTCAAGAATGTTGAAGACTTTAAGACTAGCACAATTGAGTTGCCTATGGATCACGGTCCTCCTTGGTGGATAGGACAGATGGTTATGCAGGACAAACCTGAGAAGGAGCAAAATTATGCCAAAAAAGCATTTGAATAATGTGTATATGAGATGAGGGACAAGTTGTCTGACATTTATGGGAAATCTGTCAATGAAGATGACAGAAACAGTTTCATCCGGAAGCTTGAGGATACTAGGAGGCTTATCAGTGAGAGTCAAGGGAAGTGCCTGACACATGCGTGCCTGGAAAACTGTGTCCCAACCCTAGGGTTGAAACAAGAGGGGGGGGGGGGTATGTGACAGGAAGTCAGGTAAATCTGTGGATGTAGTCACAGACAGGAGATACATTTCCACCTGGTTAAGAAAATTCACCAATTACTATAGGGTGTCGGCTGCAGAGGTAGCCAGAACTGTCTAAGGACGTTGAACAGACTTCAGGTGTTCAGAATGAGGAAATTAAGGCCTCTATAATTTGTCCAGAGGAAGTATATGGATTGCTGCCTCCTGACGCTGTGTGAGCTGGGGAGAGGAGGACAGTCAGATGTGTGCCTCCCGACACTGTGTGAGCATGGGAGAAGGATTGCTGCCTCCTGACGCTGTGTGAGCTGGGGAGAGGAGGACAGTCAGATGTGTGCCTCCCGACGCTGTGTGAGCATGGGAGAAGGAATGCCCCCTGAAGCTGTGTGAGCATGGGGAAGACCTCCTGGAGCGATGTGCGCTGAGGAGGGTAAAAAGTGTGAAGACTTCTCAAGGTGAGAAAATGATCTATTTCTATGTGAAGAGTGTGAAGAGAAAAACCAATGGATGTTTTCTATATGAAAGGAAAGTCCAATGAACATGTGCTGTGTGAAGAGAAAAGGGACATTCTCTATGTGAAGAGATAATAAATGGACTATTGATAGTCTGCTGTATGATCAGCCAAGTCTGCCCAACAGTAGGTTGGGGACAGACTTCCTTAGATAGGTTCCTGTGTGTGAGAAGGTAGCCGCCCACAGTGGCAAGGATTTATTTTGTGTTTTATTTTATTTTGGATGTTTTTGACGCTTGCACTTGTGTGAAGAAAATTGCATGAATAAACCAAACTGTTGTTTGCAACCACTTCTCGGCTATCTCCCTGTGTAACGAACCCCCAAAAGGGGTCATCCATACCTGCCATTGAGCTAATCCCTCACAATATATATATAATTGTTATTTTTTTGGGGTTCTTACATGAAGAGTTCTGGGATGCAAATGCATATGGCCTAAACGATTAAAATGTATTACTTTAAACATTTGGGGGGGGGGGGGATGAGAGCTCGAATTGTTGCCCACAAAGAGAGAGGTGTAGGCAGTTTGGAGATTTGAACACACAAAGCCAGGGCTGCACGGCAGAATCGCTAATCACTTTGCCATTTCTTAGTGATGACATTTCTGATTGTATCAGTGATGTGTACGAGTGATGTGTATGAGTTTGTGGTTTGCCATATGCATTAGCATCCCCAAACTCTTCATTTAAACCACAAGCTGAATATATATATATATATATATATATATATATATATATATATATATATCGCTATATATATATATCGCTATATATATATATATATATATATATATATCACTCTATATGAAGATATACATATGGGAAAACACAAAGTTCAGGGGTTCAGCTGTACTGCTAAATCATAACAAGTGCAAAGGGTTAACCATATGCTGGTGAACAACAGAACTCTTTAGTAAACCAAAAACTTAACCAAACCCCCAAAAAAGATTATATATATTGATATAACTCGAGCTATATATATATATATATATATATATATATATATATATATATATATAGGGATATATCGATATAGATATATTGTTTGCGTTCATTTAAAGAGTTCTGGGGCGTGGCCGAGACGTGTGCAGCTCTCGCTCCGCTGAAGATCCTGATCATTTATCCTGACGGACACCCGGTCAGGCCGAAATCTTGCCAGATAAAGCAGCTTTACAGCCTCCTGAGCACCCGGATCCCTCGGTGAGTCCTCCATCCCCGCTGCCCGATGTCTAAAAGGCAGACGTCCGGCCGTCCGGCTCCGGAGTTACAGGCCCAAGATGGCGCCCAGACGCAGCGTGTCTCACAGAGGGAACGCTATAAGGATACGGCAATCCTACTAAATCTACTCCTATGGCGGCGGCCACCCCTGCAACCTCTCCTGCTTCTCACTCGGACACTGATGACACTGCCCCGCTGGGGGATCTCTCTACTCAGCTATCTGACTGGGATACTGCAGGCCATCTCCAACCCCCCTCCCCAGTACATACTCCTGAGCCTACCCTGAGAGACATTTTGACGGCTGTCACAGCCTGCAATACCTCTATTGCTGCACTTACAGTGGAACTTAAGGGAGTTAAGTCTGAGATTACGTTTCTCAGGCATGACATGCAAAAGCGCAGGGAACGTACTTTGGCTGTGGAGGGCAGGGTGAGCTCTATTGAGGATGACATGCCTCCTCTCCAGCGGGAGGTTAAACATACTGCGCTCCTGGCTGCACAGAAGGCCGCCAGGCTGGAAGATCTGGAGAACAGGATGAGGCGCAAAAATGTTAGAGCTATTGGCATTCCGGAGAGGGCTGAGGGTAAAAATCCTGTTGGCTTTATTGAAACCTGGTTAACTGACACTTTTGGACAGGATGCCTTCACTCCCATGTTTTCTGTGGAAAGGGCGCATCGAGTTCCCATGTGTCCTCTCCCCCCAGGAGCACCTCCCCGCACCTTCATTTTTAAACTGCTTAACTACAAAGACAAAGACAGAGATGTAATCCTGACCAAGGCCCGTGGCCTGCAAGACAAGCTGGTGGTGGATAATTCTAAAGTCTCCCTTTTTCCGGACTATTCGGCGGAGGTGCAGAGGCAGAGAGCGAAGTTTGGGGAGGTGAAGTGGAGGCTGAGAGAGCTAAATCTACAATATGCCATGCTCTATCCTTCCAAACTCAGAGTGGTGGCTCGGGATGGAGTGAAGTTCTTTGATAACCCTGCGGCTGCAGCGCAATGGCTGGAAGTGGAGGGTCGGGCTCAGCGCCCTGCATTGTCTCCAAGACGAGGGGACCCCTGAATCCTAAATTATGGGAGAACACTGTGATGGCTGAGGTAATGAGGACAGAGGCGGCATATGTGAATAGACAGTTTACCCCCTAAGGGGTTAATATAGCGCTTGCTAATTTTACTAACAGGGGTGAGCAATTTCTTGTTCACACACCTGAGTATTAAGTGTTAATTGTGGGGGAGTATTGCTATTCCCTGAACAGTGATGGCAGGTGTATTAAAGTGCAAATGCTAAATATACAAATTAGCTCAATAAATAAGTGTACAACCGAGGTAAAAACAAATAAATAAATAAATAAGTGCAACTCTAAAAATAACTGAAGTGATATCAAAGTGAATATGTGTACCACTAAAATATATCAATATATTGCAAAGGATCAAATTAAATAAGTGTGCAAACCGAGGTATTATCAAGTAAAACTGTGCAATACTATGAATACAAAGTGATAAGTGCAACACTGTATATAAATAAATAGCAAGGAGTAATCCGTGCAGTGAAAGTCCAGAAACAAAAAGTTCTTGTGCAGAAATTTTCCAATGGAATGAATCCAATATTTAGATTGCTGGTGAAAACGGCAACTTCTAGCATAAGGGGTGCAAACTCACCGGATTTGGTTGCCGTTTTCACCAGCAATCTAAATATTGGATTCATTCCATTGGAACATTTCTGCACAAGAACTTTTTGTTTCTGGACTTTCACTGCTCGGTTTGCACACTTATTTAATTTGATCCTTTGCAATATATTGATATATTTTAGTGGTACACATATTCACTTTGATATCACTTCAGTTATTTTTAGAGTTGCACTTATTTATTTATTTATTTGTTTTTACCTCGGTTGTACACTTATTTATTGAGCTAATTTGTATATTTAGCATTTGCACTTTAATACACCTGCCATCACTGTTCAGGGAATAGCAATACTCCCCCACAATTAACACTTAATACTCAGGTGTGTGAACAAGAAATTGCTCACCCCTGTTAGTAAAATTAGCAAGCGCTATATTAACCCCTTAGAGGGTAAACTCTCTACTTCTAATTTTATAACTATAGCAGCTGCTCTATAACGTATATCACTTATACACCATATATTAATTTATCACTATATAGCCTACGTTTTTAAAAATTTAATTTAGGTTTTTCCAGAGGCGTGAGGATATATACCCTTTAGTATATATTCTACCCCTTTGGCATATGTGAATAGCCCCTCTGACGACACCCAACATTCTTGGTTGGCAGCTCAATCCCTCTCTAAAACGGTAGCTGTGACGGAATCTGGACACCACCGACTGGGTATCTCCGCCAGTAACCTGCTTCCTAAGCTCTGGAACACGGGATCCGTGATTCTGGCTATAGTTACCCCAAGAACTAGACAGTACAAGTTTTGGAGTGAAACCAGAATGAACTGTTTAATCAAACACAAAGCACATGGAGATGAACACTTCAGGGACAACTCCTCCCCCTTAGTCAATCCACTCAACATACCCATCCCATAATAACAATAGAACAATGGAATGCAGGTATTCAACAACAACAAACCCCCACCCCCACTAGCAAGAGTCTGATTAGTGCAGAGCTGGCCTGACTGGAGTTTTTGGTCACCCTGTGCCCCTTATAGACACAGGGTGATTTACACATAAGAGGGACTGGGGATGCTGGACAAGGAGTCTCCCACCCTCCCTAAAGCAATTGGGCTTTCACAAGCCCCCCAACCAAAGTGACTCACGTCACATATCTCCCCTTTCGGCAGGAGACTAACACAGAAGAAGACCCCAAACGGGTTGACTTTGAAGTTAGTCCGTAGTTCCAGTCCCCCAATGTCTGTACCCTCACAAGACCCCAAACAAATTGTCCGGAACGGATCATTACTCACCCAGCCAACCTCTGCCTCTCTTGTAGAACACAACCCCTGCTGTGGAGAAGTGTGGACTGGTCCTTCTCCCTGGAGTCCATTTAGCTGCTGGAGAGAAGACAGGGTGTCTGGGATCACTCCATCATGCTGTTGGGGATCTGGGCCGACTACCCAGCATCCCTGGGGTATCCAGGTGGAGACAGTAGTCTCATATACGTTTTCTGTATGAAAATCCACCAGTGATTGTACAACAAGGCTGACATCCTCCTGTCCCAATGCCAGACCTTTTTCTGGGGTTGTGTAAGTGGGAACCAAAGTCTCATCCACTACCACAGGGAATCCATCTTCTATTAGTTGGGGGCAGAGGCCAGCAGCGCTCTGCTCTGTTGCCAGCCCTTCTGCTGGGTTTCTGTCAGTGAAGACCGCAGTCCCATCCATTGATATCAGCTCAAGCTGCAGTTGTGAGGTGCCGATTGCCTTCTCTCCCTGGAACTCCTGCAAAGGTGATTGTTGTGGGCAGAGGCCAGTAGCGTTCTGCCCAGCTTCCAGCTGTTCCACTGGGAAGTAAAGTGAAACATCGGAGACCTTGCACAAATCCTCCAGGGCCACCGATTCTTGTATGCAAGGGTCCACAGCACCATGCTCTGAAGTCAGCTCTTCTGAAGGAGGCTCACTGGGATGTTCCTCCTCAATAGAAAAGTCTATTAAATCCCCAGTCTCTGGTGGTGTCTGGGGATCGAATTTCACCATCTCCTGTCTGTGGAATCCAGAAGATGTTAGTGGTGCTGGGCAGAGGCTAGCAGAGCTCTGTCCTGTTGTCAGCACTTCAGCTTTGGGAACAGCAATCTCCGGAGTTTCCACTGCCGACTCATAGGCATGCTGCTGAACGTGTTCTAGCAGTTTCCTGTATGCCCTTTCCAGATGCTGTTCTTTCCTTAGCAAGTGTTCCAGATCAGGTTCAAGCTCTGAGACCCCTGTGAGACGGAGCATAGCCTCTCTGTAGTCTCGCAGGTCCTCAAGGGTAAGTTCCCCTTCATCACCAAACACATCTGTAAGGCTCTCCCACAGCAATCCAGGGCCACCAAAGTCATATCCCTCCGGAGAGCATTCTGAAGTCTCTCCTAAATATTTCTGCTCTGCGTGCCATCGCAGAGCCCGATATTGATTGTCCAGCTCTATCTACTGCTGGACCAGCCTGTCCAACTCAGATACCCATTGCTCCTGGGGCCGCTCTCCCAGGAATGCCATCCGCAACTTCCGTTGAACACTGGCCTGTTCCCCTGGGGTTGGAAAGCACTTGCCCTGGTATATACCAGCAAGCTGGAGGGCGCCACTCCAGAGCCCCACCCGAATCTGCTGCCTGAGCTCCAGGTATTGATCCGCAGAGACCGTCCTGGGGTATACTGAAAGGGCGATCCGCAGCACCCCCTCAAACTCTGATGCCAGGTCCATATCTCCGTTGGGTTGACCAAAGTCTGCTATCCCGATCTTGGATCCCGGTGGAGGTTTGGATGTCCCAGACTGCAGGGAGCATCCCGCCGCTTGCCACCAAATGTGATGGAATCCGGACACCACCGACTGGGTATCTCCGCCAGTAACCTGCTTCCTAAGCTCTGGAACACGGGATCCGTGATTCTGGCTATAGTTACCCCAAGAACTAGACAGTACAAGTTTTGGAGTGAAACCAGAATGAACTGTTGAATCAAACACAAAGCACATGGAGATGAACACTTCAGGGACAACCCCTCCCCCTTAGTCAATCCACTCAACATACCCATCCCATAATAACAATAGAACAATGGAATGCAGGTATTCAACAACAACAAACCCCCACCCCCACTAGCAAGAGTCTGATTAGTGCAGAGCTGGCCTGACTGGAGTTTTTGGTCACCCTGTGCCCCTTATAGACACAGGGTGATTTACACATAAGAGGGACTGGGGATGCTGGACAAGGAGTCTCCCACCCTCCCTAAAGCAACTGGGGTTTCACAAGCCCCCCAACCAAAGTGACTCACGTCACAGTAGCGTTGCAACTAACTGAAAATAAACGGTTCTTTCTTCAGCAGAGACATTTTGAGGAGGGAGAGAGCACGGGGCATGTGTTGGCCATGCTGGTGCGTTCCCAGCAACCGGCCGCATTTATTGCAGAGCTCCGGGACCCTTCGGGTATCCGGTGGAGTACCACTCCTGGGATCTCTAGGGCTCTCCGGGAGTTTTACTCAGACTTGTATTCATCCAAGGTGTCCGCCGCCCCACAGGTGCCTGTGCTCTCTGCCCAGGAGGTTTGGGGCCTGGACGCCCCCCTGACTGAAGACAAGCTTCTTATGGCCCTAAAAGCTGCCCCGAAGGGTAAGTCACCGGGAGTGGACGGCTTGCCGTCTGAGGTGTATGGACCCTACTCTGCACAACTAGTTCCTGTCTTGTTACAAGTATTTAACGACGCACTGCAGAAGGGTCCCTGCCCGACTCTATGGGTGAGGCTATTATATTCCTGATTCCTAAGCCTGGTAAGGACCCGTTACTAGCTGACTCGTATAGGCCCATTTCCCTGTTGACATCAGATGTTAAACTACTAGCCAAGATGTTGACCTCAAGACTGTCCAAGGTTATACAGATCATTATCCATAGAGACCAATCGGGCTTTATACCCACACGGGCTATGGCTTTGAATCTTCGATGACTGTTCCTCAACCTCCAGCTCCCTGTAGATAACCCCTGTAACAGAGCGATATTTTCGCTGGACGCCGCTAAGGCCTTTGACAGTGTCGAATGGCCTTACCTTTGGGCGGTGTTGAGGCGCTTCGGAGTGGGGGAAACGTTTATTAGTTGGGTTAAATTATTATATTCCAACCCACGAGCACGATTGAGAATTAATGGGGAGCTGTCGGAGCCCTTCAGTCTATTCCGGGGCACTCGGCAGGGGTGTCCACTTTTGCCCCTGCTGTTTGCCATGGCTCTGGAGCCGCTTGCGGCACGTATCTGGGCCACTCCGGAGATTGTCGGTATCACGTAGAGAGAGGGCTTCCCTTGCAGCTAAGTTCCAGACTCCCTTGAAAGTGATAACAGGAGGAGTCAGGCTCAAAGTAGCACAGGTCGCCTGTGATGTTGATTGCAGAAGAACTCAAAAAGGTTTCTGATGTGCGAAGTAGTGGCTGCAGCCAGGTGGGGCCTGTGAGAGGTGGCAGGTCTGTGTTTGCACTAAGGCAATGGGAAGTCAGTTCAAGCCAGAGTTCAGAGCCGGGAGGATACCAGAGCAGGCAAGGTCAGATAGGGAAGCCGAGATCAGACACAGGTAACAGGAGAGAATATCCAAAGACAAGCCGAGTTCGGGTTAGGAGACAAGCAGAATAGTAAGGACAAGCCGGGTCGGTAACAGAGAACTTTGAGGAACAAGGATCACAGGAACACGGTATAAGCTGAAGATCAATCAGCAAATTCAATCACTGGCACACTTCCTTATAAAGGCCCATGTGATGTGCTGGCTGAGATGCTGGGTCCTAGAGCCCTTCTCCTGCCATTGGTGTCCTGACTTATGCTGGGTCCTAGAGACCCTCTTCTACCACTGGAGCCCTGACAGTCGACTTCCGGCGGGGCCCCTCCGTGGACGTTATTTCTTTGTATGCAGATGACACCTTGCTCTATTTGGGGGACACGGGGGGGTCTCTGAGTGAAGTCATGTCCCTTATTGACTTTTTCAGATCCTTCTTCGGGTTCTCTATAAACTGGGATAAATCAGTCCTCATGCCTCTAGATCCTATTACTGCCCCCCTACCTGAGCAAGCGGTAGACGTACTTGTGATTGAACAATTCAGGTACTTGGGTATTCAGGTGACCCCTGATGTAGGACACTATCTGGAAATTAATCTAGTACCCCTGCTTCATAGATTTCGGTCTAAATGTATGGCGTGGTGTAAACTTCCTCTGTCGGTGGCGGGGCGGGTTAATCTAGTTAAGATGATTTGGTCACCTCAGCTTCTTTATGTTTTGCACAGCGCTCCTCTCTGGATCCCGAAGCGATGGTTCCTACGTGTGGAGTCCTTGTTTCGCAATCTAATTTGGAAAAAACGGGTGGCTCGCACTAGACTCACTACTCTACAGATGAGTAAAGATTGTGGGGGACTCGCGGTCCCCAATCCTAGAGTGTACTTTCTTGCCTCACAGGTGCAGCACCTGGGCGGCTGGGAACTGCAGGACCGTTCTGACCCCATCAGTGCTCTCTTGGTTCCCCCGGACTCCCCATACTCGGCGTTTACGCATCTGGAAGCGGGGTTCACGCACTTGCAGACCTCGCTCCCGACGATCAGACTCTTCCTTACGTTATGGCAATGTGTGCGGAGAATGCTCCGAATCAAGGGGTTCTTCCATGGTACTTCACTGTGGTGGAAATTCCAGCTATCGGGAGTTGTCTCGGTTGGAGGGAGTGGAGTGCTGGGAGTCGCGGGGACTTGCGTTTTTTGTGCAGGTTTATCGACTGGAGGGGGTGCTGAAGTAATTTCAGGAACTTCAACAGGAGTTTGATCTTCCCAGGCATTTCTTTTTTAGGTATCTGCAGTTGCGACATGCCATATCTATCCAGTCACGGACAGTCCCACTTAGGCTGACGGAACATACCCTGACGTTAGACGTTTTTAAATCTACTGACAAACGGGGCATGATATCTAGGATATATCTCACCCTGTTGGCTGCCTTGCAGGACCCAGCTTCTCTTCCGGCCCGGGCGGGCTGGGAGAGGGACTTGGGCCCCATTGATGGCGAAACTTGGGAGTTGTGTCTCTCCTCTATACCATTGGTCTCGGTGTCAGCATGTAACGCTCCTGCGTTTTACGTATGATGTGGATTTTCAGCTGCAGATATATTCCACTTCAGTAGTCACGTAGAGAAACGCTGAGACACCAATCCCTACTCCCAATGACTCATCATGTGTGGAGGATCTCAATTCAGCAAGTAAATACACACACTCAATAAGATGTTTCCTAGAGTGACTTATGTATATAGTAACACAGTGATGATAGGCTGAAGAGACAGGTTGGGTAGAGATGGTAGATGACAGACACTTGAAAGGAAATGTTCTTGAAAGTAAGATAGTAGCAGATGGGATGCAGATAGGTTTAGCAATCATGTATGGTAGCAGATGACAGAGTAGCAGGTGGACATACAAGAGAGATCAACCCAGTGCAAGAACAGGTGGTAGTAGGCTCAAGAGCTAGCAATCTTAGATAATGCAGATGTAGTAATAGTCCTTAGTATGCTGAGCTAGATAGTGTAAGCTTTAGTATAAAGGTTATAAAGGTTTCCCCTGTGGGGTACTTATCACTAATAGCAATGTAGCAGAGGAGAGGTTCGGCAAGAGCGGATGATCCGGTAGCGGGACACAGGGATCAGCGCAGCGTGGTTCCGACAGCGAGGTATGCTTGCAAGCATGAGAGCTTCAAGACAGGTTAGCATCAAGGCACAAAGCAGTTTGAACGAACACATGTGAGTGAGAGCCGGCGATCTAAATAGCCATCCAGTCCGGCGCTCAGTGATGACAGCATCAGTCTTAAAGGTGTATGCGCACCTTACCAAAAGAGAATGGTGGGGCGCATACACTTATGAAAGAGTAATTAGGGTACCCAAAGGTACCAGAACATTACAGTACCCCCCCCTTAAGGCCGGCTCCTGAAGGCCTCTGGAGCTGGTTTGTCTGGGTACTTCGCATTAAAATTGCGGATTAATCTAGAGGCATGTATGTCAGAGGTGTTTAGCCAGGTGTCGTCTTGGGGCCCATAGTTCTTCCATCGAACCAAGTACTGAAGTCTTCCTCTGTGGATACGAGAATCCAGAATCTCTTTTATCTCGTATTCTTCTCCACCTTCAACTTGTATAGGAGGAGGAGGTGGGATAGTAGGCCTTATTCCTTGGTCAGGAACATGGGGCTTCAGTAGCGACACATGGAAAATGGGATGTATTTTGAGGTCTATTGGCAATGTAAGTTGTACTGCAGCTTTTCCAATAAGTTTCTTGATTGGGAAAGGTCCCAAGAACAGAGGTCCAAGCTTTTTGCTAGGGATTTTCAGTCTTAAATTTTTTGTTGAGAGCCAAACGAGGTCCCCGATAGCGTACTGAGGAGAAGGTCTTCTGCGAAGATCATAGTACTTCTTTTGTTGACTATGAGCGTGTGCAATGGTAGTATTAAGCAAACCCAGAGAGTCCTTTATTTGGGTAAGATAGTCTGAAGCTACTGGGTTATTTGAAGGAAAGATGCGTGGTGGAAGAATAGAGGGATGAAACCCATAGTTCAAGTAGAACGGACTCTGCTTGGTCGTACTGTGGGTTGCGTTGTTGTAGGCAAATTCTGCCAGAGGGAGAAGATCCACCCAATCATCCTGTTGGTAAGAAGTGTAACAACGTAAATATTGCTCGATGCATTGGTTGACTCTTTCAGTCTGTCCGTTGGTCTGCGGATGGTAAGGAGAAGTGAGCTTCCGCTCGATCCGTAGTATGTGACATAGTTCTTGCCAGAACTTGGAAATAAATTGTGATCCACGGTCAGACAGAAGAGTTTTTGGGATACCATGTAACTTAAAGACATGTTTCATCAGGAGTTCTGCCGTTTGTTTGGACGAAGGTAGTCTGCGAATAGCAATGAAATGTGCCATTTTTGTCAGATGGTCCACTGACACTAAGATGGTATTAAATCCTTTGGAAGGAGGCAATTCCACTATAAAGTCCAAGGACACAACTTCCCATGGAGTTTGGGGTATTGGTAGACTGCATAGTAGACCGGATGGTCTCGTAGTGTCAATTTTGGACCTGGCACAGACATTGCATGAAGAGACGAATTTTTGTATAGATGTTTTCATGTCAGGCCACCAGAATTGCCTGGTAATCAGATTAAGAGTCTTTGTCATACCCATATGTCCTGCCATAGGCACATCATGCGATAATTCCAAGATCTTGGTGCGTATGGTAGGTGGTATGTAAAGTTTGTCGTTGTAGTAGAGGAAGCCTTCTGCATCAGTATTTAGTTGTGGTGGGGGTGTATCCAAACTTATACCATGCAAAACCTCTTCCTTCAAGGAACGGACAACTCCAATAATGCGTTTGTGAGGTATTATAGGAACGGAAGGGATTTCGAAGTAGTTTTCTTCAGTTAGTCGTGATAGTGCATCCGCCTTTTTGTTCTTATCTGCAGGTGTGTAGGTCACTAGGAGGTTAAACCTTAGAAAGAATAGTGACCATCGTACCTGTCGGTGCGAGAGAGTTTTGTTAGTCTGAAGATATTGGAGATTTTTATGGTCCGTGTATATAAGTATTGGTAATTGGGTGCCTTCGAGTAGATGTCACCAATTCTCCAGAGCCAATTTTATAGCAAGCAGTTCCTTTTCACCCACGGGGTAATTTATCTCTGGACTGCTTAGGGATTTAGAAAAAAAGGCGACTGGATGAAGTGGTGAAGTGTGAGTTGGTCGTTGGGAGAGTATTGCTCCTAATGCCATGTTTGACGCATCTACTTCCAGAATGTATTGGAGGGATGGGTCTGGATGGCGTAGTATGGGAGCAGAAGTAAACCTTGTCTTTAACAGGTGAAAAGCTTTATTTGCTTCATCTGACCATTTGAATGGTTTTTTTAATGCTAGTGAGCTGTGTGAGGGGTCTCACAATGGCAGAGAAGTTTCTAATGAACTTCCTGTAGAAATTCGAAAATCCAAGGAATCGCTGTAGCGCCTTGCGTGTGGTTGGTGTAGGCCAATCCTGAATGCAGGATATCTTACTCATGTCCATCTCGATTCCTGTTTTGCATATGATGTAGCCTAGAAACAGTACCTCTTCTTTATGAAACAAGCATTTTTTCAGTTTCACATAAAGGTTGTGTGCAAGCAATCTCGATAATACTAGTCTTACATGTCTTATGTGTTCAGACAGGGATCGTGAATATATAAGTATATCGTCCAGATATACCACAACACAGACATCTAGTAAGTCTCTGAAAATATCGTTTATAAATCGTTGAAAAACTGCAGGGGCGTTGCATAGCCCGAATGGCATTACAAGATATTCGAACAATCCGTATCTGGTTCTGAATGCAGTCTTCCACTCGTGTCCATCACGGATTCGAATGAGATTGTATGCTCCTTTCAGGTCCAATTTTGAAAAATAGGTAGCTCCACGCACCTGCTCAATGAGCTCAGGGATAAGCGGTAGAGGATAGCGATCTTTTATTGTAATAGCATTCAATTGCCTATAGTCGATGATAGGCCTGAGACTTGAGTCCTTATTGCGGACAAAAAAGAGTCCTGCTGCTGTGGAAGAAGTGGAAGGTCTAATAAAACCTTGTTCCAAATTCTCATCCAAATAGTCTTTGAGATGGGAAAGTTCATCCTGTGAAAGAGGATAAACATGACCGAACGGCAATTTGCTATTTGGGAGTAGATCAATGCTACAATCATAATCTCGATGGGGAGGTAGTGCTTGAGCATTTTTCTCAAGAAAAACCTCAGAGAAATCCTGATAACATAGTGGTGCAATCTCATCTGTCACCACAGACAGGATCTTCCCGAAAGACGGGAGGTTACACGTACCCTCGCAATAGCAAGAGAGGAAGGTCAGGGTCCGTTCCTTCCAATCTATGGTTGGTTGATGTGTGTGCAACCAGGGAAGTCCCAAAACAATGGGAAAGTGGGGTTAAGGTATTAGATCGAAGGTAGTGGTTTCCATATGAGACCCGTTAGTAGTGACTAGGAGTGCCTGTGTCTGATCAGTGATCGGACCAAAGGATAAAGGAACACCGTTAATAAGACTCACTGAGACAGGTTTAAGTTTAGAAATAATAGGAACTTTATTTAAAGCAGCAAAACGTATGTCAATATAATTTCCACAAGATCCTGTGTCAATCATGGCCTTAGTAGTAATCCTGTTCTGGTCCCACTGTAATGTTAAGCAAACAGAAAGGTAAGGGTTAGTGATTGAAGTTGTCAATCCCCCTAGGAGGACATGTGAACACTCACCCTTCTTTTTGTAGACTAGGGGACAGACGTTTATCTTGTGATCCGGGGATGCACAGTACAAGCAGAGATTACCAGATCGTCTTCTCGCTCTTTCCATAGTTGATAGAGGTGGGCGTATGGTTCCTACCTCCATAGGAACGGGGTCAACGGCCGAGATCCGAGAAGAACTGGATAATGGCGTTCCCATTTTCTCAGCCTTTCTTTCTCGTAGTCTTCTATCTATGGTGATACTGAGTTGTATCAATGCATCCAGGGTTTTTGGCAGATCCGCTCGGGCGAGCTCGTCTTTAACGGCCTCTGATAGGCCAAGCCTAAATTGGGATTTCAGAGATGCATCATTCCATTCTGAATCAAGGGTCCATCTCTTGAATTCTGCGACAAAGTCTTCTACAGGTCTCCCACCTTGTTTCAAGGATCTTAATTGAAGATCGGCAGTACTCTGCCTATTGGGATCATCATATAGGCTAGTGAGTTCTGCTAGGAACAAGGCATAGGAGTTGAGAAGCTGGTCGTTTTTCTCAAAAAGAGAGTCTGCCCAGGCCCGAGGATCGCCTGTTAGGTAAGAAATAATAGTACAAACCTTAATGTGATCAGTAAGGTAGGTACGGGGTTTTAGCAAGAAAAGTAACTCACATGCGTTTTTAAATTCGCTAAATTTTTTGCGATCGCCTGTAAATACCAAAGGAGGATTTATTTTGTGTTCAGGGGACTGAGCAGTGGTAAGTTGTGTCAGTCTAATTACCTGCTGCGACAGAGCCTGATTGTCTTCTTTTAATTCAGCAAGTGCGTGTATTAACGCAGTTACTTGCTGTTTTAATTGTGTCATCTGAGTGGTTATTTCTGCTGAATCCATTTGTGGTTCATTCAATCTGTAACGCTCCTGCGTTTTACGTATGATGTGGATTTTCAGCTGCAGAAATATTCCACTTCAGTAGTCATGTAGAGAAACGCTGAGACACCAATCCCAACTCCCAATGACTCATCATGTGTGGAGGATCTCAATTCAGCAAGTAAATACACACACTCAATAAGATGTTTCCTAGAGTGACTTATGTATATAGTAACACAGTGATGATAGGCTGAAGAGACAGGTTGGGTAGAGATGGTAGATGACAGACACTTGAAAGGAAATGTTCTTGAAAGTAAGATAGTAGCAGATGGGATGCAGATAGGTTTAGCAATCATGTATGGTAGCAGATGACAGAGTAGCAGGTGGACATACAAGAGAGATCAACCCAGTGCAAGAACAGGTGGTAGTAGGCTCAAGAGCTAGCAAACTTAGATAATGCAAATGTAGTAATAGTCCTTAGTATGCAGAGCTAGATAGTGTAAGCTTTAGTATAAAGGTTATAGAGGTTTCCCCTGTGGGGTACTTATCACTAATAGCAATGTAGCAGAGGAGAGGTTCGGCAAGAGCGGATGATCCGGTAGCGGGATACAGGGATCAGCGCAGCGTGGTTCCGACAGCGAGGTATGCTTGCAAGCATGAGAGCTTCAAGACAGGTTAGCATCAAGGCACAAAGCAGTTTGAACGAACACATGTGAGTGAGAGCCGGCGATCTAAATAGCCATCCAGTCCGGCGCTCAGTGATGACAGCATCAGTCTTAAAGGTGTATGCGCACCTTACCAAAAGAGAATGGTGGGGCGCATACACTTATGAAAGAGTAATTAGGGTACCCAAAGGTACCAGAACATTACACAGCATCACAGAAAATTTCCCATTTATTTTTGTTTCATAGGGCTTATCGCACCCCGGTTCAGCTATTCAAATGGGGGCGTAGGGACAATGATACCTGTCCCAAATGTAACAGAGATCAAGGCACTCTTATCCATATGCTCTGGAGATGTCCCAAATTATTCCGATTGTGGAGCGAGGTAATTGACTCTATATCCGGAGTTTATAATTTTCGATTGCCCAAGGATCCGGTTGTGTGTCTGCTTGGGGCACTGGAGGAAGAATCTTTGACCCCGCACGCTCATACGGCGGTCCTTCGACTGCTGTATGTGGCTCGTAAGTTGATAGCTAGATATTGGATCACCTCCAGTGTACCAACGACTGCGCAATGGGTTGAACAAGTCAATAATTTGTTGATTAGAGAAAAAGTTACCTACCAACATCGTAAGGCGCACAAAAAGTTTTATTCCCTGTGGCAACCATGGTTGCCTGTGGCAACCATGGTTGGATGACCCGTCCAGGGCTCCTTTCCAGTTGGTGATGGACAGACTTTTGATGGGATAAGCTCCATTAGGTCTTCTAATGCTGTCTGAGTTGTTTTATATTTTCTCCAGTGGAAATGTCTCCCCTGTCCCTTTTCCCATTTGTTCTGTTACCTGTTTACCTCTTAAAATCGCACACTATTTTTCGGTTAGGATGGTTTTGCTTACCTGACCAGTTATATTGTGATTGAGCTCTGATCTTTGCACTATGGCTGTTCTCATACAGTTGCACTTCTAGCTGATTATGACCTCATTATATGTGAATTTCTACATTTTGAACTGTATTGCACTGTATTGTACATTTTGCTCTGTTGCACATTCTTTTTATACTTCTTTCTCTTTAGCTGTTTGTAATATGCAAAAAAAATTTCAGTTCAATAAAAGCCTAATTTCTTGAAAAAAAAAAAAATGAAAGAGTTCTGGGCTTCATATGCACATGTCTAAACAGTTTGCAAATTCTCTGACATTTCATCTCAACAGCGCATGCTCCCACACTTTGCCGTATTCAGCATTTTTAAGCTCAACCACACATGCTACAAACCCTTGCAATTGATCCCTGTTTTCACATCCCAATCTAATATGAAAAGACCCAACTAATACACATCTTATGAGTTACAAGTGGCACAGTGGTTAGAGGATCTGCCTTCCAAGCCCTGCCTTTGTGTGTTTGAATCTCTGACCTAGCCAGGGAAAAATTTCTAGGTCTTTCTACTTGCACAAAGCCTGATATAGTTGTTGTCTGCTTTCCTTTTTTGAAAAATACTTTGAGTAATTATGCAACACTTGCGCTGCTTGTAGCCCAGAACACATGGAGTTAATTGCTTTGCTGGGCATTTCTTTTACTGGGTGGGTGTAGGCAGGGCCGCTGTTAGAAGTTGTGGGGCCCCGTACAGACTACCTGGCAGGGCCTCCCCAAGAAAATATTGAAGATATATTTAGCTAAAAGTACAACAAAATCGCTATTAGCAGACACAAATATAACATAACTCGCATAATTCCTGCTAAATCTAAAAAAAAACTATGTTAAATAAAAAAGAAGATGAGATGAGAAAAATATACAGGCTGGGCAGTTGGAGCTCAGTGATCAGAGAGAAACAAAGTTACAATTTACAAATAAACTCCTGAGCAGAGATAAGTGCTGGGAGGGGGGCCCACACAAGGTAGGGGGATTAGTGAGGGACAACTGTCTCTTTCTCAACAGATAAAAGCTGATAGCAGGGAGAGGGACAGATCAGATTCAGGTGCTGGAGGAAGATTTCTGTATTTGTTGGCCATCACTAATCCCCCTCTCTGTGTGGGCCCCCCTGTGTGCTTGGGCCCCCTACAAGAGGGCTGGTGGTCCCCCCCTATCAGCGGCCCTGGGTGTAGGGTGACCTATGTTATATAAACCTTTGCTGTAGTCTGGATGTGTTGGCTTGTGAAAAGGCCACTGTGTGAGCTTTCTGTGTTTTTTTTTTTTTTAATTCATTATTATTTTTTTTATTTGGGGGAGGTTTGCTGCGTTTGTTGCCATGTCATACCCCAGGCCAGTTTTTTGGGGGATGAATACTTGACACTCTCTAAAGGTTTGTTATGTTTTTGGGAAAGTGTGTTTTTGTTTGACAATCTGTACATGTATATTACTGTTAGTGCTGGTTCACACTGCAGCGGCACGACTTTGGGGGCGACCTGTGAAGTCGCGTGCACCGTGACTTCGGCACGACTTGCACGGACTTCATAAAATTAATGTCTATGCAAGTCGCTCCAGGTCACCCCGAAGTAGTACAGGACCCTTTTTCTAAGTCGGAGCGACTTGTGTCGCTCCTATTAGAACGGCTCCTGTACCAGCCAATGGACCGCGACAGTGCGTGACTTGTCAGGCTGACCAAGTCGCCTGACAAGTCGGACTAGTGTTACATAGTTACATAGTTACATAGTAGGCGAGGTTGAATAAAGACAATAGTCCATCCAGTTCAACCTGTGTAGGTGTGTGTGACTGTAATCATCTAACATAGCCCTCAATCTCCTGATCCTTGAGATGTAAGTCTAAGAGTCTTTTGAAAGTCACCATACTACCCGCAGAAACCACCTCTTGTGGTAGACAATTCCACAATCTTGTAGCCCTAACAGTAAAGAACCCCCCACGTTGCCTGAGGTTAAAACGCTTCTCCTCTAATCGCATTGTATGTCCTCGAGTCCTCATGCAATTCCTTCGAATGAACAGCTTTTCTTCTAAGCTGAGATCCCCATTAAGATATTTATAAATTGCTATCATGTCCCCTCTCAGACGTCTTTTCTCCAGGGAAAATAAATCGAGCGATTGCAGCCGCTCTTCATAGGTAAGGTCCTCCAACCCCCTAATCAGTTTAGTTGCCCTTCTCTGGACTTTCTCCAGCTCCAACACATCCCTCCTGAGGACTGGCGACCAGAACTGGACAGAATACTCCAGATGCGGTCGGACCAGAGTTTTATAAAGTGGAAGGATTATAGTCTTATCTCTGGAATACATCCCTTTCTTTATGCATGCTAATATTCTGTTGGCTTTGGAAGCTGCCGCTTGGCATTGCATGCTGTTGCCTAATCTATCATCAACTAAGACTCCCAAATCTTTCTCCATTTTTGATTCCCCCAAGGGTTCCCCTCCTAACGTGTATTGTGTTTTTATGTTTTTGGTCCCCAAGTGCAAAACCTTACACTTCTCCACATTAAACCTCATTTGCCATGTCGTTGCCCACTCCGTAATTTTGTCCAGGTCATTCTGTAGGATATCTGCTTCATGCTGTGCAGTTATTGCCCTGGCCAATTTTGTGTCATCTGCAAAAACTGATAACGAACTACTGATCCCTTCCTCAATGCTGTTTATGAATAAATTGAACAAGGTTGGTCCCAGGACTGAGCCCTGGGGCACCCCGCTTACTACCTCAGACCAGTCTGAGTATGCGCTGTTTATTACTACCCTTTGGACACGGCCTTTTAGCCAATTCCGTATCCAAGAGCAAACCCTGCTGTCGATACCTGCAGACCTTATTTTATAAATTAAGCGCTTGTGGGGAACTGTATCAAACGCCTTAGCGAAATCCAAGTACACCACATCCACTGGTCTCCCCCTATCTAGCTCACAGCTCACTTCCTCGTAGAATGCTAAGAGATTGGTTTGACAAGAACGCCCATTTGTAAACCCGTGCTGGTTACTACTGATGATGTTGTTGTCTTTAGCATACTCTACAATATAGTCCCTTATCATCCCCTCCAAAAGTTTACATATTATTGATGTCAGACTGACAGGCCTATAATTTCCCGGGATATGTCTCTGGCCCTTTTTGAATATCGGAATCACGTTAGCCTTCCTCCAATCCCCTGGTACATCTCCTGTCCTAATACTGTCAGCAAAGATCAGGAACAGTGGTCTAGATATAACCATACTGAGTTCCTTGAGCACTCTCGGATGTACGCCATCCGGGCCTGGTGATTTGTTTGTGTTAAGTTTATCCAGTCTTTCCCTGATTTCCCCCTCTGTTAGCCATAGTGGCAAGTCCTGTGTATTACTACTAACCATACAGTCATGGTCAGTGTACCCTTCCTTTTCCTGCGTAAAAACTGACGAGAAAAAAGAATTCAGCACGGTTGCTTTTTCAGTGTCCTCTGTAACCATCCTCCCATCATCGTTAATTATGTGTGCAATATGCACTGCCCTAGTTTTTTTGCTGTTGATATATTTAAAGAATTTCTTTGGGTTTTTTTTACTATCCTCCGCTATTTGTCTCTCAAAGTTGATTTTAGCCATCTTGATTTCGTGTTTACACTTCTTATTTTCCTCCTTGTATTGCTGGAAGGCCGATACTGTGCCCTCTGATTTATATTTCTTGAAGGCCAATTTTTTTCCCCTAATAAGTTTTTTAACGCTACGGTTTAGCCAGCCAGGTTTGGCTTTGTCTCTTCTAAATTTATTCCCCATAGGAATGCACTGCAAGATGCCTTTGCTTAATATTGTTCTAAAGCATTCCCATTTTTCCTCTGTGGTCAGTGATCCCAGGGTTTGGTCCCAGTTTACCCTTTCCATCAATGAGTACAATTTTGGAAAGTCTGCCCTTCTGAAGTTTAGGGTTCTTATGTTCCCCACTTGCCTTTTTATATTGTTATTTATACTAAATGTGATCATCCTGTGATCGCTAGAGCCCAGGTTGTCCTGGACTCCTACCTCCGAGATTATGTCTGGGTCATTAGTGATCAATAGATCCAGGATAGCATTCTCTCTAGTAGGGGAATCCACCAACTGCGACATGTAGTTATCCTGTAAGGTTTCCGTGAATAGCCGGGCCTTATGCGAGTGTGCAGTCCCCTCTTCCCAGTCAATGTCGGGATAATTGAAGTCCCCCAATATGATGACTGATCCTAGTTTTGCCGCTTTACCTATTAGTGCTAAAAATTCCAGCTCTACCTCCTCCCCTTGGTTAGGTGGCCTATAGCAAACCCCCACAACTACTTTTCCCTTATCTTCTTCCCTATCGAGTTCAACCCACACAGATTCTAAATCCATGCTCATCCCATCCGTAATGTCACTCCTTTCTAGCACCTTTATATTGTTCTTGACATAGAGACATACCCCTCCCCCTCTTTTACCAACCCTGTCCTTCCGGTACACCGAATACCCTTGGATATTGGCCAGCCAGTCATGTGAGGGGTCGAACCAAGTCTCCGCTATTCCCACAAGGTCTATGTCTTCCTCATGTACTAACATTTCCAACTCATCCATCTTATTAGCTAGGCTCCTGGCATTAGCATATACCCCTCTTAGTTTTACGGAAGTTAAACGTGATTGGCGGTTTTGTTTATTTCTGTTTGGTCTGCTGTTCTCCCGCACAGACCCGCCAATTGATGTTGTTGACCTACTGTCGCTGTTGACCCTACAACTGCCTTCAGTCCTCTGCTCCCTCCTGACTGATTCTACTTCTGAGCCCTCCCCCCCGTCTCCTAGTTTAAAAGCCCCTCCAACTCGGTGGCCATCTTTCTCCCCAAAAGAGCTGTACCGTCCCCATTAAGGTGCAGCCCATCCTTACTAAAGAGCCGGTAGCCGACTGAGAAGTCAGCCCAGTTCTCCAGGAACCCAAACCCCTCCTTCCTACACCAATTCCTCAGCCACTTGTTAACTTCCCTAAGCTCCTTCTGCCTCTCCTGTGTGGCTCGAGGTACAGGCAGTATTTCAGAGAAAACCACCTTGGAGGTCCTTTTCCTCAATCTATTACCTAAGTCCCTGAAATCGTTCTTAAGGATCCTCCACCTACCTTTAACTTTGTCATTAGTGCCCACATGCACCATGACCACTGGGTCATCCCCAGCCCCGCCCAACAATCTGTCTGCCAGATCTGCGATGTGCCGAACTCGGGCGCCCGGTAAACAACAAACTGTTCGGTTCACGAGATCTTTTTTACAGATTTCCCTCTCTGTCCTCTTGATAATTGAGTCCCCAACTACCACAACCTGTCTAACCTTTCCTGCGTTACGGCCCCCCTTCTTCCTGGAGCCGTCCCTCCCCTGGCAGCTGGGGGAGGGCGCATGCTCCAGCTCTGCCACCCCTGAGTTGATATCCCCCTCAACCTGCAACTCGGCAAACATGTTAGGGTGTACCAACTCAGGACTGGCCTCCCTGACTCTCCTCCCCCTAACATTCCTAACAGTCACCCAGCTGCGTACCTCTGCTGCTTGCGTCTCCTCTATTCCTCCCTCCTCTATGCTGACCCCTGCCAGCGCCTGCTGGGTAATGTCCAAGCTCCTTTTCAGGTTGTAGATGCCACGCAGTCTTGTCACTGTGTTCTCTAGATCCACGATGTGGGCTTCCAGAGCAACAAGTCGCTCACATCTTGCACAGCAGTATTCGTCCTCGATTGTTTCATCAAGGAACGCATACATGGCGCAAGAAGTGCACTGAGTGGCATCCCCAATCCTGTCGGACATTATTACCCACTACTCTATGGGGATAATATTAACAACCTGCTCTTCCTTACCTACACTACCTCTAACTTCCCTGGTACAAAACCTGGGGTACCCACCAGTCGCTAATACCCTCACCAGTCACTAGATACTCACCAGTCGCAAGGATCCTCACCAGTCGCAAGATACTCACCAGTCGCAAGATACTCACCAGTCGCAAGGATACTCACCAGTCGCAAGGATACTCACCAGTCGCAAGGATACTCACCAGTCGCAAAGATACTCACCAGTCGCAAAGATACTCACCAGTCGCAAGCTACTTCACCAGTCGCAAGGGTACTCACCAGTCGCAAGGATACTCACCAGTCGCAAGGATACTCACCAGTCGCAAGGATACTCACCCGTCGCAAGATACTCACCAGTCGCAAAGATACTCACCAGTCGCAAAGATACTCACCAGTCGCAAAGATACTCACCAGTCGCAAGGACACTCACCAGTCGCAAGGACACTCACCAGTCGCAAAGCTACTCACCAGTCGCAATGATACTCACCAGTCGCAAAGATACTCACCAGTCGCAGGGATACTCACCAGTCGCAAGGATAAGTCGCAAGGATACTCACCAGTCGCAAGGATACTCACCAGTCGCAAGGACACTCACCAGTCGCAAGGACACTCACCAGTCGCAAGATACTCACCAGTCGCAAGTTACTTCACCAGTCGCAAGGATACTCACCAGTGCAAGGATACTCACCAGTTGCAAGGATACTCACCAGTCGCAAGGATACTCACCAGTCGCAAGGATACTCACCAGTCGCAAGATACTCACCAGTCGCAAGATACTCACCAGTCGCAAAGATACTCACCAGTCGCAAGGATACTCACCTGTCGCAAGGATACTCACCAGTCGCAAGGACACTCACCAGTCGCAAGGACACTCACCAGTCGCAAAGATACTCACCAGTCGCAAGGACACTCACCAGTCGCAAGGACACTCACCAGTCGCAAAGATACTCACCAGTTGCAAGGACACTCACCAGTCGCAAGGATACTCACCAGTCGCAAGGACACTCACCAGTCGCAAGATACTCACCAGTCGCAAGGATACTCACCAGTCGCAAGGACACTCACCAGTCGCAAAGATACTCACCAGTTGCAAGGACACTCACCAGTCGCAAAGATACTCACCAGTCGCAAGATACTCACCAGTCGCAAGGATACTTACCAGTCGCAAGGATACTTACCAGTCGCAAGGATACTTACCAGGTACTCAGTTGCAGAGACAGTCACACAGCAGTCAGTCGCAGTACAGACAAACAGCTATTGATTTCTTACAGAGTACAGTCACACAGCTTTCCCCCTGTTTGCAGCTGCTGCTCTACTCACAGCTGCTGACACACACACACACACACTGGGACGGATGTCTCCTCCTCCTCACTGGGCACGGACGGTCCTCCTCCTCCTCTTCTTCCAGGCACTAAGGAAGGCGGGTTCTGACCTCCGCCGCCGCCGCTCTCTGCCTCGGCTCCCGTCCTCCACCTCCGCTCAGTTGCTGGTCCCTGCACGGTGCACCCGCACGTGTCCCCGCCAATGGACACTTACTGCATCTTTGTTGCTGTATGTTTTAGCTGTTTTATAGTGGTTTATATGTAGAGGCCGGTTCATGCAAACAGTAAGTGTAAAATTATGTTGGGTATGTTTTGTGTTTAACCTCTTAAGCCCCTGAAGATTTTACCCCCTTCCTGACCAGGGGGTATTTTGCGATTCGGCACTGCGTGACTTTAACGGACAATTGCGCAGTCGTGCGATGCTGTATCTAAACGAATTTGGCGTCCTTTTTTTCCCACAAACAGAGCTTTCTTTTGGTGGTATTTGATCACCTGTGCGATTTTTTGATCATGCGCTATAAACAAAAAAAGAGCGTAAATTTTGCAAAAATAGCAATATTTTTCACATATTTTTATATGAAATTCCCCCAAAAAAAATGTAAAAATCAAAATTTTTTTTACATTTTCGGCCAATTTGTTTGATGATACCTATGTTTGGTAAAAAAAAATTGCAAAAAGCGTATTTTGATTGGTTTGCGCAAAAGTTATCGCGTTTACTAACAAAGGGAAAGATTTTTGTCATTTTTGTTGTTTTTTTTTTTTAACGCGTAATGGCGGCGATCTGCGATTTCTTTTGCGGTACTGCAACATTGCGGCGGACAGATCGGACCCTTGACTGACATTTTTTACACTTTTGGGGTTACCAGTGACATTTCTACAGTAATCAGTGCTATACATATGCACTGTTACTGTAAAAATACACTGGCAGTGAAGGGGTTAACTTTTTTGAGAGGGAGGGGCTATGTGTGTCCCTAGGGGCGTGATTCTAACTGTGATTGGCTGTGGCTTAAGATGTATGAACAGTGATCAACGGTTCTACATAGTAGAACCGTATGATCATCATTCATACACCGGGGAGAATGACAGGCGGCTTGTTTACACTAGCCGCCTGACTTTCTCCCTCTCCCCCAACGATCGCAGAGTGACCGGCGGACATCGGGTCCGCCGGTCACATGCGTGGGGGGGTCCGTGACCACGCGGGAGCACGCCTCCGGCGGCGCGCGCTCGCTCCCTAGACCCTCACAGGCTAGCGACGTAGACCTACGTCACTTTGCCTGTGAGGGGCTGACCGCCGACGTAGATAGTCGTGCGGCGGTCGGCAAGTGGTTAATGCTAAGGTGTTTTAATGCTAAAGTGTCTAAACCTATTTTGGCTTGAGGCTTGTATCTTGTAATAAATGCATATGTAGATCGTTTTACGTTTGCACTGTACTTTGAATAAACTTTTCCACATGTCTGCTAAAGTGATTCCTTATGTGTTCAATAAAGCTTATTGATGTCTACCCAAATCATGTTTAATTTTTTGCTATGTATTCTGATTCTAATTGTGTCTGTTAGGTGTAATGTAAATCTGTATCTTGGACATGCATTGTGTATTTTGAATGTTAGCCATTTCGCCGCTTGCTCAAGAATTCAAGTTTTGCAACGGCTACTGAAAACGACATTATTAGAATGTGCACACGTTTCCGTAAGCTGTACAGCTCCTCATGCGATACAGAGAACCATGGCTCCTTCCCTGTATACTGCTGAACAAGTGGTGTTCATTTGCAAGGTAAGTTCTGGGAGGGTTCAATTTGTCCCTTAGGCATTGGGGGGTCTCTCAGTTAGCTAGCGGGGGGGGGGGGGAAGTTGAGTGTTTTCTAGTACAGGTTGCCACACATGCGCCTCCTGCCTAGCACACACATCAGTTACTAATTGTAGACACTTCCTGAGTGTGAACATGTTCCTGTTTGTCCTGTGTGTCTCTCTCTGTATGTGTGTATATATATACAGTGGGTACGAAAAGTATTCAGACCCCCTTAAATTTTTCACTCTTTGTTATATTGCAGCCATTTGCTAAAATCATTTAGGTTCATTCTTCTTCCTCATGAATGTACACATAGCACCCCATACTGACAGAAAAACACAGAATTGTTGACATTGTTGCAGATTTATTAAAAAAGAAAAACTGAAATATCACATGGTCCTAAGTATTCAGACCCTTTGCTCAGTATTTAGTAGAAGCCCCCTTTTGATCTAATACAGCCAGGAGTCTTTTTGGGAAAGATGCAACAAGTCTTTCACACCTGGATTTGGGGATCCTCTGCCATTCCTCCTTGCAGATCCTCTCCAGTTCTGTCAGGTTGGATGGTAAACGTTGGTGGACAGCCATTTTTAGGTCTCTCCAGAGATGCTCAATTGGGTTTAAGTCAGGGCTCTGGCTGGGCCATTCAAGAACAGTCACGGAGTTGTTGTGAAGCCACTCCTTCGTTATTTTAGCTGTGTGCTTAGGGTCATTGTCTTGTTGGAAGGTAAACCTTCGGCCCAGTCTGAGGTCCAGAGCACTCTGGAGAAGGTTTTTGTGCAGGATATCCCTGTACTTGGCCGCATTCATCTTTCCCTCAATTGCAACCAGTCGTCCTGTTACTGCAGCTGAAAAACACCCCCACAGCATGATGCTGCCACCACCATGCTTCACTGTTGGGACTGTATTGGACAGGTGATGAGCAGTGCCTGGTTTTCTCCACACATACCGCTTAGAATTAAGGCCAAAAAGTTCTATTTTGGTCTCATCAGACCAGAGAATCTTGTTTCTCACCATCTTGGAGTCCTTCAGGTGTTTTTTAGCAAACTCCATGCGGGCTTTCATGTGTCTTACACTGAGGAGAGGCTTCCGTCGGGCCACTCTGCCATAAAGCCCCGACTGGTGGAGGGCTGCAGTGATGGTTGACTTTCTACAACTTTCTCCCATCTCCTGACTGCATCTCTGGAGCTCAGCCACGGTGATCTTTGGGTTCTTCTTTACCTCTCTCACCAAGGCTCTTCTCCCCCGATAGCTCAGTTTGGCCGGACGGGCAGCTCTAGGAAGGGTTCTGGTCGTCCCAAACGTCTTCCATTTGAGGATTATGGAGGCCACTGTGCTCTTAGGAACCTTAAGTGCAGCAGAAATCTTTTTGTAACCTTGACCAGATCTGTGCCTTGCCACAATTCTGTCTCTGAGCTCTTCAGGCAGTTCCTTTGACCTTATGATTCTCATTTGCTCTGACATGCATTGTGATCTGGAAGGTCTTATATAGACAGGTGTGTGGCTTTCCTAATCAAGTCCAATCAGTATAATCAAACACAGCTGGACTCAAATGAAGGTGTAGAACCATCTCAAGGATGATCAGAAGAAATGGAAAGCACCTGAGTTAAATATATGAGTGTCACAGCAAAGGGTCTGAATACTTAGGACCATGTGATATTTCAGTTTTTCTTTTTTAATAAATCTGCAACAATGTCAACAATTCTGTGTTTTTCTGTCAATATGGGGAGCTGTGTGTACATTCATGAGGAAGAAGAATGAACTTAAATGATTTTAGCAAATGGCTGCAATATAACAAAGAGTGAAAAATGTAAGGGGGTCTGAATACTTTTCGTACCCACTGTATATATATATATATATATATATATATATATATATATATATATATATTTATGTGTGTGTGTGTGTATATATATATATATATATATATATATATGTATACACAGAATATATATATATATATATATATTTTTTTTTTTATGTGCGTGTTAAGGGAGTGGTACTGCTTGCGGGTTTGATAGTCCATTTCGTGGCTCCTGGGTGGCCTGATTGCCACATGGGTGCAATCTATAGCCCCTAGGATTTGTAGCATATGGACCCGCTGGTAGAAACCCACCTTCACGACATTCCACTCATTTTCATTCAGTGGATAAATTGGGGCACAAGCTCCAGAATGGCATCAATCACCAACATAAACACCCTGGACACTGTGGGCTGGCTAATGCCCATGATATTTGCAGAAGTGGCTTGGAAGCTGCCACGCTCTAAGATGTACAAAGTAACCAGCAACCTGACCATGCCTGGCACCGCATGGCAGCGCTGTGTCTCAGATGCTATTTGTCCCCTATGAGCTGGTAGAGGTGGAGAATTGCTTCCCGCTCTAGGCGGAACCTGCTCCTGATGTCCGAATCCCGCATCTTGTCCAAATATAGCCGTGGAGCAAAGATTCGTGGCTTGTGCAGTTAATGCACAGGGACTGGAGGTGCTGCTTCAGCTTCTCCCTCAGCTGGTCTGTCAGGTGCTGCCCCACCTGCTGCTGCCTCCTGTGCTGCGGCCTCCTCATAGAGGGCACCAACAAAGTCCAATCTTGCCAACCTCAACAGTTCCTCACCATCGGCCATTTTGAGAATGGGATTTCGCTGGCACATTGGCGCAGGTATATATACACATGCAATAATGTAAAAAATAACCCTGCTAAGCACAAATTAGCAAATAAAGCTGCAGCTGTAGTGGGAAACACTATGAAACATAAAAAGAAAAAGGAGAGCCACGCTAAAATGAAGTGTTTGATGGCAAATCAAACAATAAACTTAAATGAACCAATTAAAGTGAATAAATTGATTAAAACTAATAACATATGTGCAATATGTCTCAAAACAACATGACATGTATAAGGATAATAAACAAGTAGAGTCCATAAAAGTCCATAAAGGAAAAACAGCAAACAGGTAAAGAGTGCCATGTGTAGAAAGGAGTCCACCACCAATTTTAATGCGTCTCCATCCACGCCCAGTGCTGCATGCTAAGTGCTCACAAAAGGCTTACCAGAACTTAGATCAATGTAGGCGTGTAAACCATAGGTAAAGGAAAATGGCGTCTCACACCCAGTAGTCTCGTGGTCACTGTTTCCAGCAAGGAACCGCTATGCACCCCAACACCATACAAGCTCGACACCATCCACTGCCCAATGCTCCCAGAGGGATATGCAAAAGAAAGGGGGCCACAATTGTGTAATGGTTTTTCTTTTTCTCTTCTTCTTTATATATTCTTTGACCATGTTTTAGTAGACTGTCCGTGGTGTGCTGCTTTCTTGACGTCCTGTTCCTATGGACATTACACCATTGTGGCCCCTTTTCTTTTGCATATCCCTCTGGGAGCATTGGGCAGTGGATGGTGTCGAGCTCGTATGGTGTTGGTGTGCATAGCGGTTCCTTGCTGGAAACAGTGACCAAGAGACTACTCGGTGTGAGACGCCATTTTCCTTTACCTATGGTTTACATGCCTACATTGATCTAAGTTCTGGTAAGTCTTTTGTGAGCACTTAGCATGCAGCACTGGGCGTGGATGGAGACACATTAAAATTGGTGGTGGACTCCTTTCTACACACGGCACTCTTTACCTGTTTGCTGTTTTTCCTTTATGGACTTTTATGGACTCTACTTGTTTATTATCCTTATACATGTCACGTTGTTTTGAGACATATTGCACATATGTTATTGGTTTTAATCAATTTATTCACTTTAATTGGTTCCTTTAGGTTTATTGTTTGATTTGCCATATATGCACATGCGCTCTAATTGGCACAGCCTGAGTCTGCTGTAAATTGAGCACATGGCCAAGATGGCTGCTGGGTTCTATATGCCAGAGTGAGAGAAAGAGATTGTGTGAGCCAGCAAGAGAGACAGAGGAAGAGGAAGAGGAGTTATCTTATCTTACATTATCTTCAGGTAAGCCAACTGTATATCTCTATCTATATATACCCTTATTGCTTACCTAAGTATGCCCTTTGGCACTTTTAAATTGGCTCGGTGTGCTTAAATTGTCTATGGGGAATGACACTGGGGGGGGGGGGGGGGGGGCTATTTGGGCCCAATTTGGGCATTTTTATTCAGGGGCGTACTCTTTCTTCAGTGTTGTCACATGAAAAGGTATAATAAAATGAGTATAAGGTGAGGGGTGTTCTCACCTTTGTGAGATACTGTATATACAGTATATATGTGTATGTGTGTGTATGTATATATACTGTATATATACACAGTATCTCAGAAAAGTGAGAACATCTCTCACATTTTTGTAAATATTTTATTATATCTTTTCATGTGACATTTTCTAACCCTTACTCAATCCAAAGCAAGGAATTTTGGATACAGAGAAAAGCAAGGCCCGAAGTAAAAAAAAAAAAAAAAAAAAATAAGCGAAGGGCCTCATGAGGGGGTTTACTGGGCCACGGGCAGTCAGGGGTTAAGGACATCAGGCCATGTAGGTCAGGTCAGGGATTGGTCAGGGCAGTTCATAGGTGGGGTCTACAGTAGGGTAAGTGGGGGGGACTTACGGTCTTCCAGCACATTCCCTGTAGGCAGCAAGAAGAAAGGATCGGATCCCCTGGTTTTTTTTTCTCCCTGGCTTGCTGCGGTTACCGGCTTTGATGGGGGACTTGGAGGCTTTTATCTCCCGGCTGCGGGAGGCGGCGGCGTCTCGTGGGACCCGGTGGCTGGAACGTCACCTGGAGGCGGCCATGGAGGAGGACATTGCGGAGGTGGGGGAGCGGCATTCCCGCGCTCGGCGGTCACGGCCGCCGGAGCGCTACAGCCCGGATTTCTCCCCTGGAGCTCAGCGCCACGATGGGAGCCCCGGTGGGGACCCTCCAGGGCCGCCGTCCCAGCGTTCGCTTGCTGTGGGCGGCGGGGCCTCTGGGAGGAATCCTCGGCGTCGGCGGAGCTCCAGTGGGCGGGGCCATTCTCGTACAGGGCCTCTGGCCCCGCCCGCTCGTCCGGATGCAGGAAGTGCAGCGGCTGCCCGTGGCGGTGATGACTGGCCGCCCGGGTCGGCTCGGCGGGGGAGAGGAACCAGCAGTCGCCCTGGCCAGTCGGGTGGAGCGGCCGGCACTGCTACACCGCGCACGTCCGGTGCGGCAGTGGCCCCGGAAGTGGATGCGGATGCGGGTCCCGGCAGAAAACGTCAGCGGAAGTCGGCGGGAGACGTCAGTTCCGGTCATCGGCGGGGGGGGGAGGTGGAGCGGAGTGCCCCCCCTGCGCTTGCTGTTTCCAGGTCGGTCGTGGTAGAGGAAGATCCGGAGGTCCGGTCGGAGGGCGAGCTGTCCAGTTCCGAGGAGGGAAGTGCTCCTGGTCCGTCATCTGCTGTGGCTGCGGGACCCGCGGCCGCGGGGTCCCAGTCAGGTGAGCCTTTATCTTTGCACCCTTTGTCTGTCCGGTCTGCTTTGTCTGCGTTGGTGGGGGCGTTGGGGGTGGAGCAGAACCGGGGGGGGCCCGCGGTGGTGGGGGGGGCTCCAGGGGGGATGGGCTCTCCGCAGGTCGCGGAGGGGAGGGTCCCGGGGCCTGCTGCGCCGGTTGCGGCGGGGGGCCTGGGGGACTTGCTGGCGGGCCTGCGGTCCTTGGTCCAGCGTTTTGATGGGAGTGTGGGGTGTTCGGCGCCGGTGGCGGCGTGGGGCTCGGTGGGGGCTCCGGTCGCGGCGGCGTCTGGCACGGGACCTGCGGGGGCTGGGTCGGCCCCGGCGGCTTCGGGGGACAGGGTGGTGGCGCCGGTGGAATCGCCTCCTGCGGTGCCGGCGGTGGACAAGGTTGCGGAGCCCAAGGCGTCAGGTAAGGATGATGCGATTCGCTTGGCGGATTCCGCGAAGTGTGAGGTGTACGTCTGTTTTGAGGGCCCCTTGGGGGCGCACCTCAAGGCGGAGGTACGGGAGAAGATCTGGAAGCATGAGTACGTCGAGATATTCACGTTGCTTCCGTTGGAGAAGTTTAACCTGGATAGGGTGAAGCCGGAGGAGTCGAAGAAGGAAGATGAGGAACGGCGGCGTTTTCGTTTAATTCCGCGCACGTTTACCAATTGGCTGCAGGCGTTTGCTATTTTTGCGAGTGTGGTGGGCGAGAAGCATCCGGAGCATTGCTCCGCTTTGTTTTGCTATCTGGATGCGATCGGGGAGGCTCACAGGGTGTATGGGGGGGTGGCGTGGCTCCGGTATGACGAGCAGTTCCGTCAACGGAAGGCGGTCCGCCCGTCGTTAAGGTGGGATCATAAGGACATTAGTTTGTGGATGCGCCTCATGACTTCTGCACGGGCGGTGCCGTCTTCCTTTCCGAGCGGGGTCGGCGGTCCCTCTTCCCCAGGACAGCCGGCCGCGAAACGCCGGGGTTTCTGTTGGCAGTATAACGAAGGGACGTGCCGCTTTGGCACTGCCTGCAAGTTCAAGCATGAGTGCTCCGGTTGTGGGGGCGCTCACCCCTTCTCCCGTTGTTTTAAGCAGGGTAAGCCCCGTACCGGGGACGCTCAGCACAAGAGGGACGACGCCGGTGATGGTGGAAAGGATGCGGCCTTTCCTAAGTAGGTATCCGGACCGGGCGGCGGCCCGCTTGCTGGAGGAGGGTTTTTCGGTCGGTTTCCGCATCCCTTGTTCTCTTGATGGTGTTCCCCCTTTGGCGGATAATTTGCGTTCGACTCGACTGAACCCCGGGGTGGTGTCCGATAAGTTGGCGAAGGAGGTGGCCTTGGGCCGCATGGCGGGTCCTTTTGCTGCGCTGCCCTTGGCTGATTTGGTGGTTTCCCCGTTGGGTTTGGTGCCGAAGAAGGAGCCGAACAAGTTTCGGATGATTCACCATCTGTCCTTTCCGAAAGGGGGTTCGGTCAATGATGGGATTGATCCGGGTGCTTGTGCGGTGTCGTACACGTCTTTTGACGCTGCCATTTGTTGGGTTCGCCGTTATGGGCGGGGTGCGTTGCTGGCCAAAACGGATGTTGAGGCTGCGTTTCGTTTGTTGCCGGTGCATCCGAGCAGCTTTCGGTTGTTGGGTTGCAGGTGGTTGGATGCCTTTTATGTCGATCGCTGCTTGCCCATGGGCTGCTCTATCTCTTGTGCGTTTTTTGAGACCTTCAGTTCATTCGTGGAGTGGGTGGTACGGGAAGTGTCGGGGGTCAATTCGGTTATCCATTACCTGGATGATTTTCTGTTTATTGGCCCCCCGTCTTCTCCCTTGTGTGGTGTCTTGTTGGCTTCCATGCAACATGTGGCGGAGCGTTTCGGTATTCCTTTGGCGGCTGATAAAACGGAAGGTCCAAAGACCACGATCAGTTTTTTGGGCATTGTCATTGACTCGTTGGCAATGGAATGTCGCTTGCCGGATGACAAGTTGCGGGACATGAAAGCGGAGATCTGCCTGTTGGTGGGGAAACGGAAAGTGCAACTTCGGCGGTTGCAGTCGCTTCTCGGCAAGTTGGCGTTTGCATGTCGGATCATGCCTATGGGTCGGGTCTTCAGTCGTCGTTTGTCGGCCGCTACGGCGGGGATCCGCTCTCCGCATCATTTTGTCACGCTATCGGCGGACCTGGTTGACGACTTACGGGTCTGGCACGTTTTTCTGTCAGCCTACAACGGTCGTTCGCTTTGGCTGCGGGGTCCGGTCAGTAATTGGGACATTGATTTGTTCACGGATGCTGCGGGATCCGCTGGGTATGGTGCCTACTTGGGGGGCCGTTGGAGCGCCGAGCGCTGGCCGGCGACTTGGCGGGAGGAAGGTTTCTTGCGGAACTTGGTTCTGTTGGAACTGTTCCCCGTGGTGGTCGCGGTGGAGTTGTGGGGGGAGGTCTTCTGTGACAAAAAGGTGCGTTTGCACTGCGATAACATGGGGGTGGTGCAGGTCATTAACAGCTTGTCGGGTGCTTCCCCGCCGGTGATTCGGCTGTTGCGCCATCTTGTCTTGCGTTGCTTGCAGTTAAATGTTTACTTGTACGCCGTGCATGTCCCAGGTGTTACCAACTCGGTGGCGGATTCTTTGTCTCGTTTTCAAATGGACAGGTTTCGGGAGTTGGCGCCGGCTGCGGAGCAACGGGGGGAGCCTTGTCCATCGGAGCTCTGGACGATTGCTTTGGGATCGCCACCGACTTGATCAGACGGTCCTTGAGCGCCGGCACTTGGGCGGCGTATTCAAAGGTATGGGGGGAGTGGCGGGCCTTGTTGACTCGGACAGGAGTGGAAGGGGTGAGTATGGGCTCTCGTTCTCTTTTATTGTATTTCGTTTGCTTGAATTTTGAACAAGGGGTGTCAGCGGCGGCCATCACTCGGAAGTTGGCTGGCTTGGCGTTCTTGTTCAAAATGTCTGGGTTGGAAGATTTTACAAAGGATTTTGCGGTACGGCAGGCATTGAAGGGGTACAGGAGGGGTGTGAGGCGCCCGGATGGGCGTAGGCCGGTCTCCTTTCACCTGCTGGGGGAGTTGGTGGGCAGGTTGGGGAGCACCTGCTCCTCGGTATATGAGTCGCTTTTGTTTACAGCGGCTTTTGTTTTGGCTTTTTACGGGGCATTTCGCATTGGGGAATTGGTTAGCCCTTCTAGGAATGTGCATGGCGGACTGCAGGACGGGGAGGTGAGTTGTTCTGCCTCGGCTGTGGTGATTTTTCTGAGACGTTCCAAGACGGACCAGGATGGCAGGGGTGTGTATGTGCGCCTGTATCGGGTGGGGGGTTCCTCTCTTTGCCCGGTTGCGGTGGTGGAGGAGTTCAGGCGGGTGCGTCCGTCGGTGGCGGGTTCCTTTTTGATGCACAGGGATGGTTCGGCTCTGTCGAGGTTCCAATTTGTGGCTGTGTTTCGGAGGTGCTTGTCTGAGCTGGGTCGTGATGCCGGTAGTTACGCTTCTCACTCCTTCCGCATCGGGGCGGCTACGGAGGCGGCCAGGTGGGGTGTGGATGAAGCGACGTTGAGGCGGATAGGCAGGTGGGAATCTTCTCGTTTTCGTTTGTATGTTCGTCCTCATTTGGTTTAGGTACTTGTGTGGTTTGGGGGGTGGCTGGTTGTTTTGCTGTTTCATTGCCGTGGTGCTGTTTCTTTTCTTTACAGGGGGAGCTGCATGCCTCGTGTGGATCTTAGGACACTCGTATGTGTATTGGGGGGCCAGGAGGGCTGAGGTGAGGCATGACGGGAGGCAGTTGGGTTTTACAAAAGAGGAGGCCACTGTCCGGTGGATTGGCGTCCCGGGGTTGCTTTGGTGCAGGGTACTGCCGGAGATTAACCGTTTTGTACAGTTGGACAGAGCCCCTGGGATTTTGGTGTTGCATGCGGGGGGCAATGATTTGGGGGTCAGGTCCATGCGCCACCTTATCCGGGACATAAAATACGATTTTCTTCGTTTGCGATTGGCATTTCCTGACACGGTGGTGATCTGGTCGGAGATTGTCGGCCGCACGGCTTGGCGTTTTGCCAGGTCGGTCGCCAAATTGAACAAGGCCAGCATCAAGGTTAATGCGGCGGTTAGCCGTTTCGTCGTTAGGAACGGGGGGTTGGTGGTCAGGCATCGGGAGTTGGAGGTGGATACCTGGCGGTATCTGCGGGGGGATGGGGTTCACCTTAATGCTGTGGGCACGGATTTGTGGTCACTCGGCATTCAGGAGGGTGTCCAGCGTGCCTTGCGTTTGTGGAGGGGCTCGCAGTTGTAAGGTGTCACGCCTGCGAGCGGTGGCGGTTGGGGGTCTTTGGAGGCGGTATAAAACAGTGTTGGTATAAAAGTGTTTAGGGTGACCCATCTAGGTATGGAGCCCTCTGGTATCCCGGTTAAGAGTGGATATTAACCGGAAGTGTAGGAGGTATCAGTGGTCAAGTGGGTTGTCCCTGAGCTGGTGTTGCGCGGCTGGGGACCGTTTAACGGATTACGCTGATACCAGGTTAATTGGAATCTGTGCCTCCCAAGACCAACAACTTATTTATGGTACTGGAATATTTATGGTTATGTTAATATGTGTTTTTGGTTATTTTGGTTAGTTGTTAATAAATGGCCCACCGGGCCAATTTTTCTCCAAACTGGTGTCACTGGTATTTTGTTTAGTTTAAGTATATGGTTGGGGCTAACAGGGAGTAAGCCTTAGGAATACCCTAATCAAGCAACGCCCGAAGTAAAAAAAAAAAAAAATAAATAAGCGAAGGGCCTCATGAGGGGGTTTACTGGGCCACGGGCAGTCAGGGGTTAAGGACATCAGGCCATGTAGGTCAGGTCAGGGATTGGTCAGGGCAGTTCATAGGTGGGGTCTACAGTAGGGTAAGTGGGGGGGACTTACGGTCTTCCAGCACATTCCCTGTAGGCAGCAAGAAGAAAGGATCCCCACCCTCCCGCCCTGTTTGTTGAGGGTTGTTTGCGGGGGGGAACTTTAGGGGCCGCTTTGAGGTTGTCGGGGTTTGTTTTGTTCAGATAATTGATGTTGGCGGTTGGGGGTCTTTGGAGGCGGTATAAAACAGTGTTGGTATAAAAGTGTTTAGGGTGACCCATCTAGGTATGGAGCCCTCTGGTATCCCGGTTAAGAGTGGATATTAACCGGAAGTGTAGGAGGTATCAGTGGTCAAGTGGGTTGTCCCTGAGCTGGTGTTGCGCGGCTGGGGACCGTTTAACGGATTACGCTGATACCAGGTTAATTGGAATCTGTGCCTCCCAAGACCAACAACTTATTTATGGTACTGGAATATTTATGGTTATGTTAATATGTGTTTTTGGTTATTTTGGTTAGTTGTTAATAAATGGCCCACCGGGCCAATTTTTCTCCAAACTGGTGTCACTGGTATTTTGTTTAGTTTAAGTATATGGTTGGGGCTAACAGGGAGTAAGCCTTAGGAATACCCTAATCAAGAACCTCTATTCTGCAGTCATAATGCAGTAATTAGGGGGTCACTTGTTATGGGGAGGACTGTCTAAGAGAAGATTAACTCTTCCCTACGGTTACTCAAAAGTGAAAAAAAAAAAAAAAAACTTTACCTTTAGATATACTTTAAAATATTTTGCTGGTTGAACAACGGGATGTGATGCAGTCACCTGAATCTCTGCAATCAAAGCACAATGACATCACAATGTACTAATATTGGATGAAATGCTAATGAAGTCATATTATTTAATAAGCTGAACGTATCACACACATCACAGGATAGAAGACAAACTGGAAGATTGCTGTAGTGGAGATAACAATATTACAGGATGGATCCCGGCTCTCATAAGTTCTACCACATACATGGCTTCCACTCCCGGAGTTTCCTAGACACGTACTGTTCTAGTAAACCAGAAATGCCCTTTACCTTTGAGAGTTTGCAGTATCCCATAAATAAATTTTACGATGTATTTTCCTCAGGTAGGTAAAGCTCTTTTTTAATAATAATTTTTTTAACAGGAGGTATTTATTAGCAGAAATGAAGCATGAACTATTGATTTGCAGAATGATCTTGTACAAGTGAAGAAATGATGGAAACGGAGGATGAAAGAACCTTATTTAGAAAAACCAGGTAAAGACTAAGGCTGGCCATACACTATACAATTTTCTTGTTCAACTTTCCTTTAGATTTACCAAAACCATGTAATATAGGGTCAAACCTAAACACTTTCAATTTGTATGCAGTCAGGCAGGCCCATGCACTACATAGTTTAAGGTAAATCTAAAGGAAATTGAATAAGAAAATTGTATAGTGTATGGCCAGCCTAAGCAGAATTGCTGCTGATCCACTCTTTAGGAAAACCTATTCATATTTTATCTTGATGTTGGAGTATAAGAATATCTATAATGAGGCTGAACAATAATGTGACTTCATATACCCAAATGTATTTGTAGCACCCTACAGGTAGGTGCTAGGTAAATGTATAGTGGGCCAAGTCTGCCTAACAGCAGGGCTGTGGTTTATTTAGCTAGGGTGTCAGGGCTTCCAGATGTGCCTGCTGAGGGGAGAAGTATCCCCACTGGCTTCTGTGAGAGGCCTCTCATAGGGCAGTGTGGGAAGCCCAATCAGTGGACACATCCTAGCTTGTAACTACCCCAGAAGGCAGATTATGCTGCAAAGGATTCTGTGAGTGAGTATAAGTTTGGGGGAAAGTGTGTGGCACAGTGTCTTTGGCGGGAGCAGAGTCCCAGGAAGGATAGTGCGGCTGTCTCTCCTCCTGTCAGGAAGATGGATGTCTCATGGTGTCACCTGAGTATCAAGGGAGAGTGCTGAGTTGAGCTGAGGGGATCCGGTGTGCTAAGAGCCTGCGGAAGGCGAGAGAGGGGTCCAGTCCCAGGAAAGCCTACACAAGTCGTGAGTTCTGCGGATTGCCCCTGGGGTCCGCCTGAAGTTAGAGGGGACCAATCTGGAAGAGGTTCTGGGATCCAGTGTCAGGTAGCTGTAAAGGGGGTACCTAGGTTGAGGACCCTAAAGTTACAAAGGGGGCACCTGCAGTTGGGCCCTGAATTGTACAGAGAGTGTCAGTTAAAGTTACAGCCATGCAGAATTCTACATCATACTACCTCAAGCCAGGCAAGGCGGGGGAAAGTATTCAGTGACTTTTGCAGTACAGCAGTGTCAGAAGTTCTACAGTTCTCAGTCCTGGATCTTCTGGACTACAAGTCGAGAATTCAGCACTTCCATTGTTTTACAGAGTGTTCTCAGTGTTAGTAAGGTTGGCTGGCGCCGGCTGGCATCAAGGAATCGCCAACGGGCATTTTCCAGAAGCAAAGTTCCAAATGTAATTAGTTGGAGCCTAAGGGAGTATCCCACTCATTCCCTTCTCCCAGCCCCTTAAATCCAATAAAAAAAACACAAACAAAGATGCTGGAGTTGTCGCTGCTTCAGTTTTCACACCAGGGTCACAGCTCACATGGGCTGGAGAGGTTACTGGTAATGATGGCAAACACACATCAGGCCATAGGCCTGGAAAACTTGCTACATTTGGGGGCTTGTCCGAGATTTTGCCATTGGTTACTGGGCCAGTTGCCCTTGGCAACGGCACAAGAAAAAGTCCAAAAAATCTCTTTTTTGTGCGGAACTTCTATACCAGCATCAGGCCGGGTGTGAGACTGCAACTGCGAGAGGCAGGGAGAGTGGGTTGAGGTTAGAAGCCCGCATAAAGGGATGTTTGTGGCAACACAAATGCTCCAAGAGTGACTGTAAAGTGATCAAGACTTTTCATATGGATTATGAGATGTATTCTGCTATCAGAAAGTGGAAAGCAGGAGACAAGTGTGTCAGGATGCGTGAATGCAGCAATTGCCTGATAGCAAGGAATCTCTTTTTTGTGCGGAACTTCTATACCAGCATCAGGCCGGGTGTGAGACTGCAACTGCGAGAGGCAGGGAGAGTGGGTTGAGGTTAGAAGCCCGCATAAAGGGATGTTTGTGGCAACACAAATGCTCCAAGAGTGACTGTAAAGTGATCAAGACTTTTCATATGGATTATGAGATGTATTCTGCTATCAGAAAGTGGAAAGCAGGAGACAAGTGTGTCAGGATGCGTGAATGCAGCAATTGCCTGATAGCAAGGAGTCCGGGTGTGGATGGTGAAAATGGGGTCAGGGGTCCAGGGAAGGACAGAGAAGTGGATGTCGGAGGTCCTAGTGTGGACAGTGAAAAACGGAGGCCAGGGGCACGGAAGGAGAGGTGCCAGGGGACGGGTGGTGGTGCACGCTATGTGGAAGAATGTTGACTGTGCATTTGACAGCGGGACATTTATTCTTTATGGCTGCTGCACACATACTGTGGGGATTGTAGTCGGTCAAGCCGAGGAGGGCCATGGAGCTAGTCCCAGAGCCAGTGTGGAAGATATGGATTGCACGTGTGTGGCAAGGAAGAGGAGTATCGGCCGTGCAGTCGGTGGCGGAATGCTACTCTTGCGGAGCAAGAAGGGCCAGCTGGCTGTAGGCAGGAAAATCGCAGTGGAGACCCTGGTGCAATTAAGGTGGGCGGATGTATGTTTAGCAAGTGACATACTCCGTTTTGCAGCTACTTCCCAAGTGTTTGCAGCGCAGCAGCATGGCAGGGGAAGAGTTACAGTACCGCGCAGGAAAGCGCACCACGAGCAGGACTGCCCAGAGGGAGGAGTCACCGCCCAATATGGTGAACGGGTGGACATAGCGGGAACTTCTGGCCAATCAGGAGCGACCCAGGGAACCCTATTAATATCCCCTCCTCCGGGCGTGGCCGCGCGGGAGACAGGAGGAGACAGTAGGAGAAGGAAATATGTCATTCACCAGAGGAGCGAAGAATGTCCACCGTGCTACCACCGTGGCCGAAAACCCTGCAGAGAGCCGAGAGCAGATCTACCTGCCCGATCCCCCGCTAGTTTGGTATACAGGTATCCGGATGGTGCCGGACGGCGGACTCACGTTGTGCACTGGAGGAGGTCGGGAGTTCCTTGGAGTGGTATGTCCCCAATGTGCCACATTTACTCTGAGGGTGCAGGCGTGGGTTCAATGTGGGCAATGTGGTGATTTGCTGCTCAGGGCAGAGAAAAGCGAGGGCCGTCCCAAGAAGCTTACAGTTATGTGGGAGACAGGCCTCACTCAGGAGGTGACGGGGAATGAGTCAAAGTTCCTCTGCGGAGCAGGAAGAGGCATCTTCAGGCTGATGATGCAGATGGAGGCCCTGCCTACAGTTGGGGGGCTTACAGTCTGCGGGAAGGGAGTTCGGTTGCAGCGCTCCATAGGGAGGGGATCCATGTCCTCCCAAACAGTAGAGACCCGGCCTGAAGCACCATAGGTTCAGGCCATTATGGAATCCGCCCCTATAAGTATTCCCCAGCCTGTCCAGACAGAAGTTGCCCAGGTGTCTTCTTCCACCGCCAGCAGTGAGGGCGAAAAATGCCCTGTTCGAGTGGATTCCCCATACTTCTATATGAAGCATGGCTCTTTGGAAGAAGGTATGGATGACTGGGGATCCATGGAGGAGACTGAGTGGGAATGGGGATCAGAGCAGCTCCCCAGGTCCCGAAGTTGTTGTATCCCTAGACCGGGAGGCTCAGGAGGCCATTGAGAGAGGGGAACTGGCCCAGAAATTGGGGTTCTGTGATGCTTATGTCACAAGGATCCCAGACCTCACCCAACCAGGGAATATTGCTAGGGCCAGAGACCAAAACACAGCCTTCGAGGAGATGATTCAGAGGAGATGACACAGAGGTAACTGGAGAACCCTTCCCAGGTTATCTAAGATGCAGCGGTGGATGCAAAAGAAGGTGGCATTGGAGTATGGCTATGACTACCCTTACTGTCCCAGGGAAGTCATGCTGCTAGTAGAAAGGTTCAGAGACTGGTGGTGCGATGAACTCGTTTGGGACTACCTTTTTGTCCCAAAGCCATACCGAAACTCTCCAGAGGAAGGGCTCAAAGAGAAATTTGCAAAAGTTAAAGCTCAGTGGTACTACAGGCGCTCCATTTACATAGACAGAGTGGAAGTCCGTCGCCCGGACGGGTCAAGACATGCTTGGTCCATCCGGGTCAAAAATGAACGAGGGTAGTATGTCCAAGCACCCCACCCAGAGTATTACATCTGAGTTTGTCAGTGTCCACTAATAACAAGAGGAGCAGCTACAAAAAAAACATTTTGTGTGGCCGGCTGGCTACCTCAACTGACCAAGGAAATTTTTTGTGAAATGATATAATGCTGAAATTCAAGTTGCATCTGTTAAAGGGTCTTTGGAAAAGTCAAAGTGTTGTGTTGCTAGACCTTTTGGGACCAGGTCTTTTGAAAAGCTATTCTTGCGTCCTGGATCCTTTGGGCCATCGGGCCGGGATCTGTTGTGGATTACAAATGGCTGCATGGGACTTCATCCACAGTCTGTACAGATGAAGAAGTTGCTACAAAATTCATTAATGTCCGGGAACTTTGGTGTGGGGTGCCCTGCTGGACCCCTGTGATGTTTCCCTGACTCAGCAGGACTGTGGGTCATGATAGACTGTGACCTGCCCTGTTCTCACTGAAGTGCTCAAAGGGACAGCAGAGGGCGCTGTGTTTCACTTCAACAAAGAGGACTCTGTCTAGACAGCTAATTTTAGGGGACAAGTTCTTTCAAGTTAAAGGAGGACCCCGGCGTGTCAAGACACTGGTTAGCAGAGGTAGTCAGGGAGGGAGTGGAAAGGTCGCCCTTGAAATTTTGAAGGAGGGTCTTTCCATTCAACTGTTCAGTAAATTAGAAATGTGATGTAATGAGACTGACTAACGTTTGCTTCCTTTCTCTATGCATGTGGGATCACCTTAGAGTTAGACAGTCAGGATGTTATAATGCCTTTTCTTCATTGTTACCCACCAAATTAGTTTATTTGGTGGGGGGTGCATTAGTTTTCATGTGTATCATACATGTACATGTGTACAGCAGATTGTAAAGATATATTTTTTTACATTAACTTATTCTGTAAATTCATTTTTTTCCCTTTTCCCCACCTTTCCAGGTTTGTGGGATACTCCTGATTTTTTGGCAGAGTTTTTGATAGGAGGCGGCTGCCTCAGAATCAGAGGGACATGACTCATTTTGGTGTGGGGTGGGTGTAGCACCCTACAGGTAGGTGCTAGGTAAATGTATAGTGGGCCTTGTCTGCCTAACAGCAGGGCTGTGATTTACTTAGCTAGGGTGTCAGGGCTTCCAGATGTACCAGCTGAGGGGAGAAGTATCCCCACTGGCTCCTGTGAGAGGCTTCTCATAGGGCAGTGTGGGAAGCCTAATCAGTGGACACATCCTAGCTTGTAAATGTTTTGCTTTATTCAACGACAACAACTGAACAATTTCCATACATTCTAGCAGACATAGAAATAAGCTTGACCACACCTGGTTACTGCACCAGCTTTACATATGTCCATCAGTCCAATATCAAGCAGTCCTAGGACTGAGCAACATATGAGAGTTATAAGACCATCCTGGCTTTGGCTAAAAACTGTCCACATATAAACTACATAATATATCAGCAACTTAACTTGCTGCAAACTGACCCATTGCCCGCAGGCTACGCCAGCACTCCAAGCGTTTTTACAGCCACTGTACGCAGCCAGCCAGCAATGAGCTGTAAACTAATACATACACATACTACATACACCACTTTACAGACAAGACAACACACCCAGACAGAGCAAACAACCTTCAGGGTTCAAAGCCTTATTTCAAAACTGAAATGTACCAAAAAAACTAGAAAAGTGGAATAAAGGATAGAACAGCCCGCCACCATGAAAGTCACAAAGTCAGCACGTCAAGGAGGCTGGAAGTTGAAGCCCCTCCATAAACGGGCACTCCTTTCCGGGCCAACCCTGTCCCTTGTCAGCCCTGTCAATTCACCAAAGATGTCTTCCACCACCACCTGGACTGGCAGGATTTTGCCCCTAGTGGACAGGAGACACCTCGCGTGCCACTTGAAATACAGGACCACTATGCTCACTAAGTATAAAGTGAACAACTGAAAACCACCACCTGGCCTGAATGCACCATAGACCCATTCCGAGTAGGACATGGAGGAGAATCGAGGATATCCCGTGGCACTCTCCACTCCCCTGTGAACATCCATGTTGAAGGGGCATTGGACCAGAAAATGGTCCATGGTCTCCAACGCCCCTCCACACTCAGGACGAGGGCAGCCCCTGTCCTCGATGTTCCTGCACTTAAGATTCGCACGGACATACAGTCGTCCATGGAACGACCTCCATGCGATATCCCAGTACTTACTCGGAATTCTATTAGAATTCAGAAGAGCTAGTCCCTTCTCAAGGATCCTTTCTGGGTAGTCTCTCAAGGAAAGTGGCTTCAAAAAGTCTGTGGACATGACTCTCTGGTACAACTCACGTCGACCATATGAGCCCACCTCCAGAGCAGTTATCCGCCATTTCCGCAGTACTTTCAGTGTCTGTGGGACGTAAGGAGGGAGGTAACGATGTGATCTTCTCAGATCACCCGGCCTTCCCCCCTCTTCCCACTCTGCCAGGAAAAGCATGAACCATTCCTTACATGAACTTTCCCACAAAGAAGGTTCTCCCTTAAAGAGGGACTGGATGTTAAACTTAATAAACATAGTGGTGAAAAACACCACTGGTTGGAGCATGTCCAATCAACCTAACCTTCTCTGCCAGTAAGTTACCTCCCTTTTAATCAAGTTCAGCCTGTTTCCCCACAGCATTAGGAAAAACAGGCCGTTGATCTTGGCATGCAAAGATGCTGGCGAAAGGCAAACGTAGCTGACAAACAGGAACTCCGGTATCAGGTAGGTCTTTATCAGGGAAACCCTTTCCCTCAATGACAGTTTCCAGCCTTTCCAGGCAGAAACCTTCTGGGATGCACCCACCAGTCTGCGCTCCCAATTTCGAGTGGGGTAATCCCCCCGGCCGAAATGGATGCCCAGCACACAAATTTCCTCCTGAGGCTCTGGGAAGACGTCCGGGAGAGAAAACTCTTCACTCTCCCTTCCCATCCAAAAAGCTTCACTTTTGTGCCAGTTGACCAACGAGCCCGATGCCTCTGAGTAGTCCTTGATTTGTGTTTCCACAAACCGAGCTTCCTCCCCACTCGAGACCACCACAGAGACATTGTCTGCATAGGCCACTGCCCTCACTGCCAGCTCCATGCCCTCGCAGTGGCCCAAAGACAACCCCTCCAGACGGCCGCAGTCTAACCTCCTTACGAAGGGATCAACCACAAACCCGTACAGAAGGGGGATCAGAGGACACCCCTGCCTGACGCCCGAGCCCACAGCGAAGGAGGGGCCCACCCAACCATTCACAAATGGGAAGCTTACTGCCTCACTATACAAAGTTTTTAGCCAAAAGATAAACCTCCCAGGCAGACCGTACCTCCCCAGAAGTTGCCAGAGGTACTCATGATCTACCCGATCAAAGGCCTTTGCCTGATCCAATGCCAGCAGATATTGCCCCCGACCCTCTGCCGTGCACCTCTCCACAGCCTCTCGGATGCAGAGCACAGCACTAAATGTGCTTCGGCCAGGAACAGCACAGTGCTGATCCGGGGACAATAACCTATCAGCGACAGCCGATAGACGTACAAAGAGCACCTTTGCCAGTATCTTCCGATTTGTGTTGAGAAGGGCGATGGGGCGCCAATTCTCGATCACAGTTGAGTCCTCACCCTTCGACAGCAGTATCAGGGCTGAATTTCTCATCGAAGGAGGAAGCAGGCCAGTTGCCAAGCACTCATTAAACACCTCCTTCAGATGAGGGGCCAAAAGACCCTTAAAAGTCTGGTAAAACTCTGCTGTCAGCCCATCAGGCCCTGGCGATTTCTTTTTGGACAGTGAGTCAATCGCCTGCATTACCTCTTCTGCCGTGATATCAGCTACCAAAGAATCTGGGAGATCAGATCCCACCGGAAGTGGGGTCTCATCAAGGAATTTACCAACTTTCTCCCTGTCTAAATGTTTCGCCTTCAAGAGCTCAGAAAAATGCTCTCCAACAACACCCAGGATCCCTGATTTGGACCTCACCAAGGACCCAGAAGCATCGCACAGGCTATGTACAACCTTCAAACCCATCGATTCCCTGCAACTCTTGTAGGGATCCGGGGAGCAGAACTTCCCATAATCCCTTTCAAGGACCAGGGAAGCGAGGCGGTCATACTGCAGCTCTCTAAGGCGAAGCTTCAGATCAGAGATCTGCTCCTGGGAGCCCCCAAAAGAGACAAGACAATCTAATTGCCTCCTCAGCTTCTGGTAGGCTCTGTACTTAGAGACTGCCCGATACTTTGAGACCTCCCGGAAGAAGCCCTCCGACCTCTTCTTTACTGCTTCCCACCATTCCAGGCGGGAACAGCCGCTCTCAAGGAGCGCAGCTTGTTCCGTATACAAGGTCTCAAAGGTCTCCCTAACACCAGGGTCCTCCAAGATCGTCACATTCAGACGCCATAAACCTCGTCCTCTCTGGGGGGGTCTCTGCTACATTCAAGGTCACGGACAGCATAAGGTGATCGGAAAACTCTACCGCCACCAGCTCGGGAGCCGCAAAAGCAGAGTCCTCCTTCAAAAAAAACCTGTCTATCCTAGACCTACTGCTACCTCTAGAGAAGGTGTAACCCGTGTGGTTAGGGAGATGACGAACATGCACGTCCACCAACCCAGCTTCCCTAACTATGCTGTTGAGGAACACACTATCATATCCCAGGGGGCCTCTGGCACCTGCCCTGTCCTTGGGCCTAACAACGGTGTTAAAATCACCGCCAAAGACCACCAACTGGGACGTAAAAAGATAAGACTTTACCGCTGTGAGAAGGCTCTTCCTGTCTCTTTTGGTCTGAGGACCATAAAAGTTTATTAGCCTGAGACAGAGCCCCCTCACAATGGCGTCAACCACTAAACACCTTCCAATCTCCACCTCAATGACTCATCGGCAAGCCACCAAACCAGTCTTAAAAAGGACTGCCACTCCACTACAGGGCTTGGCCGCAAGAGACCAGAGGGAGGGTCCGCACCTTCACTCTCTCTTGGCTAGGAACATCTCGGTACAAGATGTTAGTCTGGTCTCCTGCAAAAATAAAATGTCAGCCTCAATTCGGGTGAGCAAAGTGAAGGCCATGTAACGAGTCGCCATAGATTTAATACTTGCGACATTAATGGTCGCAAGCTTAATTGGAGGGGGTACTGCCATCCTTAATCATTAAGATGGTTTACTCTGCCTTCAATATCAAACTAATCAACGCCCTCCATCCTGGATGGGGACAGGTTTTTCCCCGTCACCTCCCCCAGAAACCACTAGGACGTCAAACCTATTGGTAAGGGATAGGCTGTGCGACTGACAGGGCTGTGCGACTGACAGGGCTGTGCGACTGACAGTGTTGTGCGACTGACAGTGTTGTGCGACTGACCGGGCTGTGCGACTGAGTGTGGTGCGACTGAATTGGGCTGTGAGACTGTGAGTGTGGTGCGACTGAATTGGGCTGTGAGACTGTGAGTGTGGTGCGACTGAACCGGGCTGTGAGACTGGGAGAGTTGTGCGACTGACCGGGCTGTGAGATTGTGAGTGTTGTGCAACTGAGTGTCAAGTGAGTGAAGCGGAGATCCAGAGGGTGAGAAGGTAGAGTTAGGAAGCCAGGAAATAGCCACATAGGATAGACTTAAATTACTGTATCCCCATTCGACTTGATTAGTAGGTACAATGCCCGGCGGGTGTGGAGATGCGACTCGGTGTACATCTTGTGATATGTATGTGTTCCTCGGTCATGCGATCGAGGGCGAATACATATGCGCAAAATGTAAGCACGTTGCTTCCCTGGAAGCTCAGGTCCTGAATCTAGGGAAGCAGCTGGCAACACTGAGACGAATGTCCATACCGGAGGAGAGCCGGGATCGTACCAGTCAGGTGCAGACAGGGGTCTGCACAGAGGTGGGCGGAGTATTGGAGGTGCAGGCATCAGAGCAGAGTAGAGGGGTGACAGTTAGGAGGGGTAGAAGGGGACAAGGCAAGGAGGCTGATCCTGGGCTGGAGCACCCCAATAAATTCACCCCGTTGCGTGATGTTGGGGAAACCAGTCAGGGACCAGCATTGCTGGAGCAGAGCGACGCCCCTAGCTGCCAGGGGAAGAACTCCTCCAGTGAGGCCGGGAGAAAGGGAAAGGAAAGACAGGTGCTGGTGGTAGGGGACTCAATTATTAGAAGGACAGACAGTGTAATCTGTGACAAAGACCGTGTGTGCCGAACAGTCTTTTGTTTGCCGGGCGCTCGGGTTCGCCACATTGCGGATCAGGTGGACAGATTATTGGGTGGGGCTGGGGAAGACCCAGCTGTCATGGTACACGTGGGTACCAATGACATAGGCAGAGGAAGATGGAGAGTCCTAAACGATTTCAGGGACTTAGGCGCTAAGTTGAGGAGAAGGACCTCCAAGGTAGTATTTTCCGAAATACTACCTGTACCTCGAGCCACACCAGAGAGGCAGCGGGAGATTAGGGAAGTTAACGAGTGGCTGAGGAGCTGGTGTAGTAAGGAGGGTTTCGGGTTCCTGGAGAACTGGGCCGACTTCTCAGTTGGCCACCGGCTCTTTGGTAGGGACGGATTGCACCTAAATGGGGTGGGTGCAGCCGTACTGGGTGCGAGGATGGCCACAAAGTTAGAGGGGCTTTTAAACTAGGGAATGGGGGGGAGGGTACAGATGTAGAATTAGCCAGTGGAAAGCAAGATTCAGAGGGCAGAAATGGGGGCATTAGCGGTAGGGTGTTTGGAGCTCCTATACCCAGGGTGGATATGGGGAAAAATCGCAAGAGCAGCCTAAAAACATCAAATGAGGATATTTGTAACCGGTCAAAATTACGAGGTTTGTATACCAATGCCAGAAGCCTGGCCAACAAGATGGGAGAGCTGGAGCTGCTGATGTTTGAGGAGGACTTAGATTTTGTGGGGATAACTGAGACTTGGTTTGGCAGCTCTCATGACTGGATGGTGACCATTCAGGGGTATTCCCTTTATCGCAGAGATAGAGAAGGTAAAAAAGGGGGAGGGGTATGTTTGTATATTAAGAACGGTATACAGGTAAATATGAGGGATGATATTAATAATGGAGCTAAGGACGAGGCAGAATCCCTATGGGTAGAGCTTCAAAGGGAAGGCACGGTGGGGAAGGTAATATTGGGCGTATGCTATAGGCCCCCCCACCAGAGGGAGGAGGGGGAGGTGGACCTCATTTTACAGATAGGATTGGCAGCAAGGATGGGAAATGTCATTATAATGGGGGACTTTAATTATCCTGATATAGACTGGGCAGAAGGAACCGCACACTCAGCCAAGGCTCGGCAGTTCATAAATGTTCTGCAGGACAATTTCATGGGTCAGATGGTGAATGCACCGACAAGAAACAATGCGGTACTTGACCTACTGATTACTAACAATGCAGACCTGCTCACGGATATAGAAATACAGGAGAACTTAGGAAACAGTAACCATAGGTCAATAAGTTTCAGTATTAATTACAGTAATAGGAAGCACAAGGGTAATATTAAGACGCTGAATTTCAAAAGAGCCAATTTCCCAAAACTGCGCTCACTGCTAGAAAATATCAATTGGGATAGAACCCTGGGAACAAAGAACACGGAGGAAAAATGGGAGTGCTTCAAGAGCATACTTAACAAGGGGATTGGCCAGTGCATTCCAAAGGGAAATAAATTTAAAAGAGCAAAGCTAAACCCTGGGTGGCTAAACTCCAACATAAAAATGTATATTAGTGCTAAATAAAAGGCCTTCAAAAAATACAAGACTGAGGGGTCATTGGCAGCATTTAAGCATTACAAAGAGTGTAATAAGAAATGTAAAGATGAAATCAGGGCGGCTAAAATAGAACACGAGAGACATATAGCGGAGGAGAGTAAAAAGAACCCCAAGAAGTTTTTTAAGTATATAAACAGTAAGAAAGCGAGGCCAGAACACATTGGTCCCATAAAAGATGACAAAGGAAATATGGCCACCGAGGACAGAGAAAAGGCGGAAGTGTTAAATAATTTCTTCTTTTCAGTCTTCACAAAAGAATCGGGGGGCTACACAAACCCAGCTTGTAAGGCCAAACTAAACAACACACCTCAGGAAGTGCCACCATGGCTAACAGAGGATAGACTTAGAACTAAACTAGAGAAACTTAACATAAATAAATCACCGGGACCGGATGGCTTGCACCCGAGGGTTCTGAAAGAGCTCAGCCAGGTGATTGCCAGACCATTATTCTTGATCTTTAAGGATAGTTTACAGACGGGTATGGTGCCAGCTGATTGGAAAAAAGCCAACGTGGTACCAATATTTAAAAAGGGGCCGAGATGTATCCCGGGTAACTATAGGCCGTTCAGCCTAACATCTGTAGTCTGCAAGATTTTGGAGGGGATGTTAAGGGACCACATACAAGACTTTAGTAATGAAAACTGTATTATTAGTAGTAATCAGCATGGATTCATGAAAAATCGTTCGTGCCAAACCAATCTATTAACCTTCTACGATGAAGTGAGCTGCCACCTAGATAAAGGTAAGCCGGTGGATGTGGTGTATCTGGACTTTGCAAAGGCCTTTGACACCGTTCCCCACAAACGCTTACTGTACAAACTAAGGAAGGTAGGTATGGACCATAGGGTGAGTACCTGGATAGAGAACTGGCTCCAGGGGAGAGTCCAGAGGGTGGTGATTAATGGGGAGTACTCGGATTGGGCGGGTGTGGAAAGTGGGGTCCCCCAGGGTTCTGTCCTGGGACCAATCCTGTTTAATTTATTCATAAAGGATCTAGAGGAGGGGATATCTAGTACAATCTCAGTATTTGCGGATGATACTAAACTAAGCATGCCAATATCTTCTATGCAGGATGTGGAAACCTTACAAGCGGACCTGAACAAAATAACGGGGTGGGCAACTACATGGCAGATGAGGTTTAATGTTGAAAAATGTAAAGTAATGCACTTGGGGGCCAGAAACCAGAAAGCAAGCTACTCACTAGGGGGGGAACCTCTGGGTGAGTCTAGGATGGAAAAGGACTTGGGGGTACTGGTAGACAACAGGTTTGGCAGTGGCATGCAATGCCAAGCCGCCGCAAGCAAAGCCAACAGAATACTGGGTTGTATAAAAAAGGGGATTCACTCCAGAAATAAAGAGATTATTCTCCCGCTCTACAAGACTCTGGTCCGGCCACATTTGGAGTATGCTGTCCAGTTCTGGGCACCGGTCCTCAGGAAGGATGTGCTGGAACTGGAGAAAGTCCAGAGAAGGGCAACAAAAATAATTAGGGGAATGGAGGACATCAGCTATAAGGAAAGACTACAAGCACTGAACTTATTCTCTCTGGAGAAGAGACGATTGAGGGGGGATATGATATCAATGTACAAATACTGTACTGGCGACCCTAGCATAAGGAACAAACTATTCAGAGAGAGGAGATACAATAAGACACGTGGCCATTCACTAAAACTAGAGGAAAGGCGGTTTAACCTTAAAATGCGTAAGGGGTTCTTCACTGTAAGAGCGGTAAGGATGTGGAATTCTCTTCCACAAGCAGTCGTATCAGCTGGGAGCATTGATAGTTTCAAAAAACTATTAGATGGGCACCTTGGAGACCACAACATACAGGGGTACACAATGTACGGTTAAAAGCAAACACACACACATCATAGGTTGAACTGGATGGACTGATGTCTTTTTTCAACCTCACTAACTATGTAACTATGTAACCCCTTTGGCCACAAAGGCCTGACCAGGCGATGGAGAGGTGGCACTGCCAACCTCACCTGCAGTGCAAGGATTTCTATCACCCCCCCCCCCCCTCACCCTGGTCCATCCTCCCTTCTTCTTCTTTCCCTTCTTAGATTGAAGGGAAAGCTCTGAATCCGATAAGGGGTCACCCTGAGACTTCCTCCTCACTCTCTTCTTTCCTACCTGGGAAGGCTTACCTTTCCCTGCTTGTGGGAACCCCTTCCCATTTGGATCCCTCCCACCCGGAGAGAGCGAGACTGGAGCCTTGGTCCATGTGGGAATGGATACTAGAAAGGAAGACTTGAAAAGGGGTTCAAGAACCACCTTGGGTTGTAAATCCAGCTTAGCTGCTGAGGAAATCAGGGTCGGACCTGGGGACGGGGCCACCTCACCGGCCACTGAGCCCGCCCCATCACCCCCTGGCTGAGGCTCCACAGCCTCTGGAACTACAGACATCTCTACCACCTCTGGCTCTGCTGCTGGCTCCGATGTCGGCTCTGACGGTGTCACGCTGCTCCCTGCAGCTGCAGGTCTGTCACACACAGGATCCATGGCTCCGTTGCTCACATCCATCAGGCTTTCCTGGGTCAGGGATTGTGCTTCCTCCTCTGCTCCACTCGGTGTCACGCCACCTGCTGGCCGGACTGGTGTACTCCCTCCAGCTGAAGCTCCCCTTCTGTAAGTCTGGCTGCTTTTGTTATGAGCAACTTTCATCCGTTCAGCAATGGCTATAACCTCTGCTGCTTCTCCACCACTGGCTATACTAAGCTTGTTCAGCAGATCATTATGCTTAAGCACTTCATCTTTTAAAAAGTCTATACGTTTTTTATAAGAGTTCCTTTTGCTTTTCGCAGTGGAATCCCTTGTATTTCTTAGCTTTGACAACTCTGACAAAGCTTCTTCCAAGCATCCGCAGACTCTCTCCATGCCTTTTTGCACACGCTGAACTCTCAGAGCAGTGGCCTTGCGGCTCTCACCTGGCTGAGGACGCAGCCACTGAATGCTGGTTTGCGTCTCCAAAAACAGCCACTCATCTCTTCTAGGCTTCATGCTGTCCACATCCATGCTGGAGAATTGCGGCTACATCCCCTCCTCCTTCCCACTGTTTTCCAGCTTGGGGCTGGGCAACACCCCAGGGCTCACCTGCTCCATAGTCCTTGGAGCTCAGAGCTCCACACTCCAGCCTCCACACCTGTAAACTCAGGCTTGTAACTACCCCAGCAGGCAGATTATGCTGCAAAGGATTCTGGGAGTGGGTATAAGTATGGGGGAAGTGCGTGGCACGGTTTCTTTGGCAGGAGCAGAGTCCCAGGAAGGAGAGTGCGGCTGTCTCTCCTCCTGTCAGAGGAAGGTGGATGTCTCGGGGTGTCGTCTGAGTATCCAGAGAGAGTGCTGAGTTGAGCTGAGGGGATCCGGTGTGCCAAGAGCCTGCGGAGGGCGAGAGAGGGGTCCAGTCCCAGGAAAGCCTACACAGGTCGTGAGTACTGCAGATTGCCCCTGGGGTTCGCCTGAAGTTAGAGGGGACCACTCTGGGAGAGGTTCTGGGATTGAGTGTCCGCTAGCTGTAAAGGGGGTACCTAGGTTAAGGACCCTGAAGTTACAAAGGGGGCACCTGCAGTTGGGCCCTGAAATGTACAGAGTGTGTCATGCAAGGCCAGGCAAGGCGGGGGAAAGTATTCAGTGACTTTTGCAGTACAGCAGTGTCAGAAGTTCTACAGTTCTCAGTCCTGGATCTTCTGGACTACAAGTCGAGGATTCAGCACTTCCATTGTTTTACAGAGTGTTCTCAGTGTTAGTGAGCGTTGGCTGGTGCCAGCTGGCGTCCAGGAAGCGCCAACGGGCATTTTCCAGAAGCAAAGTCCCAAAATGTAATTAGTTGGAGCCTAAAGGAGTATCCCACTCATTCCCTTCTCCTATCCCCTTAAATCCAATAAAAAAAGCACAAACAAAGATGCTGGAGTTGTCGCTGCTTCAGTTTTCACACCCAGGGTCACAGCTCACATGGGCTGCAGAGGTTACCGGTACTGATGGCAGACCCACATCAGGCCATAAGCCTGGAAAACTTGCTACATATTAAAAGGCCTATCAACCCGGCTATAGGGGGAGTCTGGTTGTCTGACTCATTCCCTGGTTTCTTGTGTTGAATACTCAAACAATTAGATCTCCCTGACATAATTCCAAGCCTGGTTATGTGCCCCTGGAAGTTTTAGCTGCCCCCACCCTCCTGTACGTGTTATTTATATTCCCCATAATATAAAACAAATACAACTGTGAGGGATAGTGGGAGCCTCTCATAATGGACACAGCAGATATGTAAACCCATGAACTCGAGGCAGGAATGGTGGCAACCCCTCATAACAGGTATAGCAGGTGTGCAGTCCCAGGACTACTTGCAAGGACAGTTAGAGCCCTTAATAATGGGCACACCCATTGTAAACACCTGGAAACTCAGCATTTAGATCTAATTAATAGAACCTAGAAGAGACAGAAGAAACTGTCTGGTGGTCTATCTCTCCAGCACCTACCAATAGCTGAAATATCAGTTTTTAATGAACTGACCCTTTAAATATATTCCCATTCCTTGCATGGCTTAAATTAATAGTGCTGCATTATTTTCAGAACGTGGTATAGTTGATGTTTATATGATTTTAGGATTTGTGTGAACAATATTTAATGTACAATTACTGTAGGCAGCATAGTGTGTAATTCTAGCTAGCAATTTAGCATGTTTTGGTGGAACACAGTTGCGCTTTAACTGTTTTGAATTCAAATGCATGTGTATAGAGACCGTATAACAGTTCTACTTGAAGGTTGCTTTGAATATTTTTCCACAGGTGATTTTAAAGGAGATGTGTTGATTGACGTCACTATCGGTCCTTTCATTCAACATCTCTATTCAGCACTGGATTATTTTAGAGATATCATCCTTCTCAAGCCTTCTGACCATTGTATTATAGAAGTGAAAAAATGGACAGACAGCCGAACCGGAGCATTTGATTGGTCGCACACCTCAACTCTTGCTACAGAGGTGGAAGGAAAGAGGTGAAGTATCTGCCGCTATGAGTTGTGCTGAATGTCTGGTGTAATGAGCCAGGACTGTTGGGAGGGGGACCAGACATAATTTTAAAAACATTTATTTTATTTTTTTAATTAGCCACTTTAGCTTGTGAGATTTGTAAATCAGATGGTAATATTTCAAGGGAATAAAAAATGTTGTTCCAAATGCCTTTAAACTTTGCTTACATCAACTGAAATAATGCTAGTAGAATCTTTTGTTTTGATATTCAACATGTGATTCCCAGCCAAAGAGATGGAGGGGAAGGGGGGGGGGGGGATTTAACAGGAAAGAAGGAGACCGAAAAACAGCAGGTAGTGAGGGGAACAGAGAATAGGCAAGAAGAGGAGGAGAGAAGAGGAGAGGAGGTGAGGACTGGGGCACAGAGCTGTCTGTACCTGCCTCCATCTGCTAGCAGCTGATTGAGTACTGGATAGAGGCTTTTGTAGTGCCAGGTGGCAGAACACAGAGAGCATTACAGTAACTGGCACACCGCTCCCACTCTGCCTGTTGAATTGCGGCACCCTGTAAGTGGTGCTGCCCAGTACAGAACACCCTCCTAATGTGTGCAGTGAGTCCACAGTGGGCCCTATCCCCCTTGGGGTCCATGTGCTCTGCATACAATATGCAGGGAAGTGAGGAAAAAGACAGCAGAGGAGAAGAGAGGGGAAAGGGGGAAAGGAGATAGGCAGAGGAGACAGTAGGAGAGGAGAAGAGAGAAAAGGGGATGGGGGGGGGGGGGGAGTTGGAGAGAAAGAGGAGAGGAAGAGCAAGTGGAGAGGTTCTAGTTTAACAAAAAAAAATGCTCACTATATTAATTTTTCCATTTTTCCTTTCCCCAGTCTTATGTATTAAAACTACAAATGGTAATATACAGCCCAGTAATATTAGCAGTATTCACCTGCTCAGACCTAATATACTCAGTGCCTCATAGAATATCAATTTACTGTTGTATGTGACATAGGATGTGCTTCTGCCTTCCAGGGAGGAACGTGAGCAGAAGGAAATTAAACTCAGGGAGGCAATTACACATGTTGTAAAATTCGATCTCAACAATGAAAATCTCACAGACCCAATCAAGCTACCACAAGCCGACTGCCTGGTGTCTTGCGCTGCTCTGCAGTGCATCAGCAAAGACTTTGAAGACTATGTAAGAAACTTCAGGAGATTCTCAAAGCTTCTGAAACCTGGTGGGCGCTTGATAATTTATGGACTTTCAAACTGCACATTCTTTAAGGTTGGGGAAGAGAAATTCCATGTGGCAAAGCTTAATGAAAGCAACTTGAGAAGTATGCTCATAAATGAGGGGTTTGTCATTACCGATTTCGAGGTTACCCCAAGAAAGGCTATAACTGATCTGATTGATTTTGATTCGATTGTGTTCTGCACAGCTTATAAGGAACAGAAGCCTTAGGTCCAGTTCATTGCATAAAAGTGTGCATGCATTTCAATCAAATTAGTTTTTAGTGCAATTTTATTACATAAAAGGAAAGAAAGAAGTGCTGAAATAAGCTGCTATACCAACTAAGTTTACCACTACAAAGTAATTCAATTATCTAAAAAAAAATGGTACAGCGCTAATAAAGTGCATTCAGTGATAATATGTAAACAAAAAGAACATATCTGTGCAATATTAAAGTGCTTAAATACATATATCTGTGCAATATTAAAGTGCCATAGTATATATATCTATGCAATATTAAAGTGCTGTAATAGAAATAAGGTGCTTGTAATTATAATAAATCTAATTATTATAATAAAAAAAAAGTAGGTGCAAAATTAGCTTGAAAATGGTAGTTCAGCCAGTGCTCAGCCAGTGGCCACCATTTGTTGGTGGTGGAAGATAAACAGATTCACTTGTGAGCACTGGCTGAACTACCGTTTTCAAGCTAATTTTGCACCTACTCCAGCACAAGACCACTGGACTGTTTATTTGGATTTATCAATTTTTTTATTATAATAATTTGATTTATTATAATTACAAGCACCTTATTTCTATTACAGCACTTTAATATTGCACATATATATACTGTATACTAATGCACTTTAATATTGCACAGATATATGTATTTTAGCACTTTAATATTGCACAGATATGTTCTTTGTGTTTACATATTATCACTGAATGCACTTTATTAGCGCTGTACCGCTTTTTTTTTTTTAGATGTAGGGCACACATAATTCAGCATGCCATTTTTCTCTCTTTGTTCTGTGGAATACATTGAGTCAGGGCAGACCCTAGCTAGCTTGACCTGCACCCTCAGTGGAACACACCAAATGGGGGACATGGAGCTGAGACCCTAAAGTCGGTTTAGGTTATAAATTCCAGCTATATGTAAGTTGCTCAGAAATGCTCCTTGTTCTCCCCAACCTCCTTTAACCTGTCTTATAATTATGCTGGACATTTAGTCATTAGGACATTTAGACATTAGTGATAGGCTAGTACTGAAGATAATGGTCACTCATCTGTAAAGACCTGATTGGTTTTTTAAAGGGTGCTGCCCTGCAAAAAGCAAATGTCATGGAGGCAAGAAAAGTTGTTGTAAGGCCTTTAACTGTGGGGAAAACGACCGAGAAGCGGCGGGAGGCACCTCTTCCGCCACACCGTAATGGTGATCCTGCGGTGAATGGGCCGCTGGGACCATCCTTATGTGAAAGAGGACCGCCCGCCGTTTCAAAAAATACTGTGGTTATGGCAGCTATCTGCTGCCATAACCCCGGTATTTAAAGTCAAAATACCGACATAAATCGACGGCGGGCGGTCCGGAAGTGGTTAACCCTTGCTGTATCTCTTAGAAAGCTTCAGAGACCTACTGGTATAGATTTGAGATGGAGAAACCAGTAAAGCCCCTTTCACACAGGCTTTCCAATCCAGTCCGCCTGTCAGTTTTTCAGGCGGACCTGATCGGATGCCCCATGCAGCGCTATGGAGCAGTGGATGTCAGCGGAGACATCTCCGCTGACACCTGCTGCTATCCAATCCGATCCTGTCTGTGAAACCCGGACGGATGGAAACCCTATTTTCCATCCGTCTGGAGGATCGGATAGGATCAGATGAAAACGGACCAGCGGTCGGTTTTCATCCGATCTCCCATAGAGGAGAGCAGATGTCTCACAGCACAATCTCTGCAAAGTAATTGGAGACAGAGCTGTCATCCGCCTGCTCAGTGGGGACCGAAGTCCGTCGGGCGCACCGCCCGCGTGAAAGGACCCTAAGGCACAGAAATCAGTTTACCAGCTGACCTCATTAGCACAAACCCTGCACCCATTAACTATGTCCCAGCATCCCTCCAAGCATGTATTTGCCTGGCTTGTCAATGTAAGCTGCCAAGCATCAGCATCCCTCCAGATGGGCCCAGGCTGCATGCTAAACTCTCTGGGGCCAAATGCGACCCATGGGCCACGGTTTGGACACCCCGTGGATAGATAGGTTGGTCATCCTATTTTAAAGTTTTGATAAATCAAAAGAAAATTGTACAGAGATTGTACATTTAGATTGTATATCAAAAGGAAATTGTACAGAGATTGTACATTGTATTACAATTGTACAATTACAATTGTACAATTACAGAGATTATACATATACATTGTATAGTGTATGGCCACCTTTATACTGTACACCTTAAATTAACTAGTTGTGCTTTTAGTGCTATCGATTGCCACCGCTCAAAATATTTTAAGGGGTATAACCGCAGGTGTATTGTGGAGGAAATAGAGCAGCTGGGGCATTAGGATAATTTTTGCTAAATTAGCTCTACCTGCCACTGACAGCAGTAGTTTAGACCACAATTTCACCTTATCCCTAAACCGTGACAGCAGGGAAAGTATGTTCAAATGGCAATAGTTCACAATTTTAGCCGAGACTATGATTCCCAAATATCTGAGCTGCACCACTATAGGCACTGGGCAGAAAGAAGATAACTTGGGGTCAAGAGCTCCATCCACTGTCAACAAGGCCGACTTGGTCCAGGTAATAGTCAAGCCTGAATAAATGCCAAATTCAGTGAATATGTCCATTACTGCTTGCAAAGAGGGGCCTGTGTTTCCGCATTGTCAGAAATTAATAATAAATTAATAATAATATCTCGCTGTGCCTCCATTATGTCAGAATGTTTGTACTGCTCTGAATATAACAGTGTCTATTTATGTCAATAAGCAAAGATCTGTGCGGAAGGAGAATCTCGACTTATATCCATAAATCAATATGTAGCAAATTCTTTTTATTGATTAATTTCTTTTTAAAAGCATATACCAATCTTAGTGAAAACAGTCTACAGTATGGAATATATATAAAATATTTATTCACCAGACATGTAATCACAATAAATGATCAGACTTGAGATGACACAAAAAAATAACTTCACAAAAATACAAACTTCAAACAATAAATGCAATGTGATGTATAACTCAATAATGAAAGTGAAAATAAAGCAAGATTACGAATCATACACATCTTCAATCTTACATTGAATCAATCACATGCCGGAACCGGAACCGGAAGCGGAGAGAGAGTCGTGCGCTGTGTGTGTGTGCGGACGAGCGGCGTGCGGCGAGGGAGCCGTGCGCTGTGCTGAACCGGGTGCGGTTCTGTGGGTGAGCGAGGAGGAAGAGGAGCTGCGGGAGACCAGAGCGGGAGCGAGGGACCGGTATCTTGTGACCGAGCAGCGGCGGCGGACGGCCAGAAGGAGGGAGCGACAGCAGCAGGGACGTGAGTAGGATACCGGAAGCCGGGCGCGGGTGCAGTGGACCCCAGGGATCGGGACAGAGAGGGCAGAGAGCGGTGGTGGCGGCGGCGGACGGACATGCACGATACTGAGGAGAGTGTCCCGGGAGGAGGAGGAGAGGAGGAGGAGGGGACCGTCCCCAGTGTGTGAGGCAGCAGCAGCTGCAAGCAAGGCAGGGAAGAGAGAGCTGTGTGAACCAATAACAGTGGCGACGGCAAGGACCTGACAGGACCTGACTGGGGACGTAAGGTAACAACTGATCAGCTGGTGGGGTGACTAAAAGCACAACACTACTAGCAATACAGGTTGTAAAGGGGCTGCTATCTGCTTAAAACAACTCTGCGACTGATCTGCGACCGATTGACTGCTCTGCGACCGATTGACCACTCTGTGACCGACTGACCGCTCTGCGACCGTCTGACCGCTCTGCGACCGACTGACCGCTCTGCGACCGTCTGACCGCTCTGTGACCGTCTGACCGCTCTGCGACCGACTGACTGCTCTGCGACTGTCTGACTGTGCTCTGCGACTGACTGACAGTGTTCTGTGACCAACCGACTGGTGAAGATCTTTGGACGGGTGAGTATCCTTGCGACTGGTGAGTATCCTTGCGACTGGTGAGTATCTTTGCGACTGGTGAGTATCTTTGCGACTGGTGAGTATCTTTGCGACTGGTGAGTATCTGCGACTGGTGAGTATCTCTGCGACTGGTGAGTATCTTGCGACTGGGAGTAACTTGCAATTGGTGATTATCTTGCGTCTAGTGAGTATCTTGCGACTGGTGAGTATCCTAGCGTCTGAGGTATCTTTGCGACTGGTAAGTAAGTGAGTGTTGTGCAACTGAGTGTCAAGTGAGTGAAGCGGAGTACCAGAGGGTGAGAAGGTAGCGTTAGAAAGCCAGGAAATAGCCACATAGGATAGACTTAAATTACTGTATCCCCATTAGATTAGATAGTAGGTACAATGCCCGGCGGGTGTGGAGATGCGACTCGGTGTACATCTTGTAATATGTATGCGTTCCTCAGACATGTGATCGAGGGCGAATACAAATGCGCAAAATGTAAGTACGTTGCTTCCCTGGAAGCTCAGGTCCTGAATCTAGGGAAGCAGCTGCCAACACTGAGACGAATGTCCATACCGGAGGAGAGCCAGGATCGTACCAGTCAGGTGCAGGCAGGAGTCTGCACAGAGGTGGGTGGAGTATCGGAGGTGCAGGCAGCAGAGCAGAGTAGACATGTGACAGTTAGGAGAGGTAGAAGGGGACAAGGCAAGGAGGCTGATCCTGGGCTGGAGCACCCCAACAGATACCCCCCGTTGTGTGATGCCAGGGGAAACCAGTCAGGGACCAGCATTGCTGGAGCAGAGTGACGCCCCTAGCTGCCAGGGGAAGAACTCCTCCAGTGAGGCCGGGAGAAAGGGAAAGGAAAGACAGGTGCTGGTGGTAGGGGACTCAATTATTAGAAGGACAGATAGTGTAATCTGTGACAAAGACCGTGTGTGCCGAACAGTCTGTTGTTTGCCGGGCGCTCGGGTTCGGCACATCGCGGATCGGGTGGACAGATTATTGGGTGGGGCTGGGGAAGAGCTGTCATGGTACACGTGGGTACCAATGACATAGGCAGAGGAAGATGGAGAGTCCTAAACGATTTCAGGGACTTAGGCGCTAAGTTGAGGAGAAGGACCTCCAAGGTAATATTTTCCGAAATACTACCTGTACCTCGAGCCACACCAGAGAGGCAGCGGGAGATTAGGGAAGTTAACGAGTGGCTGAGGAGCTGGTGTAGTAAGGAGGGTTTCGGGTTCCTGGAGAACTGGGCCGAATTCTCAGTTGGCCACCGGCTCTTTGGTAGGGACGGATTGCACCTAAATGGGGTGGGTGCAGCCGTACTGGGTGAGAGGATGGCCAAAAAGTTAGAGGGGCTTTTAAACTAGGGAATGGGGGGGAGGGTACAGATGTAGAATTAGCCAGCGGTAAGCAAGTTTCAGAGGGCAGAAATGGGGGCATGAGTGATAGAGTGTTCGGAGCTCCTATATCCAGGGTGGGTATGGGGAAAAATCAAGAGAGCAGCCTAAAAACATCAAGTGAGGATAAATGTAACCGATCAAAATTGCGAGGCTTGTATACCAATGCCAGAAGCCTGGCCAACAAGATGGGAGAGCTGGAGCTGCTGATGTTTGAGGAGGACTTAGATTTTGTGGGGATAACTGAGACTTGGTTTGACAGCTCTCATGATTGGATGGCGTCCATTCAGGGATATTCCCTTTATCGCAGAGATAGAGAAGGTAAAAAAGGGGAGGGGTATGTCTGTATATTAAGAACAGTATACAGGTAAATATGAGGGATGATATTAATAATGGAGCTATGGACGAGGCAGAATCCCTATGGGTAGAGCTTCAAAGGGAAGGCACGGTGGGGAAGGTAATATTGGGCGTATGCTATAGGCCCCCCAACCTGAGGGAGGAGGGGGAGGCGGACCTCATTTTACAGATAGGATTGGCAGCAAGGACGGGAAACGTCATTATAATGGGGGACTTTAATTATCCAGATATAGACTGGGCAGAAGGAACCGCACACTCAGCCAAGGCTAGGCAGTTCCTAAATGTTTTGCAGGACAATTTCATGGGTCAGATGGTGAATGCACCGACGAGGAAAGATGCGGTACTTGACCTACTGATTACCAACAATACAGACCTGATCACGGATATAGAAATATGGGACAACTTAGGAAACAGTTACCATAGGTCAATAAGTTTCAGTATTAATTACAGTTATAGGAAGCAGAGGGGTAATATAAGGACGCTGAATTTCAAAAGAGCCAATTTCCCTAAACTGCGCTCGCTGCTAGAAAATATCAATTGGGATAGAACCCTGGGAACAAAGAACACGGAGGAAAAATGGGAGTGCTTCAAGAGCATACTTAACAAGGGGATTGACCAGTGCATTCCAAAGGGAAATAAATTTAAAAGAGCAAAATTAAACCCTGGGTGGCTAAACACCAACATAAAAATGCATATTAGTGCTAAAGAAAAGGCCTTCAAAAAATACAAGACTGAGGGGTCATTGGCAGCATTTAATCATTACAAAGAGTGTAATAAGAAATGTAAAGGCAAAATCAGGGCGGCTAAAATAGAACACGAGAGACATATAGCGGAGGAGAGCAAAAAGAACCCCAATAAGTTCTTTAAGTATATAAACAGTAAGAAAGCGAGGCCAGTACACATTGGCCCCATAAAAGATGACAAAGGTAATATGGCCACTGAGGACAAAGAAAAGGCGGAAGTGTTAAATCATTTCTTCTCTTCAGTCTTCATAAAAGAATCGGGGGGCTACACGAACTTAGCTTGTAAGGCCGAACTAAACAACACACCTCAGGAAGTGCCACCATGGCTAACAGAAGATAGACTTAGAACTAAACTAGAGAAACTTAACATAAATAAATCACCGGGACCGGATGGCTTGCACCCGAGGGTTCTTAAAGAGCTCAGCCAGGTGATTGCCAGACCCTTATTCTTGATCTTTAAGGATAGTTTACAGATGGGTATGGTGCCAGCTGATTGGAAAAAAGCCAACGTGGTACCAATATTTAAAAAGGGGCCGAGGTGTATCCCGGGGAACTATAGGCCGGTCAGCCTAACATCTGTAGTCTGCAAGATTTTGGAGGGGATATTAAGGGACCATATACAAGACTTTAGTAATGAAAACTGTATTATTAGTAGCAATCAGCATGGATTTAGGAAAAATCGTTCTTGCCAAACCAATCTATTGACCTTCTACGATGAAGTGAGCTGCCACCTAGATAAAGGTAAGCCGGTGGATGTGGTGTATCTGGACTTTGCAAAGGCCTTTGACACCGTTCCCCACAAACGCTTACTGTACAAACTAAGGAAGGTAGGTATGGACCATAAGGTGAGTACCTGGATAGAGAACTGGCTCCAGGGGAGAGTCCAGAGGGTGATGATTAATGGGGAGTACTCGGATTGGGCGGGTGTGGAAAGTGGGGTCCCCCAGGGTTCGGTCCTGGGACCAATCCTGTTTAATTTATTCATAAATGATCTAGAGGAGGGGATATCTAGTACAATCTCTGTATTTGCAGATGATACTAAACTAGGCATGCCAATATCTTCTATGCAGGATGTGGAAACCTTGCAAGCAGACCTGAACAAAATAACGGGGTGGGCAACTACATGGCAGATGAGGTTTAATGTTGATAAATGTAAAGTAATGCACTTGGGGGCCAAAAACCAGAAAGTAAGCTACTCACTAGGGGGGAACCTCTGGGTGAGTCTAAGATGGAAAAAGACTTGGGGGTACTGGTAGACAACAGGCTTGGCAGTGGCATGCAATGCCAAGCCGCTGCAAGTAAAGCCAACAGAATACTGGGATGTATAAAAAAGGGGATTCACTCCAGAAATAAAGAGATTATTCTTCCACTCTACAAGACTCTGGTCCGGCCACATCTGGAGTATGCTGTCCAGTTCTGGGCACCGGTCCTCAGGAAGGATGTGCTGGAATTGGAAAGAGTCCAGAGAAGGGCAACAAAAATAATTAGGGGAGTGGAGAACATCAGCTATGAGGAAAGGCTACAAGCACTGAACCTATTCTCTCTGGAGAAGAGAAGATTGAGGGGGGATATGATATCAATGTACAAATACTGTACTGGCGACCCTGGCATAAGGAACAAACTATTCAGAGTAAGGGAATACAATAAGGCGCGTGGCCACTCACTAAACTAGAGGAAAGGCGGTTTATACTGCACCTTATATTGACAGAGAGCTTACAATCACAGACCTTCTAGAGCCTAGAAAGGTTACAAATTTTTATGATGCTTTCTACAATGTACAATTTACAAATGTTTACTAAAGCCTCTCTTGACATACAGATAAGATACCTTGGTATAGTGTCTTAGACTTATATCTAAGGAAAGTCAACAGACTATTTATTTATTACCTTAGGTCAACACAGCATGTCTGGGGTAAACCTGTTGAATAGACACCTTTCCTAAAAGGAGTTTTGAACTTTTACCAACCTTTAACAAAATGGACGCCACTGCTTCATATTTCTATGTAGAACAATATATGACATTTTATTTCTATTTGTAAATTTAGCCTCCCCAAATAACCCTGACATATCCCCCCCTTCTTCGCAGTATTTAGGTGACCAACCTTAAAATAACTGGGAGGAATTTTCAGGAAAAAGAAAAAAAAAATGTCCTGTCCTCTTTCTCTAAGAGAGTAGTTCATATTGGGGATTGTTTATCATAACTTTCAAGCAAAGCGATGAAACGAAAAAGCAGTTCCAAGTGTCAGTTCGTAGCGACTTTGCTATTGTCAGCTATGTCACAACTGTTCCATGTTAATCTTTTGAATTTCAATCTCTTAGTAAAGAAACTCAAATTTCCTTGAAATCTCCAACTTCAGCTTGCAAAGTTTTGGTAGATATAGAAATGAACTACTGCGATGGTATTAGCAATTACCATTCAAAACGCAGTAAAACAATGTTGGCAAACAGGAATCCAAGAAATCTCTTTGAACGTGGATTGAACAATGAATGGTCTCAGCATGGTCTAGAGTGTCATACACCCAGACTTTGCTCACATGTGCAATGCACTATTCTCACATCTCCTTCAACTGAAAACAGGAGGTAGTGCGATTCATCTAAATGGATTTCCTCGGATCAAATGCACAAAGATCTTTTAAAACAAATCTTCCTCTCGGTCAACAAGAATCTTGGGCGTCTCGCAGCATGATTCCTGAAGAGGGACCTGATTTAACGAGGGGTTCCGTCCTGAGCCGGGCTACAAGGAGTAAGATGACCCATCCGATTGCCGCGTCTATGGTTAACATCATCGTCTGTACCAATCAACGATCTGGCATGGAAGGTTATTCTCCCTCTATTGGATGAAATATACAGTATGAATATATATTCTCATCAATTGACATTTCAATGTGAGGTTGGTAATCTAAGCTTTCTCAGAGTTCTCCTTTATTCCATTGTGGGATCAGTCTTTTATCTGACCACCATGGAATGTGAGACTAACTTCTGGGGCTCATTAACATGGGGATGTATTCATCGCCATGGATACCACACATTGAACAATTGTACAATGATACAATATTTTGTTAAAATTTCCCTACTACTTAGGATAAAAATATATTATCTCCCCCTTTGGGGCATCAATGCAATTGTTTGTATGCAACAAAACTACCTGACATTGAGGATTCCTTCTTGGTTACCGTATACAACCTTTAACCTCTTGACTTCATTACGTCATTAGGGTTTGATCCTCCTTGATATCACCGTCATTGGCGATTTTTTGAAATGTGTCCGTTTTGAGTGACCTGTTTGAGTCAGAGGGATGAAGTGACCACTGAAAAATAGGAGGGTGGTTAGTATCTAACAACCAAGATCCCCGGCAGGGATTTCAGGATCCTCAATACTGTGACCTGGGGATAAAATGGTGTTAGAACCTCTGTCTCCTATGCCTCTATTCAGTGTGTCCCTCTGATTCCTGACCACTTGGTCATTTGAGGATTTTGTTGCCTTTGGCTGGCCACAGGATTTGTTCCTAAAGAGGGCTATTTTAGTTCTGGGCTGCAGTGACCTGAGTGAAACAAGTGATCATCCGATCCAACTTAGCATCTACTAAGCTGAAAACCTTTTTCATAATTGTATTGTTGGCTCCGCCTCCTGCGCTGCCTATGTCTCTCGGGTACAGACAGATTGGACAGATCCCCATCAGAACCATTTTCTCGGTTCTGGCGTGGAGGTCTGGGCCTTAATGTCTCTTGATCTTGCAGAGGATTTTGGGGAACCCTAGGATGGGGCAAATCCCTATTTATTTATGGGTGTCCCCCCCCCTTGTTGAGGATACTGGGAATAACTAGGGTTTCCATCCTCAAGGGTAAATCGGGCTCTTTGGGGATACTCCCTAGAGATTCTTTTAAACCTTGGGCCCTGTCCCCTTGGAGGGAAATCCTGAAATGGCCTTTGTTCCCCCCTCCTAATTGGTGGGGTATCCGGTGTCCTCCTTGAGGTATCCGGTATAAAACTTATATAAATATAAATTTTTTAGTGTGAGGGTTTGAGGAGAAAGATGCGTTTCTGCCACAATTTTGGTGAAAGGCTCACGCCTTTCTTTGTATTCACTGGTCTGTTGGATGGAGTACAAATCGTCACTCTCTTTCACCAACCATTCCAGTGAACACCCCAACTTGTAGTGCCTTGCCAAACTTATTATTATGTACTAGGGCAATGCCTCAAAGCACAGGTATTTAAATTCTGAGTGGTTGTACTCAGGCTCCTTCATTGAAGGGTGTTAGGCACTTTTGAGTACACCAAAAATTAAATGGGGCTTTGGTGCTGTGTACATTGTAAATTATATATAGCAGCTCTAGCAGCGGTAATGTTCTTTTATATGTGGGCCGACTTTTAAATTACATCCTTGAGGCACAACACAGAAAGGCTGTTTTCATAGGCCTCAAGATGATCAGTAATGTCTAAGGACCCTTTCTTAACAAACATCGGGACAGTACTCTTTTTAAAACTTATAATTCTGGAGGTGTATGGTATCTTTTTAGGGGCGCTAGTCTTTTTGCAGTGACCTTGATATGACTCATACCTATTTATGTATGGCTGCCCAATTTCTGCCCTCCTATATTAGGAATATGGCTGGGGTAGGATATGGACTCTTTGCCTGACTCCCCCCCCCCCCTTTGTCTGGGTCATGACCATCAGACTGGGAGTCATATCTGGGTCTAATTAATTATTTAATTTTTAGTGCAGGAATGATAAGCATTACCCTTTTGCATGGACGCCATAACCTTTTGGAACTCTCCTCTTTATTTACTAATGAGTTCCTGTCCTAACTTGAACTGTTACATTTTTTTATTTTATTTTATTTTTAAATTTTCCACTACTGATTACTCGGCAACTTTCGCTAGAAAATATTTTTCCTTGCTCAAAACTTCCTACTTATTGCATTAATCATTTACATTGCTCTTTCAAATGTTTACTTTCATTACAGCTTTCTTGATAAAACTTCTGCCACAGTTCTACTTTTTCTGCAGTTTCACGCTACATTCTCTTAACTGATGTGTCCCAATAGAGGTCACTTTCACCTGCTCAAGGAGGTTCCTTATCTCACTTCCTATTATTTGGAGTGGAGATTGGAACTTTACTAATTTCCTTTTTGCTGAGCCTTCTGGTGCAGTTCCCCACAGAAATACAGTAAGATTGGCCATGATTCTAAAAGTATGTGATCACGCTTCCTGACGTCTTTGGTGTTAGAGAAGCTTTTGGTGAGTTCATACATCGGGTTTTCCTCTACCCACGTCAGGTGCCCATATTTGGTCTGACTTTATCTGAGGATTTTGATATATGACTCTAACCAGCATTTACATATTCCACCATTTCAGACTCAGAGAGGTGTCTCTACATATCCTAGATCTGTGCCGAATCTACTGGGGCTGTGGGATTGACACCTTGCCAGAGTTGGCAGCGTGAACCTTACCTTCTGTAGACATTTTTTTAGGGCATTTCTATCAACATCACAATCAATAAAAAAAATCTAAAAAAAAATTTTTTTTTTTGAAGTTATGAATTATGTCATCATGATCATAATTATGATTGGCATATGTAAGAAATTAATAATATCTCAGCAGTGCCTCCATTATGTCAGAAATTAATAATAAATTAATAATAATATCTCGCTATGCCTCCATTATGTCAGAATGTTTATACTGCTCTGAATATAACAGTGTCTATTTATGTCAATAAGCAAAGATCTGTGCAGAAGGAGATTCTCGACTTATATCCATAAATCAATATGTAGCGAATTCTTTTTATTGATTAATTTCTTTTTAAAAGCATATACCAATCTTAGTGAAAACAGTCTACAGTATGGAATATGTATAAAATATTTATTCACCAGACATGTAATCACAATAAATGATCAGACTTGAGATGACACAACAAAAAAATAACTTCACAAAAATACAAACTTCAAACAATAAATGCAATGTGATGTATAGCTCAATAATGAAAGTGAAAATAAAGCAAGATTACGTTTCTATATAATCAGACCACAATTGTCTGCGCAATGCACAGTCTGATAGTCACTCCACTGCAGATGAAGCGAGAATAGGCTATGCAAAACGTGAGACTAATACGCCAATATGCGCTAAATCTGATATTCATAAAAATGTTATAAAAACAAAAATCAGCTTTCTAGAGAAAAATCTACATATGGTTTATACGGCTGGGATTGTACTTTCGTTACCCTTTAAATATGAAATGTAAAACATTTAAGAAGGTACATAAACCATATTGAATTATAATCAAATAACAGCAAGGCATATTTACCATATTTAAAATGGCCGCTAGCTTAGAATGGTTGTTACCAGAGTCCTTAAGATGGCTGCATTTCCAAGATGGTGGCCAATTAGGGAGGAGTTTCGTTTGGCATCCCTCAAAGGTTCAGATACATGATGGAGCAAAATGGAGTCTGTGTAGATGAGTCTATGCATGGTGGTAGTAGCGTGTATGTTGTATGTGTGATGTATATTGGGCAAAATGTCATGTGTCTTGTGTCTCTCTCATCTGGGCTTTTATATGGTATAGAACAAAGGACTAATAAAATAACCATAAGTTAAACCCAGAGGGAGTAACATGATCCCCATTGGTTGGAACATCTTATTCATTAACTGGTGATGTCATAGGGTGACACCTCTTGGTCAACCAGTATATTAAAATTAAATGATGATTTCTCCATTTAAGACTATTATAAAACAACATAAAATGTATCCATGCTTTCATCTATTACATGTCCATTTAATATCCACCAGGTATCTGAATAAAGATTAAATCTGGTAACACCATCTTAATATTTAATATATCTTATGTAATATATATATATATATATATATATATATATATATATACATATATATATTGGAAATGACTTTCTTTTTTTTTGAAAATTTATTTTTATTGAAATTTTGCACATAAAAACAGACAAGACAATGCCACGCAGGGCAACAAGCACAAACAGTGACAACAGGTCAAACTCCCCCCATACCTCCCCCCACTCCAGGCTCCACCCAGCACGTTCAGCGCAAAAACAAAGCTTCCATCAGTAATAAAGATACCCCTCAAGTCTGCTCCAGCTATCAAGTAGCAAGGTCATAGAACATATAGATTAGTCCAGCACAGAACCCATAATCAGCAACCCCATGGCTTATTCAAAAAATAGAGAGACTTCTACATATGCAGCAAGTACACAATGAATATGAGAATATCACCAACTGGCATGACCACCCCCCCCCCCCCCCCCAGAGCGGAGTCACTTTATTAACTAAGCCCTTCCAAAAGAGGATCGTGGGAGCTAAGGGACTTTTCCAGTGTAAGAGCAGGGCCTTGCGAGCATAGAAAAGAAGTAAACTGACCAGAGTACGAACGGCCCTCGCGGGGGCCAAGCCATCCACCAACCCCAAGAGACAGACCTCCACGGAGCTGGGGACCAGAATCTTAACCACCTCCACAATGCAAGCTAAGACGGATGCCCAATAGTCCTTGACCACCGGGCACCCCCAGAAGATGTGGCTGAAGTCCGCCGGAGAATGCGAACAACGCCAGCACTCCGCCGAGGCGTCTGATAAATACGTGCCAGCCTCGCCGGCCTGTAATAAATCCGATGCAGAAATTTAAAGTGAATCAGGCGGTCCCTCGCAGAGACCAGGTAGGCGAAGGGTGAACTCCACATATCATCCCAGTCATCACCATCCAGGTCAGGCACCTCCTCTACCCAGCGTTCCCGACACCTACGTACAGCAGGTGGAGTGGTAGCAAACAATTCCTTGTACAATTCCGAGAGGGACTTCCGCATATCCACCGCCTGTATCGCCGTTTCAAGAGCCGAAGCTTTAATCACAACTCGGGAGGAACCGAACTGTGCCACAAATGCATGGCGAAGTTGAAGATAGCGAAAAAAATACCTATTTGGAAGATCATAAAGCGCCTTCAGGGCATCAAAGGTGCACAGCTCCCCACCAGAGACAATATTCCCCAGCAACTTCACCTCCTTAATGGCCCAGAGGGCAGGACCAGGGATCGAGGCAAAATGAGGAAACTTGGGGTTCCACCACAATGGGGAGGCCGGGGAAACACCAGTTGCTCCTGGCTCCACCAGCACCTGCATCTGTTCCCAGGCTTTGATGGTGGAACGCATCGTTCCGGTCAGCTCAAATTTAGCCCTGGACCCCCGATGCAGTAAAAGTCGAAGACTCTCGTAGGAGCCCAAAACAGCCGCCTCCAGCACCGTGGCAGAGTCCCAATTGTCCCCCGTAAGCCAGTGCCGTGCCACCACTCCTTGCCCGGCCAGGAAATATTTATAAAGACAAAGGTAAGTCGCGCCACACCTCCGCCCTGCGCTTAAAGACCTCCAGCAATGGGTGAAGATTCAGATTGAGATAGTCCGCCATCCTCGCCGACACCCTGACTCCCAGGTAGGTGAACTCAGTCACCCATTTCAATGGCAACGCCCCATCAGCTGCAGCAATGGCACCAGGATCAATAGGGAGCATGGTGGATTTATCCCAATTAACCCTTAGGCCGGAAAACTTTGCAAAAGTGTCCAGGATATTGAATACCGCCCGCAGGGAAGCATTGGGATCCTTCAAAAATAAAAGCATATCATCCGCATAAAGCGCCAGGCACTCTTTAATGGAGCCCACTTCCAGCGCCCCCACCTCCGGAGACGCACGTAATGCAATAGCCAAGGGTTCAATCATCAGGGAGAACAAAAAGGGCGAAAGAGGGAAATGACTTTCTAACCTAAGACTTCAACTAGTAGCAGTCAGTCACAGTCACCAGAGATGGCACTCTTGTATTGCTCTTAGGTTCAGTATGACAGCATTATTTATCTTCAAATAAACTTTGCACCTTATATTGACAGAGAGCTTACAATCACAGACCTTCTAGAGCCTAACAAGGTTACAAATGTTTATGATGCTTTCTACAATGTACAATTTACAAATGTTTACTGAAGCCTCTCTTGACATACAGATAAGATACCTTGGTATAGCGTCTTAGACTTATATCTAAGGAAAGTCAACAGACTATTTATTTATTGCCTTAGGTCAACACAGCATGTCTGGGGTAAACCTGTTGAATAGACACCTTTCCTAAAAGGAGTTTTGAACTTTTAACAATCTTTAACAAAATGGACGCCACTGCTTCATATTTCTATGTAGAACAATATATGACATTTCATTTCTATTTGTAAATTTAGCCTCCCCAAATAACCCTGACAGCATAAAACATGATATTTTGATGGTGTGCATCGTATTTAAAGCCCTCAACCAGAGAGCTGGTCCTTATTTTAGCCACCAGGGGTTCTATTACAAGAACAAATAGGAGGGGGGAGAGAGGGCATTCCTGCCTAGTACCCCTACCCAGTGAAAATACCTGTGAGGTCCTGTCACCCTCCCGGATAGCAGCGTAGGGATTATGATACACCTCCACACTATCAAAGGCTTTGTTTGCGTCCAGAGGAGGAAGCTTTAGTGCACCAATCACCGGAGCCGCTGGGAGTACATTAACTAATTTTGCAAGCAGACGACAAGTCTGTTCCCCCTCTTCATAAAAGGTTACCTTGAAAAAAAAACTATTTTTTCGGCTTTGGATTTCATCAGTTGTGTCAAGTCATCCTGTGTAACGAGCCAAGCTGACCTGGCCTTGTGTGTGGGTTGTGAAATATACACCCTCCCTTTTCCTGGACATGTAGAGTGATCTTCATGCTTTTTAGATTCTGTCTTTATACTAATAACTGCAGATAGGAAGACTCTGCGTATATAGCGGTTAAAAGCATCCCACTTCAGTAGGTTATTAGTATAGAGCGCAATATCCTCAAAAAAAATAACCATGTTTTGTCCAGTCCCAGCGCTCTGAGGTATCAGTTTTAGCCAAAAGTGTTTATACGCCATGGAGCTCTAGGAAGGGTCAGGATAGGTCTAGCTGTAATACAACATATCAAAGGCTAGTGGTCGGACACCCCTCTAGGAGCAAACAGTATTTTCTAAACCATCCCAATTGATCGAGCTGACCCGAGACAAAGATCTATAGGAGACAGTGACCCATATGTCTTAGAATAACAGGAGAATTGGACATTTATAGGGTATTTTCCACCATTTTCACCTCTTCCATGAATTGTAGCAGTGGGGTGCCTCGTTGTGAGGAAGCAATTTTTTTTTTTTGGGGGGGGGGTTCTGTCTAGTACAGGATTTAGGACATTATTAAAATTACCCAGGACAAAGTTTGTAATTTCAGGCTTATCTAAAGTGAAGACCAGCAGGTTTCCCGCAGCACTAAAATGGAAAAGGGTGGAGGTATGTATACCACAGCTATGATACGTATTAAAAGAACAATTTGCAATATAAAAATAGGTATCGCCCCTCGGGATCAGATATTGCTGCTAGTTCATGAAAATCCAGAGATTTGTGTACAAGAACACACCCCCCTGGAGTATGAAGTATGCGTGACATGATATAGATTTTGTGCCCAGGAGTACTTTACACAGCTAAGAGTCTCTAGTGTGAGATGGGTCTCTTAGAGGCCTATTATTGCAGGATGGTACTTACTCACCATCACCCTCTTTAAAGGATTGTGTAGTCCCCTAGCGTTCCAGGTAACCAGAGATATGTCCGTTATGTGACTAATGATAAGATCTTATGCAATTTGGCAAGTGGGATGTAAAGTACCTGCTTAGGCCTAGTAAGTATTGTAGATGAACAAAATAGCTCCTGAAGTGCAGAAAACAAAAAGTCTCATGAAAAATACCAAAGACTAACTCAGGAAAAACCCAGCCTAGAGGGTTGAGAGACTGTTCTTCTTGGCTATGGGTATCAATTAAACAAAATTATAACTTGTAGTGGTGCCTTTCAGGCAAAGCTTTCCAACAGATAAAACCTATCAGGTGTGTACGCATTTGGTGGCGAGGCATCTCGCAGAGAGCTTTTCACGATCCCTGACGAGGAGGTGCCTCCATTTGAGCTCATCGGTAAACATAGCAACAATTTATTGACTCCAGTAAAAGAGTGCAGAGCCCTTCAGAACCACCGAATCAAATGTATGCGGTCGTTTATAGAGGAAGAACAAGGAAAAAATCTCAGGTTTCAGCTTGTCTTGGTGCCTGGCACAAAGAAAGGGCTCATTGACATCCACATGAACCAAATGTAAAGGAACGGTGCTCACAATATAAGAAACATGATGATGTAGCCATGCTGGAATCACTGTGTCATTATATTGAAATGCGGTTCATGCCATGTCAGAGTGCTCCTTTAAGAACTTGGTAAGGAGGATCGGTTTCTCCCTAGGAGTGTTGAACTGGATTATGGGGAATGTAGTTTGGAAAAGGGTGGAGACCATGCATTGAAGGATTGACTGGACTACACTCCCAGGGAGCATTGAGGGATCCACGGAGGACATTGGGAGGAGAGATAAACAGGGGGTGGAGTCGGATGCAAGCTCTCTTGCTTCGGGGAACTCATGGAGAGCCGTTGTGCGGAGAAGAGCTGCGGAGAAAGACTGACCAGGAGATAGGCCTGAGAGTGCGGCCTAGAGTGTGGAGAGCGCATCCCAATTGGAGTGGATGGCGGAGGTCCCAGGAGGGTGACCAGTCCAGAGAGAAAGCTGAGATGACGGCGAGTGGCACTTAGAGAGCAGTTTAATACACAGTGTGCTGAGATTCCTGCCTGTGACGTAGCACCGAAAGGAACAGTCTTATAGGAGGACAAGAGGATCACTGGTGGACACTGATGCTACAGTAAAGTGCCTGGTGATCTTTGGGGAACCACAAGTATATACAATTACACCCAGAACACATCAGCAGTTAGGATCCTAAAAATATTTGCACCCTTTTTGGATTACAAATATCACTTGGAAAGTGATTAAGAGCTCCAACTGCCGGCGAAGAAGCGCAAGGCCCTGCTAGCATAGTGACTACACTTTAATTCTCAAAGGGGGCCCCCCGTTCTAGCATGTTTCTGCCAGTTGTTTAGGCTGATTGTTAGCTGAGTAGGAAGAAACAGTTTATAGCTGAGGGAGTGGATACAACAATACCTTACAGTCACTCTCACCTAATATAATTATATATATATTGCTAAGTGTTTGATGTATGCTGGTGTCTGTCTCCCAGGTTTCGCACATATTACTGGGATTTGGGAGATTTACATCATATTTCTTGTTGCTCACAAATTCTGATTCATTATTTCTGTATCTGTTACATTTATTTTATTCCAGTAAACAGTTACACTGGTATCTGAGTGTGGAGAGTATTACTATATAGTCTCACATAAAATGATTGAACCTGTAGTGCATAGTGGGTCGGATGTTCCTCAGGGTCCAGGGAGTGCAGAGGATGTGCTATTAACCAGCAGCCCTCAAGGGGGTCGTGCTACATTTGGGGGCTCGTCCGGGATCCTCTGTACCACTCCAGCCCTGAGTGTACCCTTTTATGAGCCAGTCCCCAGGGTGGGCTATGAATCTGACCCTTGTCAGAGCTTGGGGACGTTCCCTAGGGGCCCAGTTGGACTGGAGCAATGTATTAGAAGTTACTGGACATAAGTGCACTGAGACGGAAGTTCGAAGATGGGTGAAGGCTTTAGCCCCTGACCAGAGGGCATATCTACTAGATACCCAAGCTGACTATGAGCTAGATGTCTTCCAGATGTTATTGGAATGGTGGGAAAATTGTTTAGGACAAATACTAGAGTATCTAATGATAACAGCCAGAGGGGAGACACCAGGTCAAAAACGTGTGATCCTAATGTGCAAAACAGTGCTGATCAAAATAATAATAAGAAAAAGTCCAAGACCTGGATACCATTTTCTCAGTTAAAACAGGAATATGACCATCTGAAAATTGAGTATGATAAGATGAAATTGAACCGGGATATATTATTGGAACAATTAAGGATATTACAGAATACCAGAGGTACAGAGACAACAGGAGATGAAAGACCTTCAGATCAGAGAGGCCCGGAGTAAAGGAGAGAAGAGACATGGACGGAGGGCCGGCATGACAGGGGTTAATGGGGTTTGAGACAAGGAGGAGTTTTTAGCCCAGTACTATAGTAAATATAAGTGTTGGGACTTTTAATTGGTGTTTTGGCCAGGAAGTGGTGGAGCTACAGGGAGAGGTCAAGCTAGGGGCCTCAGGAAGTCTTCAGTCGGAGGAAAGCTTCATTGGAGAATATTTGCACCTGGTTCCATGCTCTCTGCTTCTTGCAACTTTGGTGATTTGAAGAGCCTTCCTCCTGACTGTGGGTGATTATTCTCTGTTATGATGACTGTTGGTGGGGGTCAGGCAGGAGAACAATGCTCAGCCCCCCCCCCCCTGCTCCTGCACATGCTTGGAGGTTGATGCCCCCAGAGCATTTAAGTCCCAGCATGTCTCCCTGGGTGCCAATTGAATAACCCCCCTCCAGCAGTGCCTCTCCAGGTACAGCACCAAGTCACTTCTCAGCTAAGGCTCTGGTGCAGCCCAGGAGCATTCATCTGCTTGTACCCAGGGGCCCCAGAGTGCGGGAGTCGGCTAGGGTCCTTGAGCAGCCGGTGTCCCTTTTATGTGTCCCTAATACTGGGGAGTTCTCTGTGTTTCAACAGACAAGGAGATCGGCAGGCTGTGGGAGGAAGATTGCAGCTCCAGTGCTGACTATGTGGTGAGAGAGAAGCGGGATTCCGCGGCTTCCCGGCAGGGGGAGAGCACGGCTGGTGCCTGGCTGCAGCAGGTCTGGGCTCCCTAAGACGATGGCAGTGGATAACGTCAGCGGCGGTTGGGCTGTGTGTCCCAGCCAGCATGCAGTGGCGGGCCAGAGCCTGGACAGTTCATCGACGCTCCCCTCTGCAGCTATGGGGGTGAGAGCAGTGATGTGAGCATGTCAGGTGATGGGCAGCGATGGAGGTGTCTGCAGCGGCTGCGGAATGTGGGGATCCTGGACAGCCTGGTAGGTAGATGTTTCTCTTTTCCTGCTATAGCTTTGCCTGGGAAGTGGGGTCTGGGGTACTGCAGTGGTCAGGGGGTCAACGGTCGCAAGCCCTTGTGGGGGGTGGCATGGTCAGTGCTTATGCAAGTTGTTGGCTGGTCTTGGAGCTTTCTGTTACGGTGGGGGTCCTCCTCTGGGGGCTGGCAGCCCCCTGCGGCTTAGGTTTCTCGGGGACTGTGGTTACCGTCGTGGGTACCCCCCTTTGGCTGGAGTTGCTGGAATTCTCATCGGTGCATCTAAACCTTCTTGAAGAAACAGTTCCCCCTCCCCCATGATCTGTACCATGTAAATGTAAGAAGGTGAGAGGTGGCAGCAGGGGCTGGTCTGTGTCAAACATTTGTGAACACCGCCAAGAACTGCGCAGGCACCAGGATTTCCATCAGTGTGTCCTCTCTGAGCCGACATCTCGGTCCCGGAAGTAGATGGTGACCCTGGATGATGCCTGAACAAAGATGGTGCCATACTTCTGGAGAGGATATGGAGGCATTTGGGGGGCTTCAGAGGCTGGGATCCAATACTTTGGAACCATCTGGTTATTGTTGGCTGTGTAGTGAGGGCATAGGTCTGTTTGGCTCGATGAGCCAATTTAAGCTGAAGTGCTCTGGCTGTGGGGTTTCCTCTCTTTTTTCGCTCTAATACGAGAAAACCGCGCCTTCTAATTGAATAACAGCGGTTAGCATTCAGTTACTAGTGAGTATAAAATCAATGGTGCATAAACACTCAGTGGTGGCAGACTCTCAGTTTGGGATCCATGACTGTTACCATGGACTCTTTAGTATAAGCGCTGCATTTTATTCCACATCTCTTTTTTCATTGGTTGGTAGAACTAAGGGATGATGGGGGATTTGGGTCTGCGTGGTTGGAATTTGGCTAGGGAGGTTTGGGCACAGGGTGGTCCGTGTTTTGTTTCTTCCACGCTGTTGGATATTGTGTGGTTTCTCCTTTGGGGGGTCACCACCCCCCCCCCCCCCACACCCACACCTGTCTTATTCCAGGGGTGGGTTGGTCGAGGGACGTCTTGATGGAATGTGTTAGGTGGCATATACATCCTTCACTATGGCGGTGCATTGGGTCCTGCATTATGATCAGGGAGACATGGAGTCTCCCTTTATATTTGGGGGACATGTGCGACGAGCCAGAACCACAGGGGCGACACGTGAGGTGCACGGTGGGCAGATGAGAGACAGCAATGATACAGTTCATCGGTTTACTCACGGTTAGCAGAAAGCCTCCCTGGGCTGGTCGCACAGTGAAGAGGAAGACAGCACGAAATCCTCCGGGGCACGCTCTGTGATAGGGAAACGCCAGCCAAGATGGTGGTCGAGGTGCCCGTGATGACAGGGGTGTTTAGAGTGCTTGTGGTGGCTGGGTCCCTTGATGGTATTTGTCGTGACGCCAGTACCGTTAATGGTGGTACAACCAGTTGTAATAGCAATAGTGAAGAATGAGGTAGACAGTGATAGGATACAACTCACAACTTTTACTGTGACTGGTTTTGATTGCAGTACAAACATCCAGATAGAATACAGTCTCTGGGTAAATAGAGGAATTCTGCTGATCCACTGTTAATAGGCTTTAGTAATGCTGGACTCAGGCTGTGGTTCAGTATAATGCTTACTTGTTTGTGATCCCTTTTGAATCCAGTGACATTGGTGAGATTGCCAGTGGCTAAGAAATCCTTCACCTTTATTCTCAAAGGTCTTTGCTGCCGTTTGGTGGCTTTTACCCTTTGATTTAAGCAGTTCCAATATGTCCCTTCTCTGGACTGACCTTCACTAACCTTCTACATGGTGCTTCTCTCCTCTGTACACTCACTTCCTGAACTGACCAACTGACCACAGATAAACCTGAGCTGGGATAGATATCCCAGAGTGGTGCTATCCCCATCTTGTGGTGGGAAGTATGAAGCACACTTGACCAGCCTATGAACAGGGATTAAACAGGTGTAGCAATGCACATGCAAAATATAGCAATGACAAAGAAATAATACATTTGCAGTTCCCACGTGTCATGAGTGGGACGCTGCATACCCCCATGGTAAAACGTGTGTCGACCTCGACACATTTTTGACTCCATGTTGTGTCTTCCTGTAAGATATAAGAGAAAGGGAAAAGCATGCATGCATAGGAAATAACAACATAACCCCATTCTTGTACTTCTTGTATCTGCAAGTAAAATGGGTTAGGCAAACATATCTCAGGCAACAACGAAATGTGTCAAAAAGGGGTGTAGTTTTTCCTCTGAAGACTGGTGATGTATGGCAAAACCAGAATAGTCCACGATGAGATGGAAAAAGGAAAAACAAAACAAAAATAACATCTCAGGAGGCTCACAGGGTATGAGTTCGTTCCCTGGGCACAGGAAAATGTCAACAGAAGAATATCACGGAGGCTCAGGTACGTGAAAGTCTATCTCCGGGTGCAGGCTCGAATGTTGCAAAACAGTAGGTAGGTAGTCCTTTTAAAAAGTCCTTTAAAGGAAATGAACATGACATCACAAAGTCAGTCTTCTCACTCTGGAACTTCAGAAGATGTAAGGATGCATTTAACAATGAGATGGCAGGGCTGGTAGTTGTCTTCTCGACTGCTGGTGTAGGAAATCCTTAAAACGGACAGGTGGTTGTCCTCTTGTAGTCCTGTCGGATCTTCGTAGCGGCTGAGTTTCTACAGGCCTTGTTTCAAGGGAACTTGGTATCTCTTGAGCTGTAGCAGACACTTCTTGAGATGGCTCCTCTGGTTGAAGTGTGGTTGTATTGGTCTTGGCAGGCACTAAGATATTGAGCCATGGTGTAAGGAACCATTGTAAAGGATCAGAGTCTAATAATGCTTTTCCAAAAGACTGTAGTGGACCCTCTGAATCAGATGATTTTGTAGGCTCTGGTTCTATGGATTGAGTTTCCTCTTGGACAGCTTCTTCTTGAAGAGTTTCTT